>NC_067473.1:55357617-55681135 GCF_947179515.1 Apodemus sylvaticus
GTGAGAGCTAAGTGAGAGTAAGCAAATCCTTGGGCATGAGGAGGTGACACAGCACCTGCTGAACTTCCAGAGGACCTGGGTTTGGTCCCCAGTACCCAAATCTGGCAGCTCACAATCACCTGTAACTCCAGCTGCAGAGCCGCTGAGGCCTTCTTCTGTGAGTAAGGCTCAGAGCCTGTTATGTCCTCCCTGGTAGCTATTCCTCCCTCCCTCCCTTCCTCTTTCCCTCCTCACTGAGGAGCCCTCAATTGCTTAGAAAAACAAGACATGGAGCCCCAGGTGATGACTATGCCATGCTTCTGTCATAAAATCCCATTCCCCTTTGATAGATGCTCAATTTCCCCACCTCCCTTTGCAGCTAAGGGAGTCTCATTCCTAGCTAATGAGATCTGAGTGAAAACCTTTGGGGATACATGTAGCTGTCTGGAGTTCCACCAGAATAGTTGGAACTGTGGTAGACATCCTGAGTTTAAGACAAAAGACATAAAGGTTGAAGACCAGCATGTTAAGAATGTCCTGGTCCTAATTAGTATAGTTGAATGGTTGAAGTAATACCATTAATTGTCTATTGATCTATATATAGTCTTACATAACCCCAGGCTAGCCTCAGACTTGCTACGTATTTGAAGATTGAAGATGAAGGCAATCTGTTGATCCTCCTGTCTTTACCTCTGTAGTGCTAGGATTACATGCACTGTCACTGTCCTGGTCATATGCAGTGCTGTGGACTGAAGCCAGGGCTCTGTGCATGCTAGACCAATACTTTACCCACTCAGATATATTCCACCCAAACACCTTGTTTATCAAAAATAACTTAAAGGTTAACCTCCCTTTCAGTTCATTATTTTATCTGATGCAAGAAGTTTAAAGAAATAAATGAGAATTCTTTGATCGTGTCAGTTTTGAGATGTTCGTTAGATATTTATGTGGTATAAATATATATATGTAGATATATATATTTCGTTAGATAATATACATATAAATATATATGTAGATATATATATATTTCGTTAGATATAGATAGATAGATAGATAGATAGATAGATAGATAGATAGATAGATAGATTTAACTGTCCCGTGCCTTACATTCTACAACAGCATGAGAGTTCTAGACCCTTTCAATCTATATATAGAGAGACATATAGTGTATGACTCAAATACTACAACAAACCTGTAGATGTCAAGGTGAGAAAATTGCAGTGGCTGTAGAGTCCCCAAATCAGAAGCTGGACACTGGTATATGCAACTTACGCTTGGGGGCTAGAGAGTGGTTCAGAGCACAAACTTCCAGAGACCCCATTTCAGTTCCAAACTGAATGGGTCAGCTCGCAACTACCTGTAACATCATCTCCAAGTTTCCCTGGGTGCCTGTATTCACCTGTACATACCTACACATACATACATAGACACACATGCACACGCACACACATGTATACACATGCACACACATTCACACATAATTACAAAAAAAAAGTACTTAAAAAAACTGAATCCCTTCAAAACTGACACTCCTAGTTCAGTCAGCTTAGCAAGGTTGAAGTTAAAACAGAAAACACAGGCTGCTGTGGTAGAAAAAGCTCACCCTGAGGACCAGAAAGGTCCCTGCATCCCCAGCGACCTTCTCTCACCTTGGTGGGAAGACGTCCTAGAGAACTTACTTCTGTTAAGCTGCTTTCTCAGCCATGTGGCACAGCACTCATGTACGGCTGCTTCTCCCCCATTACATAACACACAGCCTAGTGAAAATTCCTCACCAGCTTACCAAGGAGTCTAAAGTACGCCAAATTGAGCTTTTAGCACCGTTTCTGGTTGCTGATAAAAATCAGCATCCACAGTCCAATTTCATCTGCCTCCATTAAAGTTCTCATCCAGGGCTGCAGTCTCAGTTCTGGTCATTACATCTGCTGATGCTCACGGTTTCCCCCGGCCCTCCCCAAACACTTTCTCTGTATTCTGGATGGTTTTGACTCCATCTACAGAAAATAAGTGTGGGCTGTTGAGGGATTTTGTTTGGTGGGGGGATGTGATCTTTTTTTTTTTAATTTACCCACTGGCTTTTCAGAAATAACTATGCAGTGTGTGTGTGTGTGTGTGTGTGTGTGTGTGTGTGTATACAAATAACCAAGTCTAAAACAATGGCTTTACAGGGTAAATATCTGCCCATCCAGCGAGTCTGTTCTCCTTAGGTCCACTGGCTTGGCATATTCTGCTTTCTTATCCTCTCCCTTATCACTGCTGGGGTGAGGGCTGGGCCCTAAGCCTTTCATTTTGTCTCTCCCTGTTTATCCCAACCAGCTCTTGTATTTGTTAAGCACTGTTTTGGATCTGCATTAATTTTAAGTCCCCGAGGAGCACTGTGTTCCCAAACATTGTATTCTGCAATCTCATGCTCAGATCACTTTGTGTGATGCCAGACACCTCCTGGGATCCCAGGAAATGTTCTTTCTTTCTTTCCTTTTTTAAAAGATGGGCAATTAGTCTAGGATGCCCATAAAATATATTTCCTGCTTGAGTTCCTCTTGCCTTTCATTTAGACCCACTGACTTAGGACAAACTATTGGCTAATAGACCCTGAGCCTTCCGGAGGACTTGCTAGTCTCTCTGTATTTCTACAGAAGCAGAGATGAATATTGACAGTCTTCCAGGAAAGAAACAGTGAGAAGCATCAGAACAGGGACGCTCACGGCTGTAGATGTGAGGTGCTGGGAAGATGACAGCCGCCTTACTGGGTAGGCCTCAGCGCACTCACTGTGGGAAGCTGTCCTTTAACCACAGAGAAGGGCCTTCCAGACAGACATCTGTCTGCTAGTGGCATTTTTTGTAGGTAGTAGGGGCTTCTGTCCAAATAGTCAAGCCAGCTGTGTGCACATTACCCTTCTCTCGGCTTCCCAGCTCTGTCTAGACACTTCCACATCGTCCTAAATTGAGCTTGCTTCTGAATGCTGCCAGGGCAGAATAGGACCATGGACAGTGGTCCG
This sequence comes from Apodemus sylvaticus, assembly GCF_947179515.1. Lineage (NCBI taxonomy): Eukaryota > Metazoa > Chordata > Mammalia > Rodentia > Muridae > Apodemus > Apodemus sylvaticus. The sequence goes on from NC_067473.1 coordinate 55,360,596, forward strand.
GCTGCCAAGCCCCAGTCCACAGCAAAGCCAGTTTTCTGCACAGCGAGGAGCCCTGGGAGAGGGTCTTTGAACAAGGACGCTATGCTCTGCCTGTGGTTCACTTCTCTTTCTTGGACTGCCTGTGGGATGACAGATTCTTCCAGAAGCCCAGACTCTCTAACCCAGCGTTCATTTCCCGAGTCTCACACACACACACACACACACACACACACACACACACACGCCCAACCAAAAAATCCCATTTTTGCAAGTGTAGCTCCTAAAATGTTTAAATATATCTTCATTATGAAACATTTCAAATAAACAGAAAACGCTTTATCAGACATATGCACTTAAAACACCCACCCGAACAGATCTTCATATTTGAATTGCTTGTGGGTCTATTGCAAAAAGTCTGCAAGTATTGCTGAAAGTCCTTTCATACCTAATATCTTTCCTCCTCCCCTCGCTCCCCAAAAGCAACTTTTGTTTTGAAGTTGTTATAAACCATGTCATTGCCATGTACGCATTTATACTTTCATTATACAGATTTTTAATAAGCAACGTATATCATTGCTTTGTTTGTAGAGCATTAAAATATGCCATCACCATGTATTTTGGTTGATCATTAGTTTTTAGATTTCATATTGCAACCAAAAAAAAAATTAACTCAATTTTTACAACTGCTGTAAACTTGAGCCTCCTTTTACTATCTCCAAGTTATTCTCTATTCTCTTTCTTTAAGGACTTGTGTGTTATTTTTAGTTAGCTATTTGCTCTAGCAAACAATGCTGCAATTAACATTTGCATACCAGTCTCCCAGGCACGTGATGCAGAGGTTTTTCAGGCCAGAGTTGCTGCACTCTGATGTTACATGGTGTGTGTGTGTGTGTGTGTGTGTGTGTGAGAGAGAGAGAGAGAGAGAGAGAGAGAGAGAGAGAGAGAGGAAGAGAGAGAGAGAGAGAGAGAGAGAGAGAGAGAGAGAGAGATTCTTTGTTGGGAGGTAACTGTCAGTCAGCATCCCTCACCTCTTCCCACTAGATCCCTGAAGCACCACTGCTTCCTGTGTGTGACGGTAAGACTTGTCTTCAAGCATTGGCAGGTGTTTCCTGGGGTGCAGAACCACCCTTTGCTGAGTTTCACTAACACAGACAGTGGACCGACTAGTTGGGGCCTCTCCGTCTCAGCATTGATTTTCATATACATTTTGATTTTTGTTTCCCAAGAATCCTGTTTCTCTACATTTTTTTAAACATCAGATATTTTCAGAATTAAAATTTTTGTGGCTGTTTAAAGCTATGAAGTGGTGACTTCTAAATTTTGCTTTACCATAGTTTTTATTAATAGTGGTTGGTCTTGTGTGTTCGGTCTTAAGGTTTCCTCTTCTGGAATTTGACTATTCAGATCTTTTTTTTTTTTAATTTTTTTCTCTAGAACAACAGTATAGGCTTTAAAATTATAGCACTTGGATGATTTTACATCTGGGAAAATAAGTCCTAAGTTAAACTTATTTGCTTTATTAATGACATTTTATTTTGAATTGTCGACTACAATAACACTGTCTTTTATGTTTTATACTTTTGTGCTTTATTTAATTTTTCCCACCCGTGTGTAAAGATAATCTACATGTTTTACAAGGATTATAATTTTACTGTTCACATTTAAGTATTTCAGTCATTAAGCTGCCATGGGGTAAAAGAGTATACATATATACATATTTCTATACATACCTAGTCAATGTTTTATTTTTCCAAATCTGGCTTTTTCTGCCATCTCAGACTTTAAAATTTGATAATAGATAGCACAATGTCCATATTTATTATTTTTCTTCAATTGCTTGGCTCTTGTGATGGGCTGTCTGGCCAACTAACATCTCTTCCTCTGGCCAACCGAGAGCATCTCTTTTTCCTTTTCAACTGGGAATCTCCATTGTCCTCACCTCTGGAGTCCACCCACAATGTGCAGTGTAAATTCATCCCATCGGGATGGGTATAGGCATGGGATTGCCATCTTTCCAATGAGAGCTGCATGGAGTTATGCTAAGGGAGGAGGGGGTAAGAGTCTTCTTTATTTAAAAGGCATAAGAAAGAGATTTACCCTTCCTATTGTTGTGTAAAAAAGGAGGAAAATACAACCCCAGTACTGTGGCAGCATCTTCCCAGGGAAGGAGACACACTGGAAGCAGGCTCACAGAGATCAGCTGGGCAGGAAGATGGAAAGGTCCCAGGTCCTGATGTCATTGTGTGGCTGCAGTAACCAATATTGCCTTTCCTGTGCGCTGAAATAGTAAATTTCTTACTGCTGAAGTTAGATATAAAACACTTTATGTTTTATGTCCTATTATTTATAGCTACATTTTGAACTTTTGTTTTGAAATTAGTGTGTGTGTGTGTGTGTGTGTGTGTGTGTGTGTGTGTGTGTGTATGTGTATAGTATAGTTCAGAGGACAATTTGTGGAAAATGCCTTTCTCTTTTTACTATGTTGGTCTTATAGACCACCCTCATGTTGTCAGGCTTTGGGACAAGAGCCTAAACCCACTGAGCCATCTTGTCCACCCTTAGATTTTAGTTTTGATGTGAATTTTGTGATTATTTTTCCATGTTCTCAATCAGAGTGGGATTTTTTTTGAGTGTGTGCTAACAGTATATGTTAGCTTAGGGAGATCTAATTTCTCAAAATAATGAATATTCTGATTCATGAATATCTTTAATATTTAATGTTTAATGCTTCTGTAAAATCTGTCAAATTTGGAAAGAGGGCCACTAAGATTGGACATTGTTATATAGCCTAGGTTGGCTTCAAATTCTTGATTCTTCTGTTTCAACCTCCCGAGGGTTAGGATTATAGGTGTTCCCAGCCCCTTTTAATTTTCTGCATAGACAGTTAAAATATCCAAATAAGGAGAATTAGTAGTTCCCTTGCCATGCTGGGAGAAGAGAAAGATGCACTCACAGAGATGTGCTGATTGTAATTGTCTGTCTTGTGCATTCCCTAATGTAAGGCTCATCAGCAGACATTGGGCAATGTTCTGGGCTCTTTAACCAGATAGTATGTATGTATGGGTAGGGCTCTCAGTCTAGCCTGCAGTGTTAAGGCTCCCACCCCCACCCTCACCCCCCACCTCTGCCCCCCATTCTCCTCTAGTGTCCTCTGCTAGCTCAGAACAACCAGGGCCCTGTCTTTGCTTTGCATTTCTGACCCATTGGAAAGTTTAATATATTGGACCAGTTTTTTTCTTTTGTATTTTAGTATCTGTTATGATGTGGATGTAGTTGGTATGTATCCTCTAGAGGACTGTGTGTTGAAATTTAATCCTCATTTTGAAATATTAACAGAATGGAAAGGTAGTCTAACTAATGCTTAGAAAAAGAGCCTTTGACTGGGATTAGATATGGTCATCAGTTGTGGAGCCCTGAAACTAATACTGATGGCTTTGTAAGGAGAGAAACCAGAACAGACAGACAGACAGACAGCCACACATACACACACACACCTCATGTCTTGCTATGGGACATTAAGTGTTGCTACTCTGAGAGTCTGACAGTTAGGAAGGCTATTATCAGATACAAGCTCTTCAAGCTCCAGAAATACCTGACCCCTAATCTAAATGAACTTTTGTCCCTTATAAAGTGATTCAGCCGCATACACTTTTCTATGGTAAGGCAAATACAATAGCTGCTACTTTGTGTTTGGAGTTGAGCAAGTGCCTCCAGGCCTTAGGTGCAGTGATGCCAGATGCCATCTTGAGCAAAAATCTGAAGTCTACCATGCATTTTGAAAAGGAGTACAGAAGTGGTTTCAGCCCCTGCTGACACCACAGTAATTATCATCAGACACAGTGTTGCTGTGCTGGTTTGAATGAGGATGGCCCCCATAGGCTCATGGACTTGAACATTTAGCTCTCCAGTTTGGTGACTCTGTCTGGGGAGGTGGTGTGGCCTTGCTGGAGGAATTACATCATCACCATGGATGGGCTTTGAGAATTCATAGCCTCACACTATTTTTGGTTCTCCCTCTCCCCCTCCCCTGCCCCTCCCTTTCTCCCCCTCCCCTTCTTCTCCCTCTCCTTCCTCCTTTCTCCCTCCCTCTCCACCTCTCCCTCTCCTCCTCCCTCTCTCTTTCATGTGATTGAAAAGTGATCCTTCAGCTTCTACCCCCTCCAAGCTGTGGAGAGACTCCTATAGCTCTTTCTTCTTTGAGTTACTTATAGCCATGGTATTTTATCACAGCAGCAGGAAAGAAACTAGTACAACTTCTCAGAGTTTTCCCAGTGCCTTCTGAACACTGTAGTTGGTGCCGTGTTTGTCATCTGGCTAATGGGAAACAGTGATAAATGCTATTTTCTATGGTTGAGAAAAACTAAGCTCCTCTTGCTTAATTGTAGTGGAGAATGACCAGGCAGAGTAACAGTTCCGTGAGTTCTTCCAGACATGGGGCTTGGCCTTGTTCATCCTGTGCCTTGAACAAAACAATGCTCTGTGAAAGGCTTTAAGCTGAGCCAACCACATTTCAAGTTTCTGCCTGGCTTCATTCAGCCAAGTTCCCGTGGACCAAGGAGACCTCCGATGAGTGTCCTTCAGGTCTTTGCAGTGTCCTGAACTGAGGAACAAAGGGAGAAGGAGGAGTGAGGTGGCAGGTGCTGGTTCCCAGCAAGCAATTGTCAGTAGCATTTCATGCAGAACATGAATTTTGATTGAGGCCTAGATTTTTTTTTGTACGACTCTCCTTATATAAACTTAGTATGTAAATATAATCAAAATAGCAGTCATTAACATTGCAAAACTTATTTATTAAAATATGTAAAGCAGACAGCTGCAACAGTGGTGACTAAGAAGTATAAAACTATTCTGTTTAACGACTGGTTTTTGAACTCCTACTATGTGCTCGCACTGTACAGGAAGTAGGCCTACCTGGATATGTAGGATATTGAGTTGGTGAGCTGAAGAGGTGGTTCAGTAGATAAGTGTGCTTGCTGCTCTTCCAGAGGACCTGAGTTTGACTCTCAGCACCCACACGGCTGCTCACAACTGCCTATAACTCCAGTTCCAAGGGATCTGGTTTCCTCTTCTGGCCTTTTCAAGCACTAGGCATATATGTGATACACAAACATACATGCAGGGAAAACACCCACACACATGAAATAACAACAACAACAATAATAATAATAGAATTGGACCTATGGGTAATAGCAAACATATAATAGGATATACTTCTTAAGAGAATGTTAGTTTAGGGGCTAGAGAGATGGTTCAGTTGCAAGAACAGGTGCTGCTCTTGCAGAGAACCTGAGTTCACTTCCCAGCATGCAGGTCAGCCTACTCACAACTACTTAAAACTCCAACTCTCTTCATCTGACTTGGGCGTTGCACTCGCATTCACATGTGTGTACTCACTCACACTTGCACAATTAAAAGTAAAATAAAATCTTTTTCAAATTTGGGGTTAGTTTAGCTGGGCGTGGTGGCTCACATGACCATGGCTAGAGTGCTTCAAGATGGGAACTTTTGGCAGGTGATCAAGATGAGCCTTCTCTCAGTGTAGCCCCCATGACTGAACAAGGTATGGTGGCTTTGAAAGAAAAAAAAGGCCAGAAAACACACATATATCTTGTCTCTTGTCATGTGATATTCTGTGCAACTTTGCAAGTGTCTCAGCAAGAAGGTTATCATCAAATGCAAGATCTTTGACTGTCAGGACTATAATTGAAATGAATCTCCTTTCTTCATAAAGGGACCCAGCCTTATTATTTTGTTATAGCTATGCAAAATAGGCAGCAGTCATTGCTTTGTGCTTAGAACAAGTGTTCTAAGACTTAGGACAATACATATATTAGGAATATGAATTTATGTTGAAGCAGGAGGATTGCAAACCTGAGGCCAATCTAGGCCACATAGTAAGATCTGACCAGGAGAAAGAGGAGAAAACAGAGGGATGAGGAGGAGGAGGAAGAGGAAGAGAAGGAAGAGGAAGAAAAGAAGGAGGAGAAGGAGGAAGAGGAAGAGGAGGGAGAGGAAGAAGAGGAGGAGAAAGAGGAGGGGGAGGAGGAGGAAGAAGAGGAAGAGGAGGAGGAGAGGATCCTTCCAGAGATGTTGTATGCTTGTGTTCTTAGCAGCATTATGCATGATAGCCAAGAGGTAGAAGCTCCCTCTCCCCAATAGAAGAATTGAGAAGTAAACATTGTAAACATAGGATGCTAAATCATTCAGCTTTAACAGAGAAGGGAATTCCTTTGTTATTAGGATAAGGATGAACCTTGAGAACTCTGCGCTGAGTGAAATAAGCTAATCACAGGAAAAAAAGGTTACTGTATACACCTAACTTATATGAGTGCCTAAAATAGATTCATGGAGCTGGAAAGTGATCTAGGTTGCCAAGACCTCAGATATGAGTAAAATGGGAAATATTTAATAGATATTAAAAAATAAAAATATGGGCTTCTTATATGCAGGGGGCTGTGGTGTTCAGTTTTCTAGCATCTAACAGAAGGCCTGATACAGTAGGTACTTGACTAATATTTTTACTGCCTTTGGCTTCTCCTCCCCCATCTAACGTCCCATGCTGCAGGACAAGGGCCAAGTGGTTCTGGGAGCCAGTTCAGCAAACAAAGACTCTTCTCTCCTCGGGGCACAGAGGGGAAGAATTTCAAATATTTGTGATTTGATATTTGTCCTGGTCACAGCAACTCTACTTTACTCCCAGTGATGCGCATCTGAGCCCAGTTGGCATTTCAGCGTCCTAAAGATAGATCCTGTTTCTACTTCCTAAAGCAAAATAGAATTGCAGTGGACTTTGTAAGAAAATACAGGAGTGGAAGAAAGGCTGTGAGATGAAATCATGATTAAGGCTCCTGGGCTCTGCCTGCAGCCCCACACAGGAGGAGGGGGAGGTAATTAGCGTGTTTCTGCAGATCCACGCTTGTCTTTGTCCCGCCACTGGCTCTGTCTCATTCTCCTGTGCTTATTTTTCCCCCAACTTAGCCAAAAATAGAGAGACACAAAAATGTTTCCTTGTACTTTCTTTGGCTTTTCTACTTTTTTTTCCTGGTGTGTTTGCTTTCCTCTGGTGTGGTCTTTCTTTTTTTTTTTACCACCTACTGGCACCCCCTCCCCATTCCTGTACCCCCAGTAGGACTGTGATCTGTTTTGGAACCTGGCTTGGTGCAGGGTGTCCAGAGGGGGCAGTATTTAGTGATGTATGGGTCCCTGAGCTGAGAGGGATTCCAAGGAGAGCATCTTGTTTCTAGGACAGGCATAGGGCAGAGATTCTTGTCAGCTCTATTTGTTTTGCGTCCTGCTTGCAGAATTTGTCAGAATTCAGAATGGAACCTCTCTGGGGGCAAAACATATCAGAGATCTTTCTGTGTCTCTTCATGCTATTGTGGGAACTAACAGAAGACCATGATCATCATAGAACCAACCACAGTCTCCAGGCCTGGCTATTTAGTTATGTTACTTTTTAAGATGTTACATTCCCTATCCCTTCTAGTTTGATTTTGGGTGCTGTGAGAAATAACCTGACAAAAAGCAACTTAGGGGAGAAAGGGTTTGTTTTTGCTCACAATGCCAGGTTATATATAATACATCATGGCAGGGAAGTCAAGGTAGCAGCAACTTAAAACAGCTAGCCATATCACATCCACAGTCAAAAGCAGAGGAATGCGTGCATGCATGATTATGTGCTTGTTTGTCACCAGCTCAGTTCCTCCACGCTTACTCAGGTCAAGGCCTCAGGAATGGCGCTGCCCATAGTGGGCTGATACTTTCCATATCAACTAATTTAATTAAGACCCGCCCCCACACAACTATGTCCATAGGCCAACCCAACATAACTAACTCTCCATTAAGATTCTCATCCCAGATGATTCTAGGTTGTGCCACATTGACAAACTCAACCATCACACCATCCAAAGCTATGTAGCAGGCATACCTCTATGCATTTTATAACTCAGATCTCCCATACAACAACTCTGGGAATTGAGAATTACTATTATCTGAATTTTGTGGATAAGAAACTGAGGTCTTGGGAAGGGGATTCAGCTCTACAGTTAATATCCTGAATCCACATTTTTTTTCATTCTTTTTTTTTATTCGATATAATTTATTTACATTTCAAATGATTTCCCCTTTTCTAGCCCCCCCCACTCCCCGAAAGTCCCGTAAGCCCCCTTCTCTTCCCCTGTCCTCCCTCCCACCCCTTCCCAGTTCCCCGTTCTGGTTTTGCCAAATACTGTTTCACTGAGTCTTTCCAGAACCAGGGACCACTCCTGCTTTCTTCTTGTATCTCATTTGATGTGTGGATTATGTTTTGGGTATTCCAGTTTTCTAGGTTAATAACCACTTATTAGTGAGTGCATACCATGATTCACCTTTTGAGTCTGGGTTACCTCACTTAGTATGATGTTCTCTAGCTCCATCCATTTGCCTAAGAATTTCATGAATTCATTGTTTCTAATGGCTGAATAGTACTCCATTGTGTAGATATACCACATTTTTTGTATCCACTCTTCTGTTGAGGGATACCTGGGTTCTTTCCAGCATCTGGCAATTATAAATAGGGCTGCTATGAACATAGTAGAGCATGTATCCTTATTACATGGTGGGGAATCCTCTGGGTATATGCCCAGGAGTGGTATAGCAGGATCTTCTGGAAGTGAGGTGCCCAGTTTTCGGAGGAACCGCCAGACTGCTTTCCAGAGTGGTTGTACCAATTTGCAACCCCACCAGCAGTGGAGGAGTGTTCCTCTTTCTCCGCACCCTCTCCAACACCTGCTGTCTCCTGAATTTTTAATCTTAGCCATTCTGATTGGTGTAAGATGAAATCTTAGGGTTGTTTTGATTTGCATTTCCCTAATGACTAATGAAGTTGAGCATTTTTTAAGATGCTTCTCCGCCATCCGAAGTTCTTCAGGTGAGAATTCTTTGTTTAACTCTGTACCCCATTTTTTAATAGGGTTGTTCGGTTTTCTGGAGTCTAACTTCTTGAGGACATCGGTACAGGGAGAAAGTTTCTGAACAGAACACCAATAGCGTATGCTCTAAGAGCAAGAATTGACAAATGGGACCTCATAAGGTTACAGAGTTTCTGTAAGGCAAAGGACACCATCAAGAGGACAGATCGGCAACCAACAAATTGGGAAAAGATCTTCACCAATCCTACATCAGATAGAGGGCTAATATCCAATATATATAAAGAACTGAAGAAGTTAGACTCCTGAATCCACATTTTTAACTGACGATCTTTGCTGCCTTTCTTTTTTTGTACAGTTCCCTAGGTTTCCTTTGGAAGTTGCGTGTCTGGTTTTAGGAAATGTCTCCCCCAGTGTATACTATCTCGTGTTGGGCAATGAGTATACCTCTGAACCTTTTGGGCAGTTCTTGACACACCCATTGACAGCCATAAGAATAAGGCTCCACCCTACAGAAGACATGGAATCTGACCTTTCTTTCCAGGAACCAGATAATGAGAAAATAGTGTCTACATATAAACTTAGAAGAACTAAAATTTCAGCAGTGGTGTTATCATCCTTGTAAGAAGTGCCCTGCACCCACGTAAACAAAGGCATTCCCCTGAGACCTGTCACCAGTCAGCATGAGTTTGCAAGCAGCCATCCAGGCTCTTGGGAACAAGATCATGAATTTTTTAGATGATTGGCTGGAGTCAAGAAAGTGGTTCAGAGCTGCAGGACAGACCTTCCGGTGAGGGTAGCAAACTGGTCTGGAAAGAAGCCCATGACCTTGGCCTGTTTACCCTGGAAGACCATAACCAGGACCTTGGACATCACGAGGTGCTTGGCTAACCCTCCAACTTTACCTGTGTTCTTCTGGCTGAACCCCAAATGGCTTCTCCTGGCGAGAACTGGGAACTGCGAAGAGGATTTACAGAAAGTCAGGAAGACCTTGGGCTGTTCCTCCCTGTGCTTGTGTGGATGTCTCATTGTTACACTGTCTGCTTCCTACTAGTAATTCCCAGGGCCTCTGCCCACCCAGAGCTTCCTCCCACAGGGCTCTGGTGTCAAAATGAGCAGAAAGTGAATCCTGCTAAGAAATTAGCTGATAACATCTGAGTTAAGGCTTGTCTTCTGCATGATGTATGAGTATCTTTCTAAAGACAACAAAACCAAGAAGTTTAAAAACCAGAGGCAGCATGAGCATCCTAGGAGTAGCATCAGGCTCTTTGACGTGGGAGGGATTGATTAGTGCATTAGTGCTTTGGGCTGCTGTAACAGAACACTGTAGATTGGGAGATTCATGACCCACAGAATGTATTTCTTATGGTTCCGGGGCTGGAGGGTTAACAGCAAGGCACTGGCAGGTTCTGTATCTGATGAGGTCCAGCTTTCTGGTTCATAGACATCCATATTCTTTCTTGACCCTTACATAGTGGGAAGAGAAGGCAGCACTCTGGGGCCATTTTATTAAAGGTACTAACTTCTTTCATGAGAGCCCTGGCCTCATAATGTAATAATATTAATACATAAAGGCCCTACAGCTAATGCCACCACTTTGGTAGTAAGATTTTTCAAATGAATGTGGGAGGATGGATTGTATTTTTTCCATAGTTTTAGTTTGGATTTTGGGAGGGTTTCATCTTGCTATGTACCCTTGACTGGCCTAGAACACACTACATGGACCGGATTGGACTCAAACTCATAGATATCTATCTACCTGCCAAGCACTACTTTCTCCCAAGTGCTTGAATTAAAGCACCTTGCTCCTCAAATTCTTATAATGTATCAAAAAATTGGCCCTGATTGACCAGCCCACCAGAGACCTGGAATTCAGTATAAAACATCAACTTGGGAGCTGTAGCTTTGAGTCTCTGTACTGGCTCATAGGATTCACCCATATCAAGCCATCAGATGAGTTCCCTCTAGGCATTAGTGGGGGCCTTGGTCAACTTGAGCATACCCTAGACCACTAGGCTGATCACCAAGGTTCCCAGGAGGGTTTTGCTGGGGAAATTTGCTTGCCCTTTTGGGAGGACAATCTTCACTATGCTGCCAACACCAGTGCAGATAGATGCACTTTGGCCCAGGAAGGAAACAAAGGTGTTTATTAAGTCTTGAGGCCAGAGCCCTCATGAATGAGGTTACTATCCTTACCAAAATGGCCTCCGGAGCTGCACACACACACACCCCCCATACACACCCTGCCTCTCTTACCAAATCACAGCTCAGTAAGAAAATGGCTGCCTAGGAACCAGGGAAAAACCCAAAGCACCTTGAAATGGGAATAGATGGTCTCCAGAATCAGGAGGAAGGGGCCATTCTCAGCCTAGGAAGATGGCAAGCTCATCGTGAGTAGGTGTTCAGAATCCTGTCTCCAGCCTGCCCTGCTGCCTCCACACCAATCTTCTCTGGGCCGCTTCTGAGGACCAGCCCCGAAGGGATACCTTTTACTTTCAGATCTCTCTGCTTCTTCCTCGACCCCTGTCTCAAAATACTCCTCTCTTCCTTCCGACTCAGTGCCAGACTGCTGGCATCCAACTCGCGTCCTGTGCAGGCTGCCATGTCTGGCTTTCCTGGGTTTATAATTGCCTCTGGTTAAAGTTTAAATAGATGGGTTTCAGCCCAAGAGAAAAATGTAAACAAGCCGTTTGTGCCGGCTCGGGCAGCTGGCTCTCAGTGCTCCTGAATTCTGCACTATGGGAAATTCACTTTGCTTTTCCCTAACCCAGGGACTGAGCCTCCGCCACCACCACAAGGTTTTTCAGAGCCCTGAGTGCCTCTCCGAAGCCATTGAAGGCATCAGGCATCGAGGAGGCTTTTAGAGGACCAGCACTTTCCCTTTTAACTCAATTAAGCCATCAGGATCCTGTTCCCATTCCAGTGAGTGGGTCTGGTACATGGAGGTGAGAACCGGGCAGCAGTCTTCCCTGGGCTGACCGCCCAACAGGAAGGAGAGGAAGGGACTGTCATTTCCCAGCTGGAATTTTTTTCTCTGAGGGGAGGAGAGATTGAATTTGTTGCCCTAGGGGTTTTGTTTTGTTTTGTTTTTTGTTTTTGGTGAATGATCTCCAGTCAGGAAAATGGTGCCATTCCTGGCTGAGGAAGAGGGAAGGTGGGGGGCTTGGCTGCCTTTCCTCAGAAGTAAGCAGGCTTCTGCGTTTTGTCAGGGTTTTGTTGATGATTGTAGTTTTGTCTTAAGAATACTGACTTCCTATATCTTTCTGCTTTGTAAGCTTTGTGTACAGGAGTCAGGATGGATACTTTGGGGATGCTTTAATTAAGACTATAATCGGATTGTTGCCTTCTCTACTGAAAAACCTCCCAATAAGTCCCCATTTCTAGTTCAGATGCTTCTGGCTTCTGCGGAAGCTTCTGTGATCTGGCTCCGCCCCTCCCCACTTCACCTTCAGCTATCCCAGCCCCAAGCTAAACTCGGCTGAACTGATTTGAACCCTTCCACCCTGCAGTATAACACTCTGCAGTGCCCCAGCTCCTGGGCTTGCTCCCGACACAGCTCTGAGCTGCCTTCCCGTGTTCCCTGGATTCCCTGCAAGCCAAGTGGTCCCTTCCTCCAGTTCTCTTGAAGCCCTTTCCCCCAAACCCTGTTTCTTTGTGTTGTTCAGCCAGCAAACATGTGTCAACTTCTCAGCCTTGATAAGCAGTCCTCTGAATGAAAGATCATGTTCCCGTCCCTCCCACACTGTCCAGTGTCAGATGTGACCCACAGTGCCCAAATAATATTCCATCTTTTGGGGGCTGGGGAGCCAACTCAGGACCTCACACACGCTAAATATTGAACCACTGAGCTGCACTCCTTGACCAGTCTTTGTTTTACAGTCCTGTTAAAAAGCTGTTTGTCTCTTAAAAGCTCTTGGAGTTAGACTTGGTGACACATACTTGTAACAAAGGAAAACAAAACAAAATCCAGACAAATAAGCAAACAGGAAATAGCTCTTGGGAGTAACAGACAGGTTCAAATCTTAGTTCTGCATCCTTTTGGAAGAGGATTCCTTCCTAATTCTGATTTTTGCAACCCCTACTTTCTCCATGTGCACAAGGAAGATAATAAAACCATTTATGGTCTAAGTGTAAATTAAACTGGGATCTTTCCATTAAAGAATTGAGCCCTTTACACAGGGAGTACACCCAGGCTTGTAGTCTTGCTGCCCCAGGGTCCACTGTAAAAGCCGCTACAGCTATAACATACTGCTAACAGGCGCGTGGTCTGGCCAAGGTGAGCGGTCCCCCAGACCTGCGGACTGGCAGACTCTTGAATCAGTCTGCTAACCTGGACATCCAGGTCTGTGTGGAGGGTTGTGGTCATCTGGCCCAGATATATCCCATCAGTACATCTCTCCAGTCATGGTGGCCTGTGATAAGAAATAGGTGGACAAGGCTTGGAAGGAGGAGATCAAAGACATCCTCATTTACCATGACAGGATCCATGGTTCAGATCCTCAAAGTTTTCAGGCTCTGGTGCATGTGCTCACCACCAGAAATCCTACCCACAAACCCACCATGAGGACCAGGGTTCACCTTTGTAATGAGCATTACGGGATTTTAATATGATAGAAAGCAAGAGGAGAAGGACACAGTTCCCTCTTATCCTTACCTTCTCTTTATACTCAGGAACCCTTAAATATTGACACATTATACTCTGAGATGTGGACCTCACCCATCGATTTAAAGGCTGTAGGATGCGTGTCCATTTGCAAGGGTGATCTTCCTCTGTACAAAGACTGCTTCTTCTGACTTGATCTTGCAAGGTTTCGAGAGACTCCTTTTTTATTTATTTATATTATTTATTTGTTTTTTTTGAGGCAGGGTCTCACTATGTAGCCTTGGCTAGTCTGGAACTTGATAGTTGGTTCAGGTTGACCTTAAACTCATGGTGAACTCACAGCCTGCCTCTTTCCCCAGCGCTGGGGTCAAAGGTGTGTACCATCGTGCCTGACTACTCTTGTGGGGTAGCATTGACCTATTCATCGCTAGAAGACGTGAGGTGAGGATGCCGAGGCACCGGGCAGCACTATTTGTGGCTATTTTACTTTTACCTTTAGCCGCTGGTGTGAGGCCAACTTCTCTCTGCCAATCTTAGAAGGGATGCCAATAAGGACACTCCTGTCTCTCTCCTTCACCAGTCAGGCACTTTTTCTCGTGAGAGGGGAGCATGGATTCTGCTCATGCTTTGAGTACACTATGTAGCAACTACTAAGGTTAAAGCGGAGGCAACGAAAGTCTGTGCTTCTAAACATCCTAACCTAATGGCTTGTTGGCAGAAGGGAGAGAAAATATCAAAACCAGGATTGCAGGAGGCCGAGTCAGAGACAGTGGTGTCTTAGGCAAAGTTCCAAAGAGTGGTGAGCTGAGCCTTGAGGAAGCAGTGCGTGTCTGTCAGGAGAAGGAACCCAAGTCCAGTTACTTCTGCTCTTCCCCTGACAGACAGCTTGAAGCCTTTACCTCTGTCATCCCTAATCTGTGCGGCCAGCTTCTTCTTGGTCCAAGATCCCTAAGTGTTTCTAGCTTCCTTGGCACCCATTCTGATCACAGAACTGACATGAGAAGCCACTGCTTTCGTCCACAGAGCCAGCAAACAGCTGGAGTAGTGGGAGTCCCAGGGTGGGGATGGAAGAGTCTAGGCTGTGTGTGTGTGTGTGTGTGTGTGTGTGTGTGTGTGTGTGTATGAGTGTATGTGTGTGAGTGTGTTTATATGTATGTGTGAGTGTATGTGTGTGTGAGTGTGTGTATATGTGTGAGTCTGTCTGTGTGTTTATATGTATGTGAGTGTGTGTGTATATATATATGTGTGTATATGTATGTGTGTATGTGTGTATATGTGTGTATATGCATGTGTGTGTGAGTGAGTGTGTGTGTGTGTGTGTGAGCCCATGCATGAGTGTCCATTTGGGTGGGGTACTAGATATTTTGTGTAGGAGAGCCACAGAAGGCAGAAATGGAACTACAGAAAACAAAGAGGCAGTGAAGCACCTCACAGGCAAACTGTTGGAAGAAGAAGAAGAGCCTGAAACAATCACTGGCCAAAACAGAAACAGAGCAGGAAGTTGCATCATGAGAGAGGCAGACTGCCAGGGTCATGCTGAAGAGACACAAATGTCACAAAATAAAAATAAAAAGTGTGAGTCTGACTTTGCCTGGGCCCGCACTGTTACAGTACTTTCTTCTTTATAGTGACATGAAATTACTGAAATCATATTTAGCAAAGCAAGCATGAAGACCACAAGAAAACAGAGAAGGAAGATGTCATTATCTTAACAGTTACATACCCCGTACTTTGTTTGCTTGTTTTTTGTATCAGCAACTGATTACAACTTAGCTCTGTCCCTCCATGTAAATGTTTTATTCTGCAGAACTTAGAAATATTAAAAACAGGTTATGAAATTGCATCACTTAACCTCATTATTAGCACACACTGAGAAGTTCTAACAAACACATCCTAACAATAATAATGTGACTAGTGACGTCAGAGTGCATGCGTGTGTGTGTGTGTGTGTGTGTGTGTGTGTGTGTGTGTGTGTGAGAGAGAGAGAGAGAGAGAGAGAGAGAGAGAGAGAGAGAGAGAGAGAGCCCACTCTCATGGGTGTTACTACAGTCATTATCTTGGTTCAAGTAAAAATGTTAATCTCTTTATTAAGAAGTGAATAGTTACGTTTCCTTCTGATTAGATTCTGGTAACTACACATGTGAAAGGTTCTAGGATTTGGCTTTAGGCAAGACAGTTTTATAAAAGGTTGATACAGCTTTTGAATATACTTGGTATCCAGGCCTCAGAAAAGTCTTCTGAATATGTTACTTCAGAAATAGTCATACCTATTGGCAGTCTGTCACGCTCCTAGAACTGGAGTGGCCTCAGATGATTAGCCCATCTGCCAGTGTCACAAAGAGTTAAAAGGATGTTGAGATCTTGGCAGCGAATGAGGCGAGTTAAGTAGACTTTGGCTACGGTGCAAACAGTACTTCCCCGCTGGATACATTTTTAGCCTGTGCTGTAGGACCAGCAGGAGTAACTGGAGAGGAGCTCGGGTGGACAGAGTGGAGAGGGGCCAATCAGGCAGAAAAGAGTGGACAGTGAGGAAGAAGGCGAATTCTAAGGAACCCTTGCTTTCTCTGCATGTGGTGGGTATTTCATTGATAGCTATTGAAGGAAGATATGCATGAAACAGAAAGCATGTATGGATACCCAACTCAGAGCATAGGTCCGGCTTCACAACAGGGTTATATCACTTTCACTGTGACACCGCTTTGGTAGTCTGTAAAGATGTGTGGTTTTCAGAAGTGATAACTTTGACATTTTTATTTTATTTTATTTTATTTTATTTTATTTTATTTTATTTTATTTTTATGTATATAAGTGCTTTGCCTGTGTGAATTTATATACACCATGTACATGCATGCCTGGTGCCCTCAGAAACCAGAAGAGGGTGTTGAATCCCAGGAAATGGAGTTACAGACTGTTGTAACCCAGCAGCAAGTAGGTGCTGAGAGCTGAGCTGAACCTGTGTTCTCTAAAGAACAGAACAAGAAAAAGGAAAAGCAAAAAGAAAAGGAAAAGCAAAAGGAAAAAAATCAAAAAACACCCGGCTGGAGAAACGGCAGTGGTTTAACAGTGCTTATGCGAGTGCACAGTGCTTTAACAGTGCTTATGCGAGTGTTGCTCTCCTGAGGACTCTTCTCAGCACCAACATGATGCCGTACAACCATCTGCAACACCCAAATCAGGTGCTCGACCGCCTCTGTCCTCTGTGGTCGCCTGTGCTCCCTAATACAGAGCTTTTGCCCCATATACATGTATAACTTAAACCAATAAATAAAAAAGAAAACTAAGTTGCTAAACATTTGGTTTAGAGTTTGTTTGTTTGTTTGCTTGCTAGAATGTTTTTCCAAGATTTTTTTTTTCATAAGTGTAAATTCAGTGTTACTTTAGAAACACAAATTTATGCTTTGGGAAGAAATTGGTTTTCTCAAAAATTAATTATTCAGAATTATAATGTATTCAAATGAATGAATCTAATGTCTTTTTTTTTTTCATTTTAAAATTACAACTGGGGAGCAGCTCCTGAACTGTAAAACACATTTGACTTTTGCGGACTGAGAAGAAACCAGCAAAGATTTAAGGATGATGCCATGAACATCGTGGTACAAACCAGAATGTTAACTTTTCTCCTAGAGCTCCTACCTTCTGTCCATCATTTACTTTCGGAACACATGTATAAAGGAGCAACCATTCCAGAGGATAATCTCAGAGAGAAAGGTGCGGAGGAAAAGGAGCAGGAAAAACCCAGACCTATTTATTGACTTGTTTTCTCAAGCACTTACTTATTGTGAATGCATGAATGTCCCCACACCATTGCGTATGTATCTCCTGAGGCCCTCCATCTGGATGTTTACTTTGCCCACAGTATCCATGGATCCTGCATCCTCGGATTCAACCAATAACAATGAGGGGCAGCAGCAGCAGTGGGGGAAGGTGGGGAGGCATTGCATATATCCTGAACATTCATGATTTATTTTCATATTATTCCTGGAAAGTTTAGCATCACAAGAGTTATACATTTGTATGATATGAGGTATTACAGGGTATCTAAAGAGGATTTAAAATACGCAGGAAGATGTACATAGGATGTGTACACATAGCATGCCATTCTGCATAATGGACTTGAGCATCCTCATGGTTTGGTCTCCCAGGGAGACTGTAACTAACCCTGTATGGGAACTAGGGGACATTGCTGCAGATCTGAAGTCTTGCTTCCCAGAAGCTGAAGGCACGCCCTGGCCCAGCTTATGTTCTAAGAAACTTATCTTTTTCTGATGATGTCCCCTAGGAACAGGGGAAAAGGTGAACTCAGACGTGTTATGCCCCATTTTACATAGCAAATCTATAGCTCTTTCCTTTGGTGACTAGCTGGCCATTCTTAAAACTTGCTTGTGTGTGTGCTGAAGAGTGTAACATCTCTGTCCCTGGAGATTACAAAGGAACTTTGCTCTTTACCCAAAATACCTCTCTCTCCCAGAGCAGCTCCTCCTCCTCTGAGAAACGCTGTCATGTCAGGCTGCACTGCCCTTGAACCAGACGACTTTCTCTGCTTCTTTATCTGTCTAAATAAAGCTAACCTACATTTGCTGTCTAATTCATTCAGATGCTTGCTCGTGCTATTTAAAGTACCCCTCAAGGCCCCTGAGAAAAACAAGATGCTTTATCGCCTGTAAGGAACTTTAGGTTTGCTGGTCATTTAAGGGATTCAAGAATCTTAAGAATCCATTGAGCCTCCTCTGACTGGGGCTCGAAGAACAAAGGAACGCTTCAGGTTTTTGGTTCCACACGGCTTTCATTGCCTTGTGCAGTGCTGGGATGAGTTGACAGAAAAAGAAGGAGTTGAAATGTAAGTGTGTGTGTGTGTGTGTGTGTGTGTGTGTGTCCTTGCCTCTAAGTTTTATAATATCTAACTTTTCTGAAGATGAATCTGTCATTTTTCATTGTGGTCTCTCATGACTGATTGGGCCATTGAGGGTTTATTTACCCCTTTGGGAACAACTGTGAAAATTTAAAGACAGCTGTCATCTCAGTAAACTGAATTTGAGTGTTTGGTTTGTTGCTACCTCTCCTGTTGGCCTTCATGGGCCATTTCATTAGAGAATCCTGTCTCTTCCACGTCCCAGAAAAGCAAACGGTACAGAGATCATTGCAGAACAGAATTCCACTGTGGATTTATAAAGGACTGGGCTCAGAGGTCTGGGATTTGCTGTTTGTTTCTTCAGATCCAGCATGTATGGGGTCTGTTGGCTTGCCTCGTGGGAGGGCGAGCTGGTTCAGCTCGATTGTCTTAACCATTAGGCCCCCTGCTACCTTCAGCTCAGGCTTATTATCAGCATCCACTTATTCAGCCAGGATGCTGTGACGTCCATTGCAGAGAGTGAGTCAGAAGCCACAAGCTAACAGGTCTATTCCTTTCCTCTGTCACCTAGGAAACCAACTCATCATCCACAGGAAATGCAGGCCCCGATGGGGAATGTGCCCAGATCAGGTTAGAAAGCTAGCAATGAGGTTTTCAAAGGAGGTCAAATAATAATGTGCAGAATCTTGTTCTGAGGTGGGAAGTGGACCCAGCCTCAGAAGTGTGGGTGGTGGTGGTGGGGAGGGCTAGCCAGCAGAAACAGCAAGAAAAATTAATCAGCTAAAAACAAGCAAGATGTCTGCTTTATAAGAACTTGTCCAAGGGCAAGAGATATACAGACATGATCTCATGCCCCTAGCAAACCGCACTTTTGACCCAGTAGTTGAGGGTCTTCGGAGGTGCGTATGCTTATACAATGTGTAAATGAAAAAGAAGAAATCGGTAATGCACCCAACTAGGCTATCAGTAGTTTGAAATGGTCGTTGTTTCTTGAGCTTAAAAAGTGTGGGCAGTATATTCCCCAGATCTACGATTCCAGGAGCTACACCCCAATGTGCTTCGTCACTGTTGGCTGGTGCTGTGGTAACAGTGGTCCATTGTCTCTAGTATATACTCCTGACTGATGGCAGTGTCCAGACATCACTGGGTATATGTCAGTTTAAGATGGCTGAGGCTGAGAAAAAAACTACCTGTTGTTTTTCATGTTGTTTGCCAAGCTTGCTGTCTCTGGGCAGATTTACACTCCAGTTGCTCTATGGGTGAGAGATCCTACGTCAGAGCCCATGCACTTTCCCAGAATTTCCTGCTCTACACACAAGGGATTTCTGAGGGAAAAGCAAACCTCAATCATTGCGTGGCCCAGCCATCTCAGTTTTCATACAAGAGAGGAGAAGTGACGAGTCTTAAGATTGCATAGTGGTGTGTGGATTGGTGGCAGGGGACTTCTTCCTGTGATAGGGAGAAGAGACAGCAAGTTAGATAGAAAGCTTAGCTGAATCTCCAGGCCACATAGCTGCCTCTAAGACGGTTTAAATCAGTGAACTGCTTTAATTCATATACGGAGTCCTAGTTGAGAGGGACAGGTGGCCCACCATGGGTGAGTCAGTCCATTCCAAGAGGATGGTCCTCCACTGTGAGTACTGGTTGAAGAGGGGACAGTGACAGCCCCAAGTTTTTATAGGGGAGTGCAGAACAGTGATAAGAGTTCCAGTCATGGCAATCTTAGGAGGTTGAAGGACAGAAGACTGCTTAGCCTGGAGCCCAGAGGGTTTATTATGGGAGAGGTAGGAGGAGGCGTTGTCAAGTAGTTGGAAGAGCTGTCTTGAAGACAGCTTAGATTTATTCTGTGTGCCTGAAAAGAACAAGAAGAAAGCAGTATAAGTTAGAGGGTGGTGGGGTTTAGCGCCATATTAATAATGTTCTAATATTTCAAGCTGACAAAACATAACTGCCTGATCAAGGGACAATAGCAAAAAAGCAGTAGGGGTCACAGCAAACTAACTGATAGGGTAGTAAAGTGAGCCACTGTCCCTGTAGGAGGTCCAGGATCCAGTCACTCCTCCAAAAGGATTTGGAGGGTTTACTGAACACCCACTATATGCCTCTAGGTACTAAGGATATGAACAGGAATGGTAATCACTTCCCACAGGAGCTCACAGTCTAGTGGAAGTTCTTGTGAGATCCCAGATATCTAGAATGCTGAGAGACTCACACAGACAGAAGGATGGGCTACAGGTGCTCACTGTTTGCTGTCTGTGTTGGTGAAGACAGGACTGACTGCTGTTGTCTACCTAAAATGTGATCTGATGACTCAAGACTATGGGAAGGCCCTTTTATCATGTAGCACCCAAGATGTGTAGTACTCTTTCTAGCAGCAGTTCAAAGACCCCAGGCTTTCTCTCTCTCTTTGACTCTTCCATCTTCAAATGTGCAGCCTACAGAGTCTTTTCTAGATGTTACCAAACCGCTGGCAAGTGTGAGAGAACGTGGTGTATTGGGGCTATGAGTTTGGGCTGCACCGAGAGGTGGTTCTCATGTCCTCTGCTTATATTTATCTGCTGTAATTCGGTGGTGTGTCCACACCCAGCCAAGGGGAAAATTAAAATACAGCCTTGGTTTTGGGAGTCACTCGATGGTTGGATGTGCATGTAAGGCTCTGAGATGGAGCCCCAGCAGCCACAGCAACAGCAGCACCAGCATGGAGGGTGAGGTAAGGGACACAATGTGATTCCCAGCAAAAGAAGAAGCAGGTTTTGATGCCCCGATGACAAATCCTTTACAGTAGCCAATCTCAGATTCCCTGACTAGGGTGACATAATGAACATTAGATTAAGGGATAGGGCTGGGTTCTCCATTTTATTTATTTGTTCATTTTTTAAAATATTATCTTCAGGTAATTTTCTTGGTTGACTAAAGTCATACATCTTTGTGGTATACACTATATTTTGGTGTATGTATACATTGTAGAACGGCTTACTCAGGTTACTTAACATATATATTCCCTCACATAATTATATTCTTTCAGTGGCAGGACAAGACTTTATAATGTTCTTATCATGTCATCATGTCCTGTGTTTACGTTGTACCTTCCCATAGGAGATCTTCTCAAGATGTGTTCTGGGACGGACATTTTACTTTGGTTTGTGGGAGTCTGGATTGAATATAGGGTCTAGCACATACTAAAAAAAATATTCTACCATGGAGCATCCTTCTCAACCCTCAGGATGTATTGGCAGGTTGAAAATGTGAGGTGGAAGATCAAGCAGACTTGAGGTGTGGAGAGGGAAGTGCTGTCTGTTTGTATTTGTTTGCATATAGGAAACAGGGAATGATATGCGAGAAACCATGGCGACCAGGGTGAGGGCAGAGGGAGGACCGCAGCATCACTGGGAATGGAGCCGCATGTGTTCATTTAAATATCTTCTTATCTATTTATAAAAATGCATAATTAAAAATACCTCATTCTCTTGCAGAGGAGTGTTCCACTGACTGACCTCTTTTTGTTTTCAAATGAAGAGGAGCCAAGAATAGATGGCTTGGAAAGGTGAGCTGCTGCGTATAGCGCTTCAGGCTGAGGTAAAATCACGTTGAATGTGGAGCCTTTCTTGTTTTAACAAGTCTGTACTTGGCTAATTGGAGCTTTCAATAGAATGTGGAGGACATGAGAGCAAGGACCTGGCTTTATGTGGGATCATCTAAAAGTTTCTGAGTGCTTTTCTGTTAAACATATTTGTTGATTTTCCTAACAGTCTTGTCTTAGCTTCCCTCCACTGTAACAAATTACCTAAGATAATTAACTTATCAAGAGAGAAGGTTTATCTTGGCTTGTTGCTATGGAAGTCCCATTTGGCCCCAGTTTGGAGACCTGTGGTGAGACAGCGCTCTGTGGTAGGAGTAAAAGACAGAGCAAAACTTTCCACCTCATGTCTACAAAACAAATAGAGAGAGGGGTGAGAGTCCCGTACTCCCTTGTGAGGGCATGCCCTCAGTGATCTACGGATGTCCCACTAGACCCCACCCGGCGAGGATTTTACCATCCTGCTCTAACACTGCCTCTGGACTAATCTTTTTTTTTAAATTTAACTTTTTTATTGATTCTTTGTGAGTTTCACATCATGTATACCAATACCACTCATCTCCCTGTTCCTTTGTATCCACTCTCTGCTCTTGCAACCTCTTAAAGGGCAGACAGACAGACAGACAGACAGACAGATAGATAAAACAAACCGTAGAAAACATCTCTTTGTGGAAGTTGTAATATGTTACCGTGTGTCACACAGTGTATCCCTCTGTCCATATGTCTTTTCTTGCAAATGTTTATTGCAATGAATCATTGGTCTGGTTCGAGGTCTCCGTCTTCTGCTACACTATCAATACTGGATCCTCAAAGGGACTCCTCTTGGATCCTGTCATGTGTCATGGAGATCCTGCAGCTTTGGATCTGCAGGATTGGTCTTGGGACCAAACTTGACATTTAGATATTTGGAAGTCAGTCAGTGTATGAACTAGAACAATCCCTAGTATTTATTAAAACTAAAATTAATTTTTTTTGTTTGAACATGATATGAACTTGTCTATAAATTCATGCTAGACATATTAGCCAATCAACCCCCTTTACCTCTGTGTAGTCCCATCTCTAGAAGAACAGTGTGCCAAAGCTTAGTATTTCACAGCATTTCCCCATATATTTTCTCATTAAATCTTTCCATCAGCCATGCATATTAATCAGGGTTGGCGTTACCCCAGATTTAGAGATGAAAGACAATGGTGACCACTAGAAACAAAGTAATAAGGCCCGTAAAAAACTGGGGATGTAGGACATTTGATATAGAAAGCATTCTTATCCATCACTAGTTGAAATGCAGATATTGACCAAGGATCTAAGTTTTTTTGTTTGTTTATTTTTTTAAATCAAAGAGACTGTAGTGGCAATTGAGTAAATTTTTAGAAACAATATATATTTTTTATTTTATTATTATTATTATTATTATTTGTTTTTTGAGTCACTTGGTTGAGTAGGCTGGCTTCAGGCTCAGAGATCTGCTTGCTTTTGATATAAGTGCAGCAAAAGATGGGTCAGATGACACAGTATTAAAAGAGGAGCTGCGGAGAAAGCTTAGTCTGTGAAGAAGATCCTATCTAAACCTGATGCTTATGTGTTTAACTCCCATGTGGAGAGTGCAGGTACCGAGGAGTGTACCTGTAAACCCAGTGATGGAGAGGCAGAGACTGGAGACACCCAGGCCTTGCTGGCTTGCCGGCTTAGCCTAACTGGCAGATCCCAGGACCCTGTCTCAAAACTCAAGGTAGGATAACTTCTGAAGAAAACCACCCGAGACTGTCCTCTGGCCTCGAGGAGGACACACGTGGACACATACACATGCATGGACACATGCACACACAGTAGTACACAGAAAATTATGTTCACGAACTATGCAAAGAAGAAAAAAAGCATGTGTTAGTAAAATATGCAGAAATGTGTGTGTGTGTTCAAACCAGTGCATTCTGCAAGACTTTTAATAAGCAAAGCTGCCAAGAGTGATTTAAGTTTGGGAAGCTGAGTTGGTTCCTTCAAAGCTTTAAGCCTAAGCTGTTCCCTGTCTTGCCAATCTATTCAACTGGGTCACTTCATTCAAACGAGACCAGTTAATACAGGCGGAGCATTGGGGAAGGCAGCCGTTGGCGAGCACTGCCAAGTGCCTTCCACTTTAGCGGTTCACAGGAGAACTGGAAGGCTGTTTGCATCTAAGTGGCCTTGACCCCACAGAACCATCCTGTCAGCAAAGGTTTCAAGTGTCTTAGAACAAGCCTGGCTACTAAACGCCTGCAGGGAATTCAGCCCTCACCTGAATTTGCATTTGGAATCTAAGTATTCTGTGTTGTTACTAAAAGTCTCCTAAGGAGGCATTCAAATGAGTTTCCCTTTTTAAAATTTAATTTTTTTTTCAGATGACTGTTTATTGCCCAGGCCTACCAATATATTCTTCAGTCTCTCTTTCTTTCAGGTTAAGTACCCAGTACTCCCCAGTAGAGCCCAGCATGGCAGAGGCCCTGGGTTTTATCCCCAGTGTAGACGAATGAACCATTTCTTCTTACCCACGTGCGTCTTTGACGACTTTTCTCACACATTGAGCCTCGATCTCTTTATTTTCATCAGAATAAGTCTGTTCTTATCATCACACTCAACACTCTCCAGAGCTTCCATAATTATCAGACAGATGGGGTTATAATGTTATAAAACAGCCAGCACTAAATACAGGCAACATGATGGTGATAGGAAAGTAGTTAGCCAAGGCTGAAATTAACAACAGTCAGCCAACACTCTTGCTGTCTGCTGGGGCCAGGGACACTGAAATTCTATGGATTTTTTTTTTTTCATTTTTTGAAAGGTGACAGGTTGCTAAGCTGCCAAGAACTCCTGCCTCTGCTCATACTGCTCCACTGAAGTGTATTTGAGACATCAACCATCAAATTACATATAAATATGTAATCAACTGAAGTTATTTTTAGCTAGCTCAGTGGGTTTATGTTGACGGAATGGGCTGAGGCTGCCGGTCTGATCCTTCACCACTTATTTGACACATGAAGAAAAGTCACCACCACCTAGTAGTCTGTCCCTACACTCGACCAGGTGGTTGAGTGACCTTCCGGAGACCTGGCTATACTGTGTAGGGGGACAGTCATATCATTCCAGGTACAACCGGAATAAGGCAATGCAAGTGCCAACCTTCATATCAGTGAGTGGCCTTGCAGTCTTCCATCTCAAAACCTCAATTAGTCATTCACAAAGGAGAAGATGCTTTAGTCATATGTTTAGAATCATTTTCAATATATTTATAAGCACAGGTTGGATCACAGTGTTCTCAAATGTAAAACACTTCTTTAAAAAAAATCAAAAGAGGCTCCTCCCCTTTCCCCCAACTAATGGAGAGTACAAGAAACCTAGAGGGCGGGTCCTGATTCAATCAATCCCTGCTGAGTTTCTGTCCTGAGATTTGCCTGCAAGGAGGTTGGTGTAGTTGGAGGATACTACCCAGCTCTGCGAGCACAGAAAGCTATAGATTCACAACCCAACTTCTGGGGGTAAGAAAATGGAGAAGGAGAAGGAGGAGGGGGAAGAGGTGGAAGAGGAGGAGGGGAGGGGAGGAGGAGAAGGAGGAGAAGGAGGAGGAGAAGGAGAAGAAGGAGGAGGAGACGGAGAAGGAGAAGGAGAAGGAGGAGAAGAAGGAGAAGGAGAAGGAGAAGGAGAAGAAAGAAGAAGCCCTTATTTCCTTCTGTTTGAGGATCTGCTACCCTTCCAGAGTCCCAAGCAGATCTGGGGGAGAAAAAATATCAACTCCAAAACATTATGTCCCTGGCCTCTTAGCTCTGGTTTGCAGGGCTCCTTTGAGGTCTGCCCCCCCCCCCCCACTGCTTCCCTCTCCCAGGCGAGCCTTGTTCGCTCTGTTCATCTGAGTCAGCCTCTGAGTCACCTCACTCATTAGCCGAACAAGCGAACGCCTCTCTATCCCCTGAATCTTTTGTTTTCTTGCATCTAACTGGTTTTCTGGCAGCCCCAAAATCCAGAGACAACCTTGAAGCTGGAGGGTGGCTTGCTATCAAGATGGTCTGCTCAGTGGAGAGGCTGTCAGAGGGCAAGTAGAACGAGGGTAGAGACGCCGTGCACGCTGTGGCCTCCGAGGGACGTCAGTGCCCAGCATCTGTGCCTCTGTTCATCCATAGGACACAAGGCACAAGGCACATAGGCACGAGGACTGCCAGATCTTGGCGCCCCCCCCCCCATCCCTGCCCTCTGCTTCTTTCTTTTTTAGACAGAGTCTCATTATGCAGCCCTGGCTGCTCCAGAATCTGCTATACTGGACCAGATCAGGCTGACCTCAAACTCACAGAGATTTGCCTGCCTCTGTCTCCCAAGTACTAGGTTGAAGGGAGAGCAAACCACCACCCAACTACTCTTTCCTTCTCTTTCTAGTCTTTTCATCCTTTCCCTTCAACACCCCTCCTTTCCCTCTCCCCCTGTCCCTCCCCCATTTCTCTCTCTCTCTCTCTCTCTCCCTCTCTCTCTCTCTCTCTCTCTCTCACACACACACACACACACACACACACACACCTTTGGATGATACCACAAGAAAGCTTATGGACTGTTCTAGTGATAGACAGGAAAAGAGCAATCAATCAGTGTTCTTAGATCATGTGTTATCTTTTCTCCAGTTCTACAGATGTGCCTTTCCATCACAGTTCTCTTGATGGTACACCCCACAATGCCTTCCCTCCTGTGGGGGTGGACAGGAAAGGGTGCATGAGAGATAGGGTCATCCCAGTTAACGCCTCCTGGGTCTATCCAGACGCCCAGCGAAAGGATGCTAATAAGAACTCTAAATTCACTTGTAGGAACAGTAGCACTGTGGCACCTTTATTAATTCATTAATCTTAAGCCCTTTGTAAAGTGGAGAACATTCAACTTGGCTGAGTGTGACACTTTTCATTAAATCCAGCAATTTAGTTTCGAAGGGCTCCTTAGAGACCACCTGCATGTTCCATCCTGTCAGCGGCGGTGGCAGAGCACCTGTGTGGAGTGAGCCTGGCAGAAGCCACCCTAGGACTGCACTGTAAGGCCTGTGCGTGCAGTCACTGTAGGGCCTGTGAGTGCAGTCACCTCAGGGGCTGGCTGAGATGCAGACTCCAGTAGAAGAGGCCAGATGGAAGGCAGTCTTCTGCACATCTGTAAGTTCCCTGGAGGTCCTGCTACCCCAGGGACCACGCGTGGAATACCGAGACTCCAGTGGCTCTGCAGAGAGCAGAGCAAGGCTTACTCTGTCCCTGAGAAACAACCTGCAGCTTGGACACTGCCCTCCACATTCTCCTCCTCCTCAGATGATGACATGTGTCTACCAGGCCCAGACAATGCTGCTCTGTTCCTTCTGATGCCGACAGCTCTTTCCTATCTCTACTCCCAGTCAGGGGGTGTTGACACTGAAAGATTTAGGTTTGGGATTAGTGCGGAGGAAAAAGGATTCATAGATTTTCAGCCTTGACTGAGATCTCATCTAGCTCAAATTACCGGGAAGCTTAGAACTCACACTTATGCAGAACTTGAATAACAATAAACTATTTCTTTGATTGTTACAGGGATTTCACTGCTTATTATTTGGAAGGCCAATCTTTTGCTTATTTTTCTAGTGGGTTTTTGTTTTTGCCTTTCAATTATTAACTATTTAATTAACTTAGGATAGCCCTTTGTTATAATAATCAGGACAAGAATACCTCCCCCCTCATTTTTTTTTTTACTTTATTAATCTTAGTTTGTAGGCAGACATTAATTTTCTTGTTGATTTAATCAGGCATGCTGACACACACACATATATAGCTGCTGAGCTTAGGAAGCTGAGTCAGGAGAGGGATGTGTCACCTGAGGCTACCCTTGGCTAGTCCATGAATTCTAGGCTTGCCTGGACTACAGGGTGAGCTCCTGCCTCAAAAAAACACTTGCTCTGTGTTGCTAATCTGAGCAAGCCCCTGCTTCAGTACAGTTCCACCTCTGAATGGAAGTGTTGAAGATGACTGTACGTCTCGGGAATTGTGAGGCATGAAGAAAACTCGCCTGTGAGGTTACTGCAAGCCCAGGCCGTGCTAAGTTTGATTTCAGAGCTTAGAGTAATCCAGTAGCTTTCCTGAGCCTCGCGCAAGGCACAGGCGGCAGCTGTTGACAAATTCCACTTTTGTTTTGTTCTGCACTTCGTTTGCTTTTGGCGTATAAGCAAACACGCATTTCTTGGGCACTTGCAGGGACTCTCTGTTGTGTCCTCCGTTCTGACTGTTCTGAGAATCTCAAGGTAGAGTTAGAGGCTTCCCATTAAGGGCTTCCTCTGTAGAGGAGCCCATGATTTGGACAGCCTTTGGCCCCCTCCACCCCTCACTAAGTGATCAGTGGACGTGTTCTTCTCCCACTCCCCAACTCCTAGGCATCTGTGTGTAAAACCCCCATAGCACCAAGGCAGGATGACTGGGCGGCTCCTGCGCCTCCTCTTTGGTTCTCATCTCTGTTCTCTCTCTTTCTCTCTCTCTCTCTCTCTCTCTCTCTCTCTCTCTCTCTCTCTCTCTCTCTCTTTCATACACACACACACACACATACACACACACACACTTTTTGGTACTAGAGTTTGAACCTGGAGCCTCATGCCTGTTAGGGAAACCAGCACTGACCACATCCCCAACCCTTTTTTTTTCCTGGATATGTGTGTGTGTGTGTGTGTAGATATGGGTATATGCACATAAGAAGGGCCGAAGCAAATGGGAGGTGTGTTCCTCTATTGCTCCCACCTACTTCTCTCACTGAATCTGGAGCTCACCCGATTAGACTGGCTGACCAGCAAAGTCCAGGGATCCTCCTGTCTCAGCACTCTCGCTGTAGTGATAAATAGGCACACATCACTGAACTTGGCTTTTTATGTGTGTGCTAAGGATCCAAACTCAGACTCTGGTGTTAAAACAGGCAAGTACTACCTATGGGGCCATCTATTTAACCCTTTACTCGTTATTTTGAAATGATATCACTACGTTGCTAAAAATAGCTATCAATTTTCTCTATAGCCAAGGCTGACTTTGAACCTGCCTCAGCCTCCCAAGTCACTGGGATTCTAGACTTGTCATCAGGCCTGGCTCTGGTTTATAGTACACTGTAAGAGTAGTCATATTATCATTCAGACTGACTAGTCTTTGTGTCTTTTGTACCACTCCCCAATCTATGATATTTAATGTCATCATTGACATAGGCATTTATGTCATCTCCACTACTGCTGGGAGTGAAGAATATAATGAACTTTAATAGTAAAATGAAAATATTTAAAGGTTTTATTTTTTGTTTTTTGTTTGTTTGTGTGTTGTTTGCCTCTGATGGGTTTGGGGGTTTTGATAAAGTCAAAGTAAGAAACATCTAATGGCAAAATTGATCAACTATCCAGGTAGAGATGCACCCACCCTTCCTGGTACCCTGTTATCCTTTTTTCCCCCATACAGATCTGCCTTACAGGTCCTGCCACTGAGTGGATGCAGAACGAACAAGTCAATATTATCGAAGCCCGTGCCTTTGCCAAGCTCTGTGCTAAGTGCCTTCACATACACTCTCTCGTTTAATGGCTCCTCGGCTTGCTTACTGCGGCGGGGAGAGTGGAGCTGGGCCTGTGTTGCTCCCCCTCCTCCCTGTCTGAGCTAGCCCCGTGCTCACAGAATCCATTCTTTCTGCAGCTCATCCTCGGCTATGGCCAAGCGTTGGTTTCTAGAAGATGAAAGATGTGATGACTTAGGAAAAAGTGAGTCGATGGGGGCCCAAGGCTATGCGCTGCCTCATACCACGCCCTGTGTCCATGTGGGTGGCCCCTGCCTCTGGTGAAAGGCCTCTCTCAACTTCTGGCTTCTCTCCTAGATCAACTATCACATTCTGTGGGACGGGGGTCCACATTCATTCACCCACCTTCTTTGATTGATATCTGAACCTATGCTATTTACGACTACCACTGACCCCCCAAGCCCCCTGACAAAACAAGACCAAACAATCCTGTCTCCTGGAGACATTCGACATGTCTTATCCATCCCTGAGACATCTGGCTGTTTTCTCTGCTGACTGTGATTCAGATCCTGGATTCCCCTAGGAAAGCGTTGCCTGGGTGAAATTGTACCACAAGCAAGAAAGGAATCTTCCAGGACTGCAGGGAGAAAGTCTGCCTCCCTATCTCAGCTCTTAGGAATGGCTCTCCGGCTGCTGGCATAGCAACATGGACTCAGTCCCAAAGCTGGTTGGTGTAGACCTCCCTGTGGCTTACATAAAAGGAGGCGACCAGGGGTAGGCAGAGGTGAGCAGAGGCAATGACCCATATACAAAAGTGTCCCCAAACACAGTGATCAGCAACTCGGGTTGCAATGCCTTGGCATGTGACTAAGTTATAGCTGCATTAGGCTGGTAGAGCTTAGGTACCGAGCCAAGGGAGACCTTGAGGCAGAACCTGTTCACCATCAGTGTGGAGTGACATTTCTATTCCAGAGGCTTCACCCATTCTCTCCTTTCTGCAACAGGCATCTCAGTAACTGTGGTGGGCGCTGGGCTAGAGGTAGGCACACTCCTTGCCGCCCACAAGAGAAAGGTAAATAGGAAAACGTGGGAGAGACATTTAAAACTTACAAACGAATAAACCCTGGAAATTGCATTGCCTCCCAAAGTTGTGCCAGAAGTTGTACAAAGGAGTGGTGTGGTGGTCACTCTCAACAGCTTAACACAATGGACAGCGTCTGGAAGGGAGTCTTTCTGAGAGATTCCCTAGATCAGTGTGGTGACTTTAATGGGAATGTCCTCCACAGGCTCTGATGCCTGAGCACTGGGTCCCCAGCCTGGGCTGTGGGGGAGGTTCAGAAGCTGTGGTTTTGTATGTCCTGGAGTCGGCTTTGAGAGTCTAATTTACTCCTGTCGTTTCCAGGCCAATCTCTCTGCGTACTGCAGATCTGCTGTTTGAGATGTGAGTCTTCAGATGTTCCAACCACCATATCTGACAGCTGCTGCCAAGATTCCCTGATGTGATGGATCCTTATGCCTCTACAACCAGAAGTCCAAGTAAACTCTTCTTTAGGTTGAATGAATCATGATTTTTTTAAAAAAACAAACAAACATTATTTTATGTGCATTGATGTTTTGCCTACATATATGTCTGTGTGAGAGTGTCAGATTCCTTGGAACTGTAGCTACAGATAGTTGTGAGTCACCATGTGGGTGCTGGGAATTGAACCCTGCTCCTCTAGAAGAGCAGCCAGTGCTCTTAACCACTGAACCATCCTTCTAGACCCTGATCATGGTGTTTTAACTACAGCAAAGGAAGAGTAACTCATACAATCAGGTTAGTCAGCAGGCACACCTAGGGCAGATTCTTCCTCAGTGCACTCATTAGGGGAAGGCCCACCCTGGATGTGGACAGCACCCTCCTTGGGTTTGGGTCTTGGGCAGAATAGACAGAGGAAGCTGAGCACAAGCAAGCAGAAGCTACGCAAGCATGTCCTCTCTCTCTGCTCTTGACTGTGGAGGTAATGTGTCTGGCTGCTTCTGCAATGTTTCTGTCTTGAATCCCCTACAGTGATAGGCTATAACCTGGAATTGTGATCGAAAACAAAACAACAAAACAAAATCCATTTTCTCCCCATATGTTGCTTTTTGGTCAAAGTATTTTATCCCAGTAACAGAAAAGACATGAGGGCAGGCAAAAGGACGTCCCACAGAGCCAGGAGCAGAATGTAGTGCCAAGTTGCAGAGGCCAGGGAGGAGCATAGGCACAGGGCAGCCGCCTTTGGAATGTGCAGGGAGAAGGACGAGAGAGGATGTGTCTGGGAGGTGAACTGGCTCATCGATAGCAGCATGGTCTTGCTGTCTTTGACAGGGTCTGAAGTCTACCTTAGGGCAGTGGGAGCTCCTAACTGTCCTAGTATGAAGGAAGGTTATTGATGATTTTTGTGTGCGTGTGCACATGTGTGTGTGTGTGTGTGTGTGTGTGTGTGTGTCTGTGTGTGTCTGTGTCTGTGTATCTCCATACTCTAGGGACTGAGCCTTGCATATGTACCACACAGCTTCAGTCCCAGTCCCATATTTTGTTTTCAATCAAGCTTTATACAAATATTTCTTTTAAAAAGTATGAGTTATTTCTTTTATTTCTCATTAATATTTTCAGTTTGTTATTTAATAAATTTTAAAATGAGATAAGTATTTCAAAAAAGGAATCAGCTTCATCCTGACTCCAACTTTCCACCAGACATAATCAGAATTCTAGAGGAAGTTACAAGTTAAAGTTAGGAGGGCTCTGTTCATAGTCAATTCTGTTTCTATAACACCTCATACACAGTGTCCACCCCAAGTACAAAATCTTTCATGGAGTACTCAAGTTGTGTTCCTTCTGCATAGTGTTATATGGGAATTAATATACACAAGAGAAAGAAATCTGATAGGTGTAATCAAGTTCTGACATTTTGGTTCTGATATCTTATTTTTAACTTATTTTAATTGGCATGTAATACTTGTTTATATTTATAGGGTAGAGTGGGATGATTCAATCCATACATGCAATGTGCATGCATACATACATGCATACATACATACATACATACATACATACATCAAGTCAGCAGGATTGGCCTTTCTGTCTTATTGGACATCTACCATGTCTTTGTGACTGGAGCCTGCAAAGGCCTCTCTTCTAGCTCTCTTCTAGTGTGGAGTAAGTTGTGCAGACTCTTCACCCTGTTATGTTCTTGTTGCTTTCTAACTGGAATCTGTTACTCAGTCTCCCTCTGTCCCACATCTCATACCCTCCAAAGCCTCTTTGTACGACATGCTGTTATGTTATGTTTCCAGAAAGTGATTGTTCAAGGGAAAATGGATGGATGCACAGTAGTATTAGGGCCGGTGTGGAGGAATTGCAATACCTCGAAAAAGAACTGACATGGTCCTAGCTCACCAGGGCAGCAGGACAGCAGGGATGCAGGGAGGAGGGTCTGAGAAGCACAGAGCTGGTGCTCCTGGGCGGGCCAGAGGCATTCTGATGACTCTAGGCTTTGGTGGGTGGGGTTGAGGGATAATGGCAAGGAAAGAAGACCTGCTGGGAGGAGCCTAGGGCAGAAACCCTTCCCCTCCCCTGAGGACCACCTGTATGTCAGTGGACCTGGGAACTTTGCCCTGCTAAGCAAAGGAGGTTACATGGTGAGGTCAGACCCTGGCAGCTGGAGAGGATGGGGCTCTTAACAACTGCCAGATTGTTAAGACCGAATCTGTGTGGAACCCAGGCTGCAAATGAGAGGTCTTCAGTACCTGCAGCCAAGCAGGGCCTGACAAGCTGTTTCCATGGAGACACAGAGCTGTGTGCAGGCGTAGGCGGGTTGATCCATTCCAGAGCCTTGGGTCACAAGGCTGTATCGAGCTAACGGAAAAAGGTGTTATCGATCAGGAAAGGATGCCCACAGTATTGGCAGCTAATTGGGGTCTTGTCATAATTCTGGATTAAGATTAACAAATCAGAATCTTACTAGCTTCCACATAGCAAGAGCACAAGGAAGCAGACACCAATTCAGGCTAACTCTAAATCTGCAGACCAGCCCAAGCTATCCTGTACCCTTGAGCTCTTAAGTAGCTACATATCTCTTCCAACTGTCAGAGACACAGACAGCAACTGGGGGAGCTAATCTCCTTCTCGTTTGTCATGGGAATGGCAAAAATATTCAAGAAACCTAAGCCTGCCTCTTGAAAACATTCAGATGCTGGCAGAGCCCCAAACTGGATATTGGGAAGCATTTTGAAAACTACTGTTCACGGAGAGCACAGAGAGAAGCTTTCAGAACTTAGGAGATGGAGGTCAGGTGATCAGTGATTCATAGCTTGCTGCAGCCATGAGATATTCTATCTAAAAGCAAACACTAGCAAAAAGGAAGCCAGCAGCAATGATACCCATATTGGTGGTGGTGGTGGTGGTGGTGGTGGTGGTGGTGGTGGTGGTGGTGGTGTGTGTGTGTGTGTGTGTGTGTGTGTGTTTACCTTTGGATATTTTTTGGGTTTTGGGTTTTGGGTTTTGTTCGTTCGTTTGTTTGTTGTTTGTTCATTCGTTTGTTTGTTTGCTTCAAGACAGGGTTTCTCTGTGTAATAGCCCCAAATGTCCAGCAACTCACTCTATAGTTCAGGCTGGCCTCAAAATAAGAGATCTGCCTTCATTTTCTTCCCCTGTGCAGGGACTTAAGGTTCATGCCACCACTGAACATTTTTAAATGTACAATTTAATGACATAAATTATACCCACGATCTTGGACTTGGGGTGTAGGTCATTGGTACAGCATGTGCTTAGAATCTGCTAGCAGTGGGGTCCAAGTAGCACAGTTTTTAATAAGTACACTTACAGTTTTGTGCATCCTTCATTACTATCTACTTCTAAAATTTCATTTTGGTTAAGTAACTACTCCCCATTAGATTATGCATCAGTTCATTTTGTGTTATTATACAAAATACTGGAGGCAGGATACTCTGTATTATCTAGCTCAGGAGTCTAGTCATTCAAGAGCATGATACTGGCATCTGCCTGGTCTGTTGGACCTCATTGTACAAGGCTTCACAATGGTGGGTGTGCATGTACAGAAGTCACATGGCAAAGTGGGGTGCAGTAAAACGGCATCGACCTGCTTATAAAGGAAAAGTCCTCACGTTTGCCTGTCACTAGGCCCTACCACCTCATCACCACCACACTGGGGACCAAGCCTCCAGTACATGACTGATTCTATAGGGCACAACAGATCATATAGCATGCCCTAAAGCTATTAAACAGTGTGGTCTTCCTGCAGAGTTTCCTGCTGGCAGAATGATGGTTGGTGTGACAGTTAATTTTATTTGTCAGCTTATTTGTTGGTGAGAGGCTATCTAGATCAGCTTTATTGAGAGGGGAAGATTCACCCTCAAGGCAGGTGATACCACCCCATGGGCTGGGGTCATCTGAGACTGAACACAGGTATCCGTCTGTCTCTGCATTCTGACTGTGGATGCTCTATAACCACACACCTCAAGCACCTGCTGCTGTGCCTTCCCGTCATTGCCAACTGTGTCCTTTTGAACTGTCAGTCTTTCCTTCATTAAGTTGCCTTTGTCAATGTTTTGTCATAGTAATGAGACAACTAATACAGTTAGGGTATTGCCAGTGAGAAAACTGGATTAAGCTTGTTTTGGTCAGTTGCTATTATTTCGGACATGGGGTAACAAGTGTTGGCATAAAGGTCCTTGTGGGTGAAATTGATAAACCTGGTCTTGGGAGATTTATTTTAACTTCTTAAACTGATGGAACCAACTCCTTTTGTCTGCGAGGTATTTAAATGGCTGTAAGCAAGGCTAAGAAGTCAGTATAAGTTATGTCAGGGCCACAGGGTCTTTGCAGAGACTTCTTAAAGGAAAACTTAGTTCCAAAAGTAGTGGGACATAATTGTGGGGGAAGGGGACTAGCTAGGAACTAGCTTCAGTTTAAGTGACAAAATCATGTTAGTGCTTGAGAGAGATGACACATTATTTTTATATTTTAAATGTATTCTTCTTGCATACATGTAGACCATTTGTTTTGATCATATCCATCCCAGGATTCCTCCCCCCAAATCTTCTCAGGATTCCCCAATACTTCCCCTGCTAACTAAACATCCTCCTCTTCTTTTCTTACTAAACCACTGAGTTGAGTGAGTTACTGCTGCTCTTACACATCTACATATGAAGACCAGAACAGAACAGATTGTGTATCTTATCACCATAGAAAAATTGACAATTGCATTAAGTAATCATGTTTACCAGTCCAATTTGGCTATTTTATAATGTGTATATATTACAAAGATTATATTCTACATAATAAATATTTATAATTATTCATTTGGTAATTAATGTATTTTACCTTAAATTTTTTGATAATCTCACAAGTGAGTACTGAATCTACATCATTTCCATGCTTTTCTCTCTCACCTCCAATGTCTCACTTCACCGCCTCTCAAATTCATGACCTATTCTTTGTTATCATGCATATGTATATGTAACTACATGTTATTTATACACAATATACAGATAG
The DNA here is from genome assembly GCF_947179515.1 of Apodemus sylvaticus. Lineage (NCBI taxonomy): Eukaryota > Metazoa > Chordata > Mammalia > Rodentia > Muridae > Apodemus > Apodemus sylvaticus. The sequence goes on from NC_067473.1 coordinate 55,396,536, forward strand.
ACATTCATAAGCCTTACTGAGTCTATGTAGTGTTACTCATATATACGTGTGTTCAAGACTGATTACTTGGAATGATAGCCCATCAGGCGATGAGACATTATTTAAATGTAGAACAGTAGATACTACTAGATAATCAAAATTTTCTAATCTTTCATAAATTCAAACCTCATGTATCTATGGCTTTGCTTATTTATCCATCAACAAGATCAATGTGTTTAGAATATTGTTTTATTTACTATTTACTATTCCTGTTGCTGTGGTAAAATACCCTGACAAAAGCAACTTGAGGAACAAGGGGCTTATTTTGCCTCACTGTTCAGGTATACAATCCATCGTGGTGGGGAAGTCAAGACAGCAGGAGCTTGACACAGTTGGTTCTATCATATTAACAATTAGAAGTAGACATTGATGGTTGCTTGGACTCAGTTCCAGTTCCTCATTGCATTCATTCCAGAACCCAGCCGAAGGAACAGTACTACCCACCGTGCTCAGGTATTCTCACCTCAGTTGATCTAATCAGCAGTATCTCCCACAGGCATGCCCAGAAGCCCATCTCTGCGAGCTGACAATACTAACCATCACAATCATCTCAGCCGAGGCTCAGTCTGTAGTTCATAGCTCCTAAGTAGCAGGAGCTACTTTAATCCCAAAAGTTCAAGTAGACACCTCAAGGATTCGAGGTGTTAATAACAAAGGAAAAGGTGAGAGAAGGAACGGGGTTGATTTGATGAAAGCTGTTCTACTGTAAAAAAAAAAAAAAAATCCAATCTAAGTCTCACACCATGTTTTGGGAAACTTAGAAATACTTTCATAAACCATTCCTGAGAACTCAAGTTGGAGGGGGCTAACTGGCTTATATACCATAACTCCAAAAGCCAGGAGGAAATTTAGGAATCTGTAGGTCTTCTAGTTTGTTTTGGTCAGTAAGTGTGATATTCTGTGCAGTCATTAAAGCCTGTCCATTTGGTCTGGGATGTTAAGCAGTACTTTGTCTCCAAATCCTCCTCCATTTATCAGAGCCTGAACCCTAGAGGGAAGCTCAGGAAGACATTATTAGCAGTCAAGACAATGTTTATAGCTATTAAGATCCTATTAGGAGGCAGTTTCCAGAGTGATGCTTTAAGGAGCTGCACAGTCCCCTGTCAACAAAACATTCATATTGTGAAAACAATCATTCAGAGTCTTTGGAAAGTTTCCTAAGGGCATATGGCAAATAATCATTTATTTAAGAAAATCTACTAAAGTTCAGCAAAAGAAGGAGTTTATGGCATGTGAACCACAAGCAACTCCCTCCCTTCCCCAGCTCTGTGCAACGGAGGATATTGTGATAGGTGCTCTAACCTGCCCAGGAAGTCAGGGCTCTCATTAGTCAAGGTCTACAGTATCTCATTCTTACCACATCCTTGCTGTGGGTGCTAAATTCCACCATATTCTCCAGAAAGTGCACTCAAAAGGTGGACCTGTTTCTGTCCACTTAGATAAGTGGTCTCAGAAAACTGGGGACCAATTGCATCCGCACTACATTGCCAGTGATAGGTAGGGTCCCCACAAAGGAAAATGAAAACAAAAACCAAAGGTTAATGTTCCCACCCAGTGCTCTTTTTGCAGAGCAGGGCCATTGGTCCAAGAGAAGTGGAAAATGGACAGTGAGTGCCCAGGTCCCAGAGGACAGTCCTAGAGACTTCATGTAAGGAAAGAGAGCCAATGGAGGGAACCTAACTGTGTTCAGAAGAGGACGTGGAGAGATTCCCACTGAAGTCAGTTCTTATGAACAATAAAGACTTAGGTAATGAGCAACAAGGAGGGAGCTGGGGGCTCCTCAAGCTTTAGGTTGGTCTGATTATTAGAGAAAAGTGGGGAAAGAAAGAGCCAGGAAGAGCCTTCTGGGCTCAGGACAAATCTTTAAGTCTGACCTCAAAAACGACTGCAAAGATGCTTCTGTGTAAGTGGGTCAAAGTGTAGAGCAACTTATGCTCCAGAGCATTGTGGGAAAGAACAGTGCAATTAGATGGCAAGGTGTGGAGCCTAACAGCTAGGGATCATATCACTAGAGACAGAAACCCGAAAGGAAGGGGACACAAAATGAGGGAGGGATGGGCAGACAGACACAGTCAGGTTTCCTAAAAGCACCACCCTCCTGGGGTGACGGAGTATATACCTGAGAGTAATGCCAGCTGCTTTGCTCCATGGAAACAATGCTTATCCTCACCAAGGGCTCAGGCATTTCACCAAAGAAATGAATGATCATTAGCTTTACATCAAAAGAGCCAGTAATCAGCCTCGGTATAAAATACTATTGAAAACAACCAGTTTGTAAGAACAAAACCAGAAAGTGTAATGTATGTCTCATATACAGGGAGGTAACAGGTAAATTTTTCCTCTGGCAACTGCTTAGAAGGTGGTACAGATGTTGGACTTAGATGAAGACATCAAGGCAGATGTTGTATGTTCAAAGAACAAAGAAAACTGCTTACAGAAGAAAGGGAGAACATGAAGACAGTGTCTCACTGGATTGGAATGTCAGTGCCAGTGAATTGTCAGTGTAAATGTAGAGACAGAAATGACTTTTAAAAATAGGAATTGAAGAACTGAAAAGTACAGTAACTGAAAAGAGAAGTACTCTAGACGGGCTCAGCGCTGGGTTTGCTCTAGAACAAACAGCAGATTTGTTTGAAATTGGCTCTCACTATGAAGTCCTGGGTGAAACTCACTATATAGACCAGGATATCCTTGAACTCACAGAGGTCCATCTGTGTTTACTTCCCGTGTGTTGGGATTGAAGGGGAGTGTATCAACAGTACCCAGCCATTCAGTAGATTAGAAGAGAGATTCCTTGATCTTGAGATCAGAGAGAAAGATTGAAGAGATAGGATGAAGGGCCTTGGACAGGTGTGGAATTACATAAGAAACACAATGCCTGCATGAAGTAGGTGATCGTGCTCTGAGTAAATAGAATCACAAGATGTTTGGAGGGGAGGGAAGTATAGGAATTACTGTTGTGGGTAGAGTTAGCGTCTGGAAATGGTGGGTGCACAGTATTGTAAGTGTGCTGAATGCCATTGAATTATTTGGTTAAATGGGAAACTTTCTATGTAATTAACTGCATCAAAAAAAATTTACCACAAGTTTAAAAATCATGGTAAATCACAGTAAGTATATCAACATATGCATATTGGGGCAAGGATTTGGTGAGGGAATGGGCAAAAACACCTAAAATTTTATGAAATGCATCCATCTGACAAATGCAACCTTCTGACACTGTGACATGACATTGTCATCTATAAATATGTTGGGCTGTTTTCACAACTAGCCAGGGAACACACAAGGACAGGCTTGCATTAAAGGAATCTGCACATTTCAAGATTTCAAGTAGGATTTTACCCCAGAAAGAAATTGTGTAATTATTAAAGCAGGTTGTGCTTTATATCAAAGTTACGGCCATTTGTGTGGAAGAAAGGGTTTGTAGATTTTATCAGTGTGGGACAGGAGAAAGCCATCAGTTACAACCCCAGAGACTTATTCTTACAGTGTTATGTGTGGTCAGTTTTTCCCTTCCCTTCCCTTCTGTTCCAGGATCCCTGCTAGCCTGGTTTGGTACACTTGTGTCCATGGAAAGGCCTGAGGTTGGAGGTGAAGTGTGTGACCGCCTGGAAGAGATGTGACATAGTGACTTGCGTGTGGCATAGTGACTCTTTAAAGGAAACTGATCTGCAGGGTGCCTTGGACGAAACAGTCTGTTCCCTCTCTGTTAGTTCCCAGAAGTGCAATGGCCTGATCGTTCAGTATAATTAACTTGCTCAATCCTTGAAGGAAGTTGTGGATAGGTAAGGAGCTAGATACAGCTAAGAGTGGTAACTCTGCTTACAGACTCAACACATGGACTGATGCTGGGCTGAAACCTTCCCTCTACCCTTTAACTCTTCGATTGTTAAATGAATGCAAATCTTGTGTGGACCTATGCCTACCCAGTGTCTCCAAGTGGAGCATCTGGAGAGGGCTCTGTCCTTCACTGCTCTCTCCAAGAAGTCAGACAGGAAGACAGAAGCACCCTAAGAACATACAGTATCTACCATGTAGACCAAATGATTTGCAAAACCTTTGCAATATATAGTCTTCACTTTCCTCTTTTCCAAAGGAAGATAAGCTTATGTGTGTCCTTTGAATGAAATGTACAGGTTGTCTGCATATTTCAACATTCAGCACTGATGCCTAACAAGGGCCACATTGTTTTTAACATCATTATCTATCTACATTTTGAACCTCCTTATCTGATTGCGAAAATATTTTTTTTGAAATTGTAGTAAATTGTACAAAATCTAAAGTTCCCTGTTTTACCCATACAGTTCCATAGCATTAAGCACATTGAAAACACTACGTACTATCACTTCTATTTCCAAACGGTAACTCTACCCACAAAGAGTAATTCCTGTTTTCCTCTCCCCCTCTGAACATCAAACAAGATCACATACTTCATCCAGGCGCTCAGTGACTTAAGACTCCTCTCCGACGCTGTCTCCTCACTTGTCCACAGGCATTGCATTCTCATGACATCAATTTCTTGTTGAGTACCATCTGATTGTTCCATGGAATGTCCCGTGATCTGTTATCTGATTGCTTCTTTACGCCATCACTAAACCTGTTCTTCTCTGTGTTTCTTGTAAACTGGAAGTTAGAACTAAAGGCTCAACAAAAGGCAGGTACACACTTGGGTAAAGTTCTCTATGATTCCTACTATATCATTTTAAGTCAAACAGAATTTCTAGTTGTCTTATAATCGATGTAGCTAGTAATGAGTCTCTGGGTTAAGGAGATAGTAGCCTATTAGATAAAGTTTTGAAAGATGAGACTTGATGATTGCACTGTTTAAAAAGAATAACCTCTGCATTAAATATTCATGTCAAGGAGCTGTGGCAGTTACTTGGCACCTAGGATATAGTCTTTATCTTGTAGAGAACAGATGGATGAGAGGGATGTGGTGATGTACACCTGGAATCCCAGAAACACAGAAGGCAGAAGAAGAGACTATGTGTACTTTGGTTCCTCAGAAAGTTCTGCCAACCTGGTCATTAACCAGAATTTGACCACAGATAAAATATTTTTCTTGTTTTTTGTTTGTTTGTTTGTTGGTTTGTATGGTTGGTTGATTGCTTTGTTAGGTTTTGTTTTTTTTTTTATTCCCGAGACAGGGTTTCTCTGTGTAGCCCTGGCTGTCCTGGAACTCACCCTGTACACCAGTCTGGCCTCGAACTCAGAAATCTGCCTGCCTCTGCCTCCCAAGTGCTGGGATTTAAGGCATGTGCCACCACTGCCTGGCCAACAAAATAATTTATTTTACTTTTTGCTAACACTTAAATAATGACACAACGCTTTGGGAATTCAGGTAGTAGAGAACTGTTTCTGCCAACGTTCTAGTATAAGAGTGGCCCCTCTGCCTTTACAAATCTCGTTGTGTTCTGGAATTTAGAAGTTAAGGAAGCACTTGTATTTTGGACAGCAAGTAAATAGATCTTTAGTTGTTTTCTGTACACTACCAATTTTAGAACAAGGGGAAAATCTACCCATCCTTTCCTGTTCATCTCTTGACTGCTAGCCACTGGGAGAGCTGTCTCAATGAACTTTTGTAGAATTAAGTTTAAAAACTTCATTGTTGTTGTAAAACTAAAAATTCTGACTGTCTCTGGAGGCGCTCGGGGGTGGGGGTGGGGACCTGTTATTTTTTATCTCCAAATAAACATTTTGTTTTAGAGCAGTTAAGTCCTTATGTCAGCTAGCCTCTGCCCAAGGTTGCCCAGGCTTTCTGGGTCCCTGGAAGGCTTTTTGACTACTATTGTTGCCCTGGATTTCTGGATCCCCAGGGGGTTTTTTGGTTACCATTGTCTATCTGTTTTTATGTTGGCCTTTGTTTTTATTATGATGTTTTTCAGCTAGGCAGTTGTTGTGAGTTCTCTGCACAGAGGAATGGAGTTTGACCTTAGGAAATGGGTTATGTTTGTATTTTTTTTAGTTTGCATCTAGAGTTAAGCCATCTACCTTCTTTTCCATTCCTTAGGTAACTTTTAGAGAATCTATATTCAACAAGTTACCAACCAGATAGGAAAGGTATTTAAGAAAACTTCTCTTTGAAGTACTAATTCCTTGACAATAGCACTCCAATGGGACCTGCCTGTCCACACGTCTTATGTCTATTTAGGACTGTTAATTGTTGGGTGATAAAGACTCTGTGGATTCACCAGCAAGAGTTCACTAGCAAGGCTCAGCAGTCTAAAGCTTGCTTCCTTCCCTTTCTCAATCGTTTTCTTTTTTCCCCTGGTAGTGCTCCCCCATACTCCTCCTTCTGTCCCCGCCCCTCTCCCTGTCCATCAGTGGAGTGGACTGACATGCTCTCCTGATTTTCCCTATTTCCACTAGCAAACTTTGTTTTCCAGAAGGCTCCTTCTGCTTCGCATCAGCCCATGGTTATGACACTCAGTGGAATCAAAGGAGTGGAAGAGTCCCAGGGCAGGACAGGCTGTGCCTGGGTCTAGGTGCTGAACTGCCCTCTGGCCAGCTTCCATCCCTTTTCAACTGCCAGCTGCAGTTTCTAGGCCAGGTTCTCCAGACTCTCAGAGTTCTATGAAGGTTATAGCAGAAGCATGTGAACTATATCCAGTACTTTAAAATGTCCGGGAGGTTTTATATACCACCCACATCAAAGCCTAAAGAGATTGGCTCAGAAAATGAAGAATGTCATCCTTTGGTGGGGGTGGGGATGGGGGATGGGGGGCGGGGGGGGGTGGGGGGTATGAGAATGGGAGGTGTGAGGAGAATACACCAGGTAAGCTCTCTGTGGAAACCATAGCCCACATGAAGAAAGTGACTATTATCTGATGTGCAGTACCCAGGGCCAGACGCCTACAGTCCCAGCACTAGGAAAGCTGAGTAGGAGAATCTTACATTCAAGGCCAGGTTGAAGACTTTAGTGAGATGCAATCTGAAAGACAAATAAAATAGGGCTGAGGATGTGGCTCAGTTGGTAGAGTGATTGCCTAGCATGCCTGAAGCCCCAGGAAGCCCTGGGTCTCTTGCCAGTGTTAGGACTCTGTCTAAGCTCCACCCTATAGTTACCGCGCAACAGCCAGGTATGCCCCTCCCCACAGTTGCCTGGCAACAGCCATGTAGGTCTGGCCCACTATGAAAGGGGCTTCTTGCCCCTCCTCTCTCTCTTATCCTCTGTTCTCTTGCCTCTTGCCCTCTTGTGCTCTTCCCTTCCCTCTTCCCTCTTCCCTTCCCCCCTCTCTCCACATGGTCATGGCCATGGCCAGCCTCTACTTCTCTACTCTCTCCCTCTCTCTGCCTTTTTCTGCCTCTACTACTCTCTTAACTCCCCTCCCCATGCCCTAAATAAACTCTATTCTATACTATAGCATTGTGTGTCCCTCAGGGGGAAGGGAGGCCTCGGCATGGTCCAGCTGAGGCACCCCCTTCCCCCACACCTCACCACACACCCCATAGAACATATTCTTATGTCTGTTTTTCTCTTTATGACCACAGCAAGTGCTGCTTAGTAGGCATGGTGGCACATGTTTGTAATCCAGCGCATGGGAGGGGGCAGCTGGACAACTGGAAACTCAAGGTTATTCTCAGCTACATACCAAGTTCAAGGATATACTGGGTGACATGAGGCTGCCTCAAAAACCAAACCAAAAGAAAACCACTGCCACAATACCGATGATGATGATGATGATGATGATGATGATGATACGTATTTAATTAGGGGGCTATAAAATAAAGAGTATAGATGTAGAAACAAGGTCAGCTACAATTGAACTTCCAGTAAGAAGACTTGGGCAATTTACCTAAATATGTCTGGACTTCAGTTTATTCATCTATAAAATAAGACTGATATTTTCTATCTTCTGATGATCTCAACTAATGTGTGTTATCCATTAATTCAGTGCTTACAACAATAAAACCTAGTTTTTTTTTTAAATGTAGCTTATATATAGATAAAAATCTTTCTTCTTTCTTTTTTTGAAAGGAAGAAAGACAGAAAGGAAGAAGGCAGGCAGGAAGGAAGGAAGGAAGGAAGGAAGGAAGGAAGGAAGGAAGGAAGGGTGGGTTTCATGTCTGGCCCCAGGCCCTGACTAGGGATGGACAGGGAACTCTCATGCTCTCTGTGTTGACACAAGGACCTTATGCTGGAGACAGTTGTTCTGACCATACTGCACTTGCCGAAGCTCACCTGTTCCACTACTTGATCCCTTTGTGAGTCTTTTGCCATTATCTCAATTTAACATTTATTCATTGTGACTATGTGTGTGTGTGTGTGTGTGTGTGAGCACGCGTGTGATATGTGGGTGCATGCTGTGGTGCAGACGTGGAATTCTGAGGACTCTAGCACTGGTTTTTCCCTTCCACCCTTCCATGGGCTCTAGGCACCCCACTCAGGTTAGGAGGCTTGTGCACAAAACACTCTTGTCCACTGTCACATCGTGTTATCCCTCCCCTTGCTCCCTCTTTAAGACAAGCTTTTAGTCTAAGGCTCAGGCTGGCCTGGAACTCACCGAGTTTCTCCTGCTTCAGCCTGTCACGTGCTGGAATTACAGCCACGAGCATCCAGCTCTCTCTGATTTTGACACAACCCTGGTGACAGTTGCCTGGGTATTTATAGAGACTTGGGATTTGGAGTGGGGGGAAAAAAGATGCAGATAAAGTCCGTGGAAAAGATGGCACCAGAGAGGCACATTGGAGCCTGCGTTCTCAGCCTCGGAACACAGAGCCACAGCCCTGTCTTCCCAGAGGAGCAGCATTCCTTCCTTCTTGGTCCAAAGGGACTCTTCTAAGTGCTTGCTTCCCCACCTCTTACCTCATCTCTGTTCGTACCCCGAACCTCGAGCCTCAGCTCTCTCGAAGTTTATCCCTTTCTCCCGGCTCACCTGAGAGAGAAAGGCTGGATACCACCTTCCTCTCAGCAGTCCAGGTTAGCTCTGAGGAGCAGCAGCGCACTAGCATTCTCTGGAGCCCTAGCCGCCGCCCACTAAAGCTTTGGTAGTCCCACTACAGAGCTGACTCTTCTACTCCAGCTTTTAGATCAGTGTTCAGTAGTGCAGGCAGGATGGATTTGGAGCTTGTATTCTGATTTAAGCCGAATTTATCCGTTATTATTTGAAAGACTGTAACAAGTTTGTTTTTTAATGTTTTTTGTCAGCACATTATTATTTATTGTTCTTAATACCTTGAGGCTACTTGAAGACAGACTTAAATCTCAAAGTTGGTAAGTAAACAAATGATTCCTCATAATATCTTCAGGCAAGTACCCAAAGGTCTCATTTTCAACATGATGTTTGGGTCCCCTAATTGTCTTTTAGGACTGTGCCCAACCACATCTTATAATCACTTAAAAAAAATACACTCTTGGACATAAAGTTGCTTAATAATTTATTTGTTCTTCTTAATCAGCATGTTCAGACAAAATAAAAAACAAAGGCAGAAACAAGTAGGATTAAATATGCCTTTATTTGGACTCTAAATATATGCAATCAATTGGCCGTACTGGGGGTTCACATGGCCGCTGTTTGGAGATGGTTCCTTACTGTTCTCAAGGGTATAAACATGTCCAGAGGGGCATGTAGTGGGTTGGGTAGAGGAGTGCAGGTAGCCTCCATGGTCCCCCAGGAATGTCTAAGGCTTCTAGATTTTATTCCAGAATCTGCTAGATACTATAATATTTAATGTTGAGGTTGGTACCAAATACCTTCTTTTATAAAATAAAAAGATTTATTTATTTACTCATGTGTATGAGTGTTTTGCTTGCCTTTCTGTGAGTGCACTGTGTGCATACCTGGTGCCCATGGAGGTCAGAGGGTACCCTGGAATGGGAGTTATATCTGTTTGTAAACCACTGTGTAGGTGCTAAGGATGGGTACTCAGGTCTTGTGCAAAAGCAACACATGCTCTCAGCCACTGGATTCCTTCATTTATCTGGATCATCTGAGACTCCAGAGACTGACTCCTCTTTCTTCCTACCATGACCCAGAGGAAAGTTGGGAAATAGGGTCAATTGGTCAGGATAGGCAAATGATAGCAACTGATCTTCAAATTTCAATGAGTTGACCCATTACAAATGTACTACCATCCTTCTCATAGTCCGGTATGACTTAGAAGAGGGGCTATCTAGTAATTCAGAGACACAGGCTTCTTCCAACCTGTGGCTCCATCTTCCCCAAGGTTACTTCCATTCTGCCAGTGGAGCAGAAAGCCTTTAGAGAACAGCCCCATAGGGATCTGCATAATGACGAGGCTAGGGAGTTGGCACCATTAACATCTAATCACCAACAGTGGTCAGTGATCCTGCCCAACTTCCAGAGAGTTTAGGAAGGGCAGGCAAAAGCTGAAGTCCTAACTCTCATCAGTTTCTGCCACAGAGGGTTTCTCAGGCAAGCATTTAGTCTTGACCTTCTATGTGGCCCCAAACAGGTGTCCAAATAAATATGCTGCCCTTTTTGGTTCATTCTACACTTGGACCATACGCTTGTCTCTTGGTCATTTTAAGAAAAAATATATATCTATTCCAACATCAGCATCTATTTCATGGTTGCTGTGAGTCAGTTCAAATGGGAACTTACTTGTTTTGACACAGGCCTTCCTACGGTTTCCAGATACCTGGGTTGAGACGGTGTAGAGATGTTGGCTGTGAAATGCTCTCAAGCGCGCACCTTTCCTGCCTTACCTGATGGTTCCCATGGCAACACTGGCTTGGGAGCCAAACTAGGACCTATGAGAATATAAAGGGATTATGAACATTTAAAGAATTACTCTCATATCCGTGTTAGTCCAGTGGGGCGACCATAACAAAACACTGTAATCTGAGTGAGTAAGGGCTTTGTGTCTCGCCATTTTGGAGGAGGGAAAACCAGCAGCTTTAGTGTCTGTTTTCTGGGTCAAGGATAGAACTTCTCAGTGGATCTTCATGTAGCCCAAGAGATGACTGGGTTTCTTCAGGGGCCATTCTTAAGGGCTCTGGCCCTGTAGCTAATCACCTCTCCAAACTCCTATTTCTAAATATCATTTTAAGGAACAGAGTTTGATGTATGAATTTGAGGGAGACATAAAATTTCAGGCCAATGCCTCTTCAAAAAGTATTTTAACAGTGTTTGGAAGGCTGTGATAGGAAGACTGTGAGTTAGTTTGAGGCTAGCCTGGACTCCAGAAACCATACCCTGTCTCAGAAAATAAAAATTTTGTTTTCTTTTTTATTTCTCAATCAAGATACTTTTGTAGTTGTCATGGTTGATTTATCATCAGCAACCTGTCTTCTTGTTTCTCTCATTAACCAGTTTACAAAGGCTTTTTCATAGTCCAGCCAGTTTAGAGACATCCATGTCTAAACTCACCCACTTTCTCTGAGGCTTTAGCTCCTCAGGTAACGTTTGTTCATTTCTTATATAAAGATGGTAATGACATGGGCTTTGCGAACTGATGCTGAGAGGTCTTGGTGCGCACTGTGGGCTGTTTTTCTAGCATTGGTGACTTTTTTGCGGGCTAGTCTAGACTTTGCATTTATAATCAGGCTATACCTCTATGTCATTTTCCTGGTTAAAGGTACAATCTTCATGAATGTATATGTTCATTTCGTTATGCATTCAGCCATTGCAAAATATTTATCGGTACATGTTTTGGATAACATGTTAGGTACTGGAGACAGGACAAAGAATAATCGGCATAAGGTCTTTGCCCCCTGTGGAGGTTATTAGAAAAACAGATCCTAAATAAATAATGCTCATATTCACTATAATTGTTATGCTTGTATGACAAATGTATTTTCTTCTTAATCTTGGATAATATTGAATCTTTTTTTTCTTTCAAGTGAGTCTGTTCTGTAAAAACAACTTCTTCCCTTAAAAAGTCATTATTGATTGCTTCTTCCATTCATTTAAACCGTTTATTAATTCACTCAGTCAATATAGAACCTTAGCCTCTTTGCTAAGCTTTCAGAATACAAGCATGAAATGACAAGATTCCCACTGGCAAGAGTCACAGCTAAGCATGACGATCGCATGCTGTGTTTGTGACGAAACTGCTATGAGAAAGTAGGAAAACAGCAGCAGCGTACAGAAGCATCTGTATCGGCTCAAAATGAGGATGCGGTCCATCACAGTAGAGAGAGCTCGGCAGCATGAGTATGAAGCCGCCTCATCCGCAGTCAGGAAGCTAGGCTTGCCGCTCCCTTTTATTCATTTGAAGACTCCAGCCCACGATGCGGTACCATTCACAGTTAGGGTGAGTTTCACTACACACCCCAAGAAAGTTTTTTGGAAGACACACCCAAAGATTTGTCTTCTAGGTAATCAAAAATTCAGTCAGCTTGACAATGAAGGTTAAACATAATTAATCTATCCTGTGTTACTGTGATACCTCCAAATATCAATTAAAGTCCTAATAATCTACCCCTAGCCAAGAAATCCCATAATGAAAAATGCATTTTGTCTGCCTCTAAAATTTTCCAGTCTGAATGCTGTCCAAAAGTCCAAAATTCAAAGACTTTTCTAAGACTTAAGGCAATTCCTTCACTGTGAGCTCTACAGAACAAAATCAAATGTCATACCACCACTTCAGAATTGCAGAGTAAATATTCCCATTCTGGAAGAAGGATAGGCACACGGCAAGAAAATATTGGACCAAAGCAATATTGGAATTCAGCAGGCAAACATCAAACCCGAAACTCCATGTCTGGCACTTTAAACTTATTGACAAAACGGCCTTGGACGTCCTCTCTGCTGTCCAAAGCACATGGGACCTCTGTTTTCAGGGGCTCCACTCGGTGCCTGAAGCTTTCTATGGTCTTGGCATCTCCAACAACCTAGGTCTCCACAGCTACTGGGGCTTCACGTCCTTCACTAGCTGGCCTTTACGACCTCATTACAAAGCCCCTCATGCTACTGCACATCGGCCTCACTGGCTTCCTGGAACCCTAGTGCAAACTTCCAAAGCCCTGTAACTTTTATAGCTTTTATACTTTGCATGCTTGTAAAACCTAAACCATATGGTTGCCCCTGAAACTCCCATTGCCAACTTGAGATAGTCTGGCTACCCGTTATCATCTGTGCAGTGACCTTTTTGTGCCTTTGTGGCTGATCTAGGGAAAACACTTCCCTGAGTTGTTTTTCAGCAGGGACTCCTTCACTGGTATTCTTATTTCAGACTCTGTCCTTTAAAATTAATTTTCAGTTAATTTAATCAAAGGAACCTTAGATTGGTGGAACCTTTCCCTCTGGGCACTATTTATATGGACACAGCATAGAGTGCAAGGCTTCCCTTTCCATGGTCCTGACTTGACACTGCTTTTTTCTGTGCCTACCTATCTTACACTTGCTTGCACACCTTTGCTTGCCCAGATGTTTCCTTTTTTGTATCATTTTACCTGTTCTCATCATAGTTGTAAACAAAAACAATGAGCCTTAGTAACTATGCCACAGCTAAAATGCTACCTTGTCTTGAAGCAAATCAGTCCACAATATATGAAGTCAGCCCAACTTGAGTTCTTAGGACACAAGCAGAATGAATCTAGATTTTTTTTTTCCAGACTATAATGTGAAGTATTTCCAGCCCAGTTCCCAATGTAGTCCTTATTCCCTCCAAAACCTCATGAGCTGTCTGGTCTTCCAAGTCCCTGCCAGAATGGGTCTTTAAATGGTGCCCATGCCAGTCTAGGGCTTCTCTAGCCCACAGCTCCAAACTCTTCCACTCTCCTCCCACACAAATGCCAAAGGCCTACCAACCACAGGTCAGGTTTACTACAACACTACTTCTTTGTATGGATTTCCTGTATTGTTAAGTTTTCTGGTTGCCATGACAGGGTTTCCTAACTGAAGAAACTTAAGGAAGGCAGACTTTATCCTCATTGACAGTTTCAAGGTGTGGTCAGTCCATCATGGCAGGGAAGGAATGTCAGGGGAACATGAAGTGGCCGGTCAGTGGCATCTGCAGTCGGGAGTGTTTGCTGTCTCCTTTTACATCCTGCTGCTCCTTGACACCAGCCAATGGGATGGTACCACCCACATTTAGGGCAGGTCTTCCACTTCAGTTAAACCTTTCTGGAAACGGCATCACAGACATGTCCAAAAATTCTCTCATGGATAATTCTAAATTCAGTCAGGTTGATAGTGATGATTAATTATCACATGTGTCCATAATACCTGTACCTGGGAGGTAGAAGTGTGTGTGTGTGTGGGGGGGGATTGTAAGTTTAAAGCCAACATAGACTACATAGTGAGTTCCAGACCAGCCTGGGCTATCTAGAGAGGCTGCCTCAGGAAAGGAAGAAAGGAAAGAAAGGAGGGAGGGAGGGAGGGATTCAGTCCATCTAGTCGAGCAGACTGCCCTGCATATCACACAGAACTGCATGACAAATGTCACAGTGGTTGAAAGGTCCACAGTGTAGTGGGGCTAGGAAAATGAGGGCCTCAACCTGTCCAAACAGGGAAATGTCACAAAGGAAGCAGCATGTGGGCTGACGTTTGAGGGAATTGAGCCTTTCCTCAGGAAGCAAGGCAGGAACAGACTGAGATCCTGCTCTCCTCTCTCCAGAGGGCAGATGGGAAGGAGCTTAACCAATCTTTAAGTTCCCACAGTGAGGATAGGAGGTCAGTTTTCACCTAAGGAATGTGAGCAGAAGGGTGCATCTTGGCCTTCGCGCCATTCCCCTCCCCCACCCCCAACCCCACCCAGTTGTCATGAACTGGGAATGAAGAACTCTGAAGCCAAGCTGTAACACAGAAGTAAGCTGGAGGGATTGCTACACGATGCAGACATCACCTTCTATGTTGTTAATGTAATGATGTATCACAGCTTGCTCGTTAGCAAGCTCTGCCTTTATTAATACAAGAGAGTCAAGCAAAGAGAGCAGTACAGGTAAGCACCTGAAACGTGTCTGACACATGATGCTGCTCAGGATCGCCCCGAGGGCATGGTGAGGAAGCAGACCCCGTGTCGTGGTGCCAGAGCATAAAGCGGGTGATGGGTAGGAGCATGGTGCTGGGATAAAGAGCCATGTCCCAACCGCAAGGAGGTCGGAATACCACCCTGGAGGTTTATCTTTAATCAAGAGCAAAGGAAGCCACCGAGGAACACAGAAAGGAGGGTGGCGTGGGACTTGAAATAGTAGAACGTCTACGAAACACTCAAGAACCTGCCTTGATTCTCATCAGACAAAGGTGCCGAGCCAAAGATGAAGAATAACGGTTTCAGAACCAGAAAGCCTCAGAGTCTGGCTGAGTCTCTTGAAGAAATCAGGCTCGCAAGTGCCTTTGCCAAGATCACCCAGCTAAACGCTGGCAGGGCCAGGCCGGAAGGAGAACTGCTGTGTCACCAGCCCCGCGCCTGGCTCCTCCCCCTGTACCACAGCACTTCAGAGCAGTGGAGACCAGCTGC
Source organism: Apodemus sylvaticus (assembly GCF_947179515.1). NCBI lineage: Eukaryota > Metazoa > Chordata > Mammalia > Rodentia > Muridae > Apodemus > Apodemus sylvaticus. The sequence continues at coordinate 55,411,944 of NC_067473.1, forward strand.
TGTGCCTGCACTGAGGTTCCCTAATGAAGACATTAGGGATTTGGAGGCAGCGTCTTTTCCATGGAAGGCCATCTTTTCTGTAATTCCTCATCTGGCTTGAACCACTATTTTGGAAAAGTGCCATTTTTCAACATCAGATTTCCCTGGGGGACAATCAGAGATGTGCTTAGTGTCCTGCGGGGTACCCTTGTACTTTCTGAGTTTTTCTTGGGAAGATGAGAAGAAAGTAGCAGTGGTTTGAGATCCTGTAAACACTCCCTGGTCTCTTGGCAGCTGGGTATCTCTGGCTCACCCACAAGGACAGAGCTTCATTTGGCCAGCTCACTGTCTTTAGGGGGTTAGTCGAACGTCTTGTTTGTCTGTTTAAAAGGTCAATGTAGCTAAACTTAAGTACTATTTTCTGCCTATTAACTCACTACCTCTGGTTTTTCTGTATGGTTAGATGAATCCATTATTCACTTAAATTATTTTCAGTCGATCTGCAGTAGGACATACATTTGCTTTCCAGCGGCAAGCGGACGTTAAGGGACAGCTGTTTCTGATGACAGCCTCAGATAAACACAGAGTGGTCTGATGTAAGCACGACTGGTTAGCACTGAGCTGTTTTACAACTGGGGAGCCAGAACTCAAACTGGGGGTAAAGGAGGTGAGGTAACTGCCCTGTGAGGAAGAGGAGTATGCTCTCTCACACCTAATCCTACTACTGGAGGTGGAGGATCACGGTGGGTTAGAGTCTAGCCTGAGCTACATAATGAGTTCCAGGACAGCCTAGGCTACAGAGTAAGATTCTGTCTCAAAGGTGGGGTGGGGGGGATGTCGCTGAGATGTCTGGGAAAATATATTTCTTGATGTTAGGTGTTTTCCTGTCTGTAGTTTTAGTACCATTGTGGCTCTGGTCCTTCAGTTGCATTGGCGTTGCCTTCCTGTCATGCTGCTCAGTTGATAGCGGAGTTGGTTATTAATGAGGGTTTGGCATGATTAGGTTCTAGGGAACCTAGAGTTGCTGCCTCAGTTCCTCAGAAGTGCACTGGGACCACAGACAAGCTAGCTCTTGTCGAGCTAAGACAGATGTTCACCACTCACTGTGAAGCCTCAGACAAATGAATGTCTCCAAGCCTTTGCTTCCTTATTTGTGACAGGGGCAATAACATGTGTGGTTGTGGGGTGAAGTAACTGGCAACTCGATGGGAGTGAGGGATGCCAGGGGAAGAGTAAAGCAAGCTTCTGGGGGAGGTTTTAGAGGTGGTTCACCTCAGGAGGGCACTGACCAAATCTAAGGGTTTAACCCATTATGGCCTTCAAATTTGAATTATTAGGTGGCAAAACTGTGAGAGGTGGCAGCTCGTTGAAAGAAGGGAGGTTCTGTGGGTTCGCCTAGGGAGGCCTAGGACCTGTGTCTTGGTCCTAGCTTCCTCCTGTTCTTTCTCTCTGCCTCTTGTTTCAAGATAATGAGACTTTCTTCTTCACCTTCTTCCTCGATGGCATTTTACTTCTTCCTGACCCAGAAACAATGGTGACAGTCACGCACAGGCTGAGACCTCTGAAACTGTGAGCAGAACATGTCATTCTTCCCTTAGAGGGTTTCTCAGCCATTGTGTCACAGTGGTGAATACACTAGCACAAAAGTATTAAAGTCACAGGCACATGGGACGTCCCTTTCTGGTGGGACAGAGTAGGCTCTCCTGGGTTATTTCCTTTTTGAGATACTGAGATCTCATTAGTAGTGCTTTCTTTTTGTAATTTAGAATATTTTTCCTTTTTAATACTTATTTATTCATTTTTATTTTATGTGCATTGGTGCTTTGCCTCCATGTACATCTGGAGGCAACAACTCCATGTACAACTCCAGGGTGTTGCATCCTGGAGTTACAAGACAGTTGTGAGCTGCTGTGTGGGTGCTGGGAATTGAACCCAGGTCCTCTAGAAGAGCAGTCAGTGCTCTTAACTGCGGAGCCACCTCTCCATCTGTAATAGCACTTCTTTACCTGAGTTTCGGACAAAGAGTGAAGAGATGGAAACCAAAATAATCACTTTCATCTTAGTTTGACTGTGGTAAGAATGTGTCAAAGGCCAGGTATTTAATAGGTATGTTCTTGTTTCTCACAATGTTTTTCAGTTGATTTGGACTGGAAGTCCAAACCAGGGTACTGGCATGATCAGGTTGGGGTGAGGACCTTCCAGAACACTAACCGGTAGTTTCCTGCTATGTCTTTTCATGGGATAGAAAGAGAGAGGCTTTCTGCAGAATCTTTTGATAAGAACAAAGATCCCACTCATGAGGAAGGGCTCTACTCTCACGGCTTAATCACTCCTGTGGGGCTGGCCTCCTAACGCCATCTGTGCTGGCTTGAATGAGAAATGTCTCCGTAGGCTCGTATATTTGAATCAAGTTGTTGGTGGTGTTTGGAGAGGTTATGGGGCCTTGAGGAGGAGGAGGAAGGTGGGCTTTGAGGGCTCACCCTGTTTATTCTTCCCTTCCCTCCTTCCTGGGTGTGGAGGAATGTGATCCGCCAGCTTTCTGCTCCTCTGTCCATGCCAGGCTTTCTGCCACGTCTCCCTCTAGAGCTCTCTAGAACCAAATGCCCAAAGAAACTCTTCAAGTGGCTTTGGCCATGATATTTTATCACAGCAGCAGAAAAAGTAACCGGTATCGCTTGGCCGGGGGAAGTAGGGGTAGGTGAGGGGAGCGTATCAACGCTGAGCTTTGGGAAGGAGATGTTAGTCAGCTCATCCCAATCTCGATTACTGATAAAGATCAATTGTGAGATCTAATAGGAATACCACGTTCCATGGTTAGGTAGTCAGGCTCAATCACAAATAGCATTTGACCAAGACTGGCTCGTGCAGACTCAAGTAGGTGCCTGGGTGAGGACGCTTGCTTTGGAGAAGAACCAGCTGATAACTAGCCTTACTGTGGACAACAGACACAAGGAGGGGAAGGCAGACAGAGTTCGGCCAAGCATGGCCTGGGTGCACGGCACCCTTGAGTCAGTCAGATGTAGCTACTCAGCTACAGAGGAGGAGCAAGGAGGAAGCCAGGAGGAGCCAGGAGAGTCACAGCATCGAGAAGAAAACTCTGGAAGCATTTCTCCCAGTATTCCCCTCCCCCTTTGTTTCCTGTGTATTGCTTTGTAGCCACTTTGCTCATGGAAGCCTCAGGTGCCAGGATAGCTTGACGGTACAAAAGATTGGGAGCAAGTTATGTGGGAGTGGGTAGAAAAGGTTATGTTGGGTCATTGGTTAAGAAAAGCATAGCCAACTTGAATCAAAAAAAAAGAAGAATCCAAGTTCAGAGGCAGAGCTTAGATGTCTGAGCGGAGGAAGAGCTCTCAGAGACTTATTCTAAATAGTTGAAATTCCTAGTCCTGGAAGTGGGAGACAGGACCACAGGTTTCTGATGGGTCTGGATCTGTCCTGTGAGCTCTGGAGCCTACATCTCCAGGAGATGGCTCTCATTTGTGGCGTTGGGTTACATGCACTCCGCTCCAGCTTCCCATCTTTAAAACATAAGCCTGTTTTGCGATTATAAAGCTCACACATGCTCAACATGAAATATTCAGAAATCCGGGGTATATAAAGAAGAAAACAAAAATAACCGACAATGTCATCGCAAGGAATAGCTAATGCTCACATTGACTGTATTTCTAGTCAGTCTTATTTCTCTTATGCATATGATTATATAGATAAGGTGGTTCTGTCTATATAGTTTAATTTTTCATGCTGATTTCTTCACTTAGATGATAATATAATCATTTTTCCATGTTATTAAGAGTTCTCTGTAATTAAGCATCATTTAAAGTGACATTTCCCCCTGGTTTTAAGCACATCTAGATCAATTGCTACCAATTAATGAAAATCCCTAGAGAGGCCTTCTTTTGGGTTGGTGAACAGGGTGTTCCCAGAGGTGAGGGCTTTTCAGAGGCCCGTGCACGATAACCTCGGTGAAGAACTTCCTCCCTTCGGGCTTTCTCATCTAACTGCTGACACCAGGGAGGACTAGAGGATGACACCCACCACCTTTTCTGTGAAAAGCAAAGGAGTCTAAGCCTGTGCACGTCTGAAGCCCCTGAGTTCACCTCCAGCCCTGGGGGAAAGAACGATAACGCCTTTCCTATCGACCACATCTCTGCGGTGATACACGATGGTAAACAAACACTCATCTCCCAGAAACCAGTGCTGGCAAGGCCGCAGTTCCTGGTGCCGTCAGGAATCTGCGCTTTCCCAGCGTCCAACAGATCATCCTCTGTACAGGCACCGATTTCTTCAAAGACAGATGCCTCTCAGTCCTCAGGGAGATTCATGGAATCACTCTGATGGTGGCCCAGGAGGCAAGGAAGCATTTGCAGAGGTCTAAGGAAGTCATCTAAACCACATTCTCTTGAGAACCAGACTTCTGATGAAAGTATGCCTTTATTTGCATTTTTATGTATATTTTTCTGTATCTAGACTCCAGTATTCATGTTATATGTGGTAATTCATCCATTACACTGTACTTTCTTTTTTTTTTCTTCGAGACAGGGTTTCTCTGTGTAGTCCTGGCTGTCCTAGAACTCACTTTGTAGACCAGGCTCGTCTCAAACTCAGAAATCCGCCTGCCTCTGCCTCCCAAGTGCTGGATTACAGGCGTACACCACCACTGCCCAGCTACACTGTACTTTCAATTGTATCTCATAAGTATTTTTTTCCTTCCTACCTGAGAAGGTGTTTTAAAATTTGAAAGTGAAGCCCCCTCAGACCTTTGCTCCACCAAGTTCTTCAACTGGTGAAGACAACTACAGTAGGTTGTGTCACCTTTCTCAAAATATTCCAAATATCTTCCTTATTGTAGGATGCTTTATGTATTTATTGCCATGCTGCCTTTAGCCAATGAAGTGCAGGTTATCGAAGCTAGGGGCACCTCACACCATCTTTCCTTTCCCTCGTCATGTTTTAGATAGCAGCTGTTCCCTCAGCGTAGGCCTCAGAGTGCAGACAAGCGGGAGCAGCCTCACAGCGGACAGCTGATGGGCGAGAGGTGTGGGTGACTTGTCAGCTGCCGTGTAAGACACTGAGGTTCTCAGGGTCACTCGTTCCCAGAGGAGGACCATAATTTCCCTGATGGCTATGTCACTGTAACACACCATTTCTTTCACAAAAGTCAGTGAGGGGTAACTCCCTGGGACGCTCCCTGACTCTTAATGAGAGCCGCTGCGGGAGTGCAAGTCTTGTGCGGATGCTAACCGCTGGCCATCCGCGACCTGCTTCCACACACGCAGCGCTCCTCACCTGCTTCACAGGCCGGCTTCACTGACCTCAGAGCCAGGCTTTTCCAATCCAACAAGGAGGGTCAAACACCAAGTGGCTATTGTATTTGTACTCAAAGGGCATTCTCGAAACTGTTGAAGATGTGGATAAAAGTTATTATGTTATTATCAGTAGAAAAAAGATCTGCCCCTTCCCTCTTTTACTTACCAGGAGGCACTGTTATTGGTACTTTTCTCTCTTTTCCTTCTTCACTGTTTGTTTGTTTGTTTTTCTGTTTTGGTTTGGTTTGTGGGTTTTTTGTTTGTTTGTTTTGTTTTTGTTTTGGGTTTTTTTTGGTTGGTGTTTTGGAGACAGGATTTCTCTATGTAGCCCTGGCTGACCTGGAACTCACTCTTATAGACCAGGCTGGCCTCGAACTCAGAAATCTGCCTACCTCTGCCTTCCAAGTGCTGGGATTAAAGGTGAGTGCCACTTGCCTGCCACTGCCTGGTCATTGTTTTCTTCATAACTGAGATAACCCCAGTAATAATTACAGCTACTGGCCCAGGATATAACTCAATGGTAGAGAATATTTTTAGGTACATTACCATATATTCAATGTCCAGATCCCAAGTTTCCTAAAAGAAAGGGAAAAAATGTAATAACTATAGTTATTATTTATCGACCTTCATTTTAAGAGAAACCAGAGTCCTAGGAGGCTTGAATGCGTAGCCAGCCCACCCCTGAAGAAGCCAGTGAGAACATCTCATTCCAGGTGCTCGTGATCGGCATGTGGACCCTCCTAATTATAGGTTAACGGTAGTAGTGGGGATCGTAACGAAATCACTGTCCATGTGTATCGAATGTCCGTAACGAGCTGTGTTTTTGCATGCACTGTGATTCATGGCCTAAGTGCAGTTATTACCAGGACATTTTGTCACTAGAAAAATGAAGATTTAGAGAGGCCCAGGGGAGCTTGCTAGCGAGCAGTCTTCTATCCGTGCCACGTACTGTAAACATCATCGAATGCTTCCTGGGATTCAGGCGGTGTCACTGACACATGTGGCAGCTACGACAAGTCAGGTGATGGCCCTGTTCTCACAGAGCTTACACTGTAGCGAGAGAGGAAAAACAAGGAACAGAAAACTAAGAGATGGCTTCAGGAAGTGTCTAATGCTCTAAGAAAAATGAAACAGGGTGACTGATAATTATATAAGTTACTTTTCTATTGTTGTGGGGTAAAAAAAAAAAAAAACCATAGCCAAGGCAACTTACAAAAGAAAGAATTGCATTGAGCTTTATGGTGTCAGAGGGTGAGTCCACGATGGATCAGCAAAGGCTAGCCGAGAGCTCACATCTTGATCTGTAAGCAGGAAAACACACCGGAGTAAATAGAACTAGTCTTTTGAAACATCAAAGCCTGCCCCCAGTGACATATTTCCTTCAGCAAGGCCACACCTCCAAATCCTTCCCAAACAGCCACCAACTAAGAACCAAATGTTCACAGCCACTGTAATGATAGACGGGAACAGGGACAATCTTAGACAACAGATGAGGGATGAGGGGGGATAAGTAATGTGAAGCCAACTGTGATGTTTTTAATGAAAATGTCCCTGTAGACTCAAGATGTTTGAATACTTGGTCCTCTAGGTTGGTGGCACTGCTTGGATAGGTTTAGGAGGTGTGGCCTTTCTGGAAGAAGCATGTCACTGTGGCAGGGTTGGGGTGGGATGCTGAGATTTCAAAGCCACAAGCCATTCCCAGTCTATGCCCTCTGCTCTCTGCATATAGTTGGAGACAGGCCCTCTCAGCTGTACTGCATCCATGTTTGACACCTGCTGCCACAACAGCATGTCATAGGATTCTTCCCCCTTGGAACTGTAAGCCTAAGGACACTGTCTTTTATTAATTGCCTTGGCCATGGAGTCTCATCACAGCAATAGAAAAGTAGCTCACACAGTGAAGTCCAACTACTTAGTGAAACAGCAAATGCTAAGGTCCTAAGGGGAAGGACCTTGATATTCACAACAGTAACTGAGCTGGAGTGCGAAGTTGGCCTGTCTGGGGTTTACTTCCTTTATGGTTATTGAGATATGTGTTTTACATATTGCAAAGGCTGCCTATTTAAATATAAGCTTATGGATACTTTCATGGCAGCTACTCAATCTAAAAATATTTCCGGTACCCCTGAAGAAGTCTCGGTTTCAGAGAACATCCCTCACTGCCGATCCCTACCCTCAGGGAGCCACTAACCTACTGTCTGCCTCTCTGCATTTACACAGTATGACTATGTTACATGAATGGATGCGGATGTGAGGCCTTTTGTGGCCACTTTCTTTCATTTAGCATGGTGTTCCCATGGTTTGCCCATATGACGCACTTATCAATATGTGTCTTTACACAGTTATAACAGATTTTGTTTATCCATTCTTCAGTTTGTAAACATGGGTAGTTTTCATTCTTTGTCCATGATACATAGCACTGTTATGAGCATTCATACACAAGTACTTGTTTGGATAAAGATTTTCATTTCTCTTGGTATATATGTTTCTAGGAAAGAATTTCCCAGTGACTGGGTACTTCAGTATTTTGAGGAACTGCTATGTAGTTTTTCAAACTCTGTTTAACGTCCTCAGTATCATTATATGATGGCGATTTCTTTAGATCCTCACTGATATTGGGTATTGTCATGGGCATTTTTGTGGGTATTGGGGTTTCAACTTGTGCTTTCTTAATTACTAATGGGGCTGAGCAACTGTCTGCATGTATAAGGGCCACTTGTATCTATTTTTATGATAAATATTTATTCAGATTTCTTGTTGATGATTTAATTGGTTTTATTAATAATAGAATTTTGATAGGTTTCTGGATATAAGGTCCTTGTCGGTGTCTGAAAAGGCTTATCTTCCGTTCTGGAATTTGCCCTTTTCTTTTTACCTCCTCCTCCTCCTTCTTTGAATTTCAGAGCAACATTAAGATAATTTAATTATATCACTACTAGACTAGTGAACTTATACACAGCATTATTAAAGTCTTATGCATTAATAAGAAGAGGAATGTTTTGTGTTTTATTATTTTTTATTTACTTTATATCTTGATTACATTGTCCCCTCCCTCCTCTCCTCCCAGGCCCTCCCTCTCTTCTCCCCTCCCCCCATCCTGAAGTCACTCCTCCCTTTCTCCTCAGAAAAGGGGAGGCCTCTCACGGATATCAACCTGCACTTTTATTTTCTTGATGGTGTCCTCGGAAACACGAAAGTGTTGTTATTTGTGTTGTTGTTGTTGTTACTATTATGATTATGATTATTATCATGATCAATATATGTGGGAGTACACCATGGTGCACACATAGAGACCAGGGGACAACATTTGGGAATCACTTTTCTTTGTCCAGTGTGGGTTCTGAAGTCTGAAGTGAGCCGTCTCACTGGACCATGAAACAGAGAAGCTTTTATGCTTAAAATCCAATTGGTCTTAATTTTGACCCTTTCGTTTTGGTGATAACGTTTAGATTCCCTTGCACCTCTGGTTTTCTAGGGAAATATTTATGTATCTGGTGTAGACTGAGCACAGGCCCTCCCACATTCTAGACACATGGTCTACCACTGAGATATATCTCCATTCCAGAAGAATTTTGAGGTTTTTTTGTTTGTTTTATTGTTTTTTTTTTGGGTTTTGTTTTGTTTTGTTTTGCCAGGCACTGTAGCATACACCATAATCTCAGCAGTCAGAAGGCAGAGGCAGGAGAATCACCATCAGTTCAGAGCCAATTTCTTCTATATAACAGGTTCCAAATCAGTTAGGCTACACAGTAAGACATTGTATTAAAACAAAAAGAAAGAAAAAAGAAATGTAATTTAATTCTTACATTTAGGTCAGTGATTCGTTTTGACTTAGGATTTTACTAATTTTTAAAGTAGATCTTCCGATGGATCTACTTTATAGATCACAAAATAATGAGTTTCATTGTGGCATCTCCATGCATACACACTGCATCCACATAGTGTTTCAAGGGAGGAGTACGGTGCTGAAAAGAGTTGACTCCACTCTTGCATGTAGATAACCAGCTGGCCCAGCACCATTTGTTGACTAGGGTATTTTTAGCTGGGCTTATGCCACAAGTCCTCTAATCTCAGCTAATTGGGAGGCTGAGGCTGGAGGACTGCAGGTTCAAGGCTTGCAGGCTACAGAATGAGTTCAAGGTCAGCACCAACAATTTTGTGAAGCCCCATGTCCAAATAATGTGAAAACTGAGGGCCAAGGATGCAGCTCAGTAGTAGAGTGCTTACTCAGCACATATGAGGTCCAAACCTCAGTACCAAAGCCAAACAACAGACAAACAAACAAGCAAACAAGCAAACAAACAGGCAAACGTATTTCTCGCCTATTAAGTTGTTTTGGCACCTTGTCCGAAATTGACCGTAGTGTGTGGTTTATCCCCATACCATCAGTTCTTTGCTGGTCATCAATTCTTTGCTGGTCTCCATCGGAAGATCACTGTAGGTTTTGAACCTGGGAAATACTCTCCTTCCACCTTCAATCATTTTCAAGGTTGTGGTGCCTCTTCTGGGCTATGATTTCCATAGAACTTTTATAACCAGCCAGTCAATTTGAGGAAAAGACAAGATGTTGAGATTTTGATAGGAACTGCATTGCTAGCTTATAAAAATACAATCGGTTTTACATACTTATTTTGTACCTTAATGCACTTCTGAACTTGATGTGTTCTTAATTACAATTCATTACTGCTTCCTCCCTGAGACAGAGACACCGTGTTAGACACTAAAGAAAAAAAAAAACAAAGACGTTCTAAGGTGCTTATGACATGGGTTAAGCTTACTGGGTAAACAGGGCATGTTAGGAGCACACGAGGAAGTTGTTAACTGCCAAATGAGTGTTACAGAGAGCCGGAATTCTGAAAAGACAGCTTCAGAAGTCTGGAGTGGGAGGGGAAGAGTCGAAGGCTTGCTGCTTGCCTGCGCGTTCCACGCCTGCGCGCCTTCCTTCCACGCCTGCGCGCCTTTCTTCCCGTCTGCTTCCCTTTTCTACTCTTGTTTTCTTGCTCTACTTTCACCTGCCCAATTTCCTTGAAAACACAGGTAGAACATGGCCAGAGATGGCCGCCGTTTCTCAAACCTGGCTGGTCATCAGAATTTCTTGGAAAGCCCTTTAAAATCTAGATCCCAGTCTCCTGATACAGAGCTGCTGTGTCATGCTCCCAGGTGCTGGGTCACAGAAGGACAACTGTATTAGCATTTCGATCCCATTTTCTGCCCGAGTTGGGAATTTCTGGGTATGGTTATAATTATATCCACGTGTGGCTCGGAGTCGATCCTCACCCCACTGTCCCTCGGCTTCTTTTCAGGAGAGTCTCACGTCCAGAAGGTGACAAGGGCACCTGGATAAGACATCGTGAGTGAACCTGTGTGGCTTCTCCAGTACTGAAAGTCACCTCAGTTGCACACATTTCTGAGAGGGTTCCTTAGTGCACGTGTTTGTGGAGATGACCACTATATAAAACAGATGCTTATTTTTCATAAGTAAGAAGTGTATGGACCGTACAAGAACCTTTTGCTATGCAGGCCATGTTCCTTCCAGTCACTTGTAGGGTTGATAGTCATTATCTAGGATTTATTGGTTTTTTGGGGGAGGGGGTGGGGACAGAAATCTGCCTGCCTCTGCCTCCCAAAAACTATGATGAAAGGTGTGTGCCCCAACTCCTGACCTTTTAATATTTTAAAAAATTGATTTATTTATGTATATGAGTGGTCTATCTGAATGTGCCTGAATGCCAGAGGAGGATATCAGATCCCATCCATTACAGATGGTTGTGAGTCACTAGTGGTTGCTGGGAGTTGAACCCAGGTCTTCTAGAAAGGCAGTCAGTGCTCTTAACTGCTGAGCCATCTCTCCAGCTCTTAATGTTTTTTAAATAAACCAAGTATCTGGTTTCCAAAGTCTTTTGCATCTCAGCTTTCCCAGAAGTAACTGATCTTTTAAAGATACTTTTAACTACACAGAATATTAGTTTGCAGTGTTAAGCATGTATATAAGTGTATATATTTTTCTACAGCCTTTTTCTCACCATGACGCCTTTGAGATTTATGCATATGATACTAATAGAACTAATCTGTTCTTAATAACACATTAATATTATACAATGAGTGCCAAAATAATACTATCCTGCTGTATGACTGCTTCCAACTCTAGTCTCTCATAAGTAGAAATGAATTATGTCAATAGTTTTGTTGGTGGTGGGATGTTTTGGTTATTTTTTAAATTTTTTTATTTTTTAGTTTTTTAGATTTCAGTTCTTCATGCCACACACATCCTTGAGTATGTCTCCTGAGACCCTTGTGGGAGTCTGTCTGGGGTATAAATTAGAATGGAAATTGCCCAGAATGGATATGCACTTTTGACTTTACCAGGTTGTTTTTGAGGCCATTCTGCACAATTAACAGCTTAACCATCTTTCTCTGTCTCATCAATGATTTATGAGAATGTCTCTTGCTCCACACCGAGAACCAATACCACCAAGTCTGTATGGTCACCATCAGGCTGCAGAGATTGTTCAGTGGGCGAAGGAGCTTGTCAGCAAGCCCGACAACCTGAGTTCGATGCCCCAGACCCACACAGTGAGGGAGAGGACTTCCTCACGCTGTCCTCTGATCTCCACACTTGTGCTAAGGCCCGCATCTGTTAAATATACATGTAAAATATTTTAAATTATTAGGAAATAAACGTCGTCCTGGGCTTTCATAGATTCTAATAGCGTAGCTTAAGGGGATGATTGGAAATAGGCTTTCAGATGTTTGACAAGCAGAGATTCTCTCTGCCCCACACATGTATATGTACAATGCCTAACACGTTGACACATGAGTGTTCGTTAACTGTGTGTCACTATGACTACATGCCTGACAGCGTCAGTTTAAGGGAGGAGCAATTTATGCGGGTTCATGGTTTCAGGCAATATGGCCCTTTATAGAGGGGAGGCCTGGCGTTGCTGTCGGTCGGACTCTGGTTCACATTGTGGTTGGCCAGGAAGCAAAGAGCTTAATAGGAAATGGAGCTAGGTTTTAACCTTCAAAACTCCACCCTCAATGACTCACCTCTGCCAGTTACATCTCCTGCCACACAGTTTGACAGTCTTCCAAAACAGCGCTACGGGCTGACACCAAATGTTAGCACATGAACCATGAGAGAGTTCATACTGAACTGCCTACAGAAACGTCTCTGTCTTTGATTAGACACATCTATCTTGGCTGTGCTTAGATCATTAAGAAAGGTTTGCTCAACAAACCTTGTAGATACACATTGCTGTTTGTTTGGTATTTGTGTTTGTTTGTTGTTGTTGTTGAGACAAGGTGGCCTGGGCTTTCATAGATTCTAATAGCGTAGAAATTGTAATCCTCCTGCCTCAGCCGGTCAAGAGCTAGAATTCTGGATGTGTACCACCACACCTAGCACTGAAGATGCATTTGATAAGACAGCAGAATGTGATTTCCCAGTCCACGGGGTGTTACTTAAAGCCCTACCTTTGCCAGTTAGGCTGACAGGAGGTGGTTGGTTCCTTTCTGGATGCTCTAGATACATGTCAATGCTTAGGGCAGGGTGCATGTCAGAGCCGCCTGGCAGCCTCCTGGGCGGTGTCACTGTGTGGCTTTTTGAAAGCCCGGAGGAATCCGCGCAGCAAGTGAGAGGAACGATGCATGAAAACAAAAGGCAGTGGAAAGAGTGACCAGCCAGCAGGCTCCGGCAGGCTAGAACGCTCTGTCCTTGTTATTGGTGCTTCGTGAAAATGCCGCGGGCCCTCTGGCAGGGTCTACAAGGTAGAGGCTTCCTGGGAAAACAGAGGCGAGGGATGAGGGATGCGGACCTGGAGGTGGGCGTTCTCATTCCCCGCTTCCCTACGGATGCTCCACAGTGAGGACGGAGGGAGACCCCTGTGCCCCTAGTAGGTGTCTGATGACCTTTCCTCTGTCCTGGCTGCTTTCCCGAGAGGCTTTTCCTCCCACTCACAAGCGGCAAGCTGTGGTCTCAGAGGCCTAGCAGAGCTGGTCTGGGCGAGAGGCTGGGTGGAGCCTGCTCTCAGTAGAGGGATCTAAAGGTCAGCAGAAGGGAGGCAGCAGGGCCCCCCATCCTGGTCAAGGGGTGTGTTTGTCACAAAGCGGTGACTCTGATTGGGATGCCTTCATTCCAGCCTGCTTGCTTCTGATCTGAGAAGGACTGGCTGCTGCCCTACTAAGGCAGCCTCTTTTCAGTTTTCAAGAAACCAGGAAAGGGAAGAGCTTGAATTTTTACTCTTTGTAAGAATTCTGGATTTACCAGAAATCAACCTCCACATTCCCTCCTCGGAGTCGCCTTTCTGTGACCTATAAAATGACAGAGAGCAAGGAAGGGACTTAGTCCACATTCTCTTCTTGTCTTAAAAAGTGACTGTGAGGACAAGGAGTAAAAATAGACCTTTGCGGATACAATAGGACCGAGCAGGGTGTGGTTTGCCTGGCAGCTGCACAAGCCGTTGTTTCTTTTGGTCTTGGAATGCTCCAGACTTTGCCTCTGCCTGGTGGAATCCTAAAACACTAGCTTGAACGTGGCCTCTTGGGAGTAAGACTCCCGTCTCTAGAGTCAGCCATTCCCTTCTTTCTGATTTCCTAGCATTTCACTCTCATAAAAGGCATACATTGGAGCTAGAGAGAGGGGGTGTCTCAGTGACCCTCCCCACACACACACAGTGGGAAGGGATTGAGGGGAAGACACCTGACATCCTTCTGCATGCATATGTGCACAACTGTACACACCACACACACACACACACACACAAGCATTCATCATATTTTGTCATAATTATTTATTTGGTATTTTGCCTTATTGCATTTCCTCAGCATCTAGACTATATTTTAGCATCATAGTTCCTTAATAGGTGTTTATTGTATGAATCAAGGTTTCTTGGCACTTGTATTTCAGTCTCAAGTGTTTATTTCGTCTGTTTGACTGTGTGCTTACTGGTGTTTTTCAGTGCCAGGGACAGGTAGAATACCCAGGGATTCAAACACACTAGATAAGTAGTCTACCACTGCATACCCCACCCCAACCCCAAGCCTGCTTCTGTTTCTCAATTAGCCCTGGCCTCTTCTTCCTTAGGGTGAATTGCTGGCAGTTTCAGTTCAGTGTAGAATACAGGGTTTGCTAAAATGAAATGTAATTTTTTTTTCCTAAGGAATTGTTCTAGTAGCAATGTGTTTCCGATATCACTTCTGTTACAGGTACGGGAATTGTTTTCAGGAAACATTGCCACCATTACCTCTGAGAGGCAAGTTAGTGGTTGTTATTTTCCATTTACAGATGGGCAAGTGGAAGCTTTCTTTTTCATTTACCAATTACTCTGCTTAAAGAAGTATGTGAGGAGTGTTAAGGGTTCCCAAGGTGTAAGAGACTAGTTCTTTCTCTGAAGAAAGTTATGCTCTTATCTGAATGAAGATACATTTGCGCATAAAGGCAGCTGTGATTTGGGAGCCCATGAGGTGTGGGAAGGGTCCCAGCAGAACTTCCAAATGGAATATAAAAGGTAGGTCAGAGAGTGTCCAGCCAACAGGAGTGTGGACATCACTGTGCTGTTGGACATGAATAGATTCTGTGCTATTTGTTGTCCATTTAGCTTCCATTGGTTTCTTGCAACTGCTGAAACAAATTCACACAAACTGGCTGACTTAAAACAACAGAATTTTATTTTCTTCCAGTTCTAGAGGCCATAAGTCTGAAATGAAGGTTTGGGCAGAGCCAAAGTCTCTTGAGGCTT
The DNA here is from genome assembly GCF_947179515.1 of Apodemus sylvaticus. Taxonomy (NCBI): domain Eukaryota; kingdom Metazoa; phylum Chordata; class Mammalia; order Rodentia; family Muridae; genus Apodemus; species Apodemus sylvaticus. The sequence continues at coordinate 55,426,966 of NC_067473.1, forward strand.
GGGGGGTGGGGTGGGGATAATGGTCTCCTGTTTCTTCCAGTTAGTGATGGCCTCAGGCTTTCGTTGGCTCCTGGCCACTCCAGTCCAATCTGTTTCCTTGGTCACATGGACTCCTCCAATGTTGTAAAACTCCCCCTGCTGCTCCCTGTAGGAATGTGTGTGACTGAACTAAGGACCCACCCAGAATGTGGGGCTAAGCCTCCTCTCTCATGACCCTCAACTGAAATCACAACTTTTGCCGTGGAATGCAGTAAGTACCATTGGGTTCTACAATTAGGCTGGGGACATTTACTGTGGGACAGGGAAGACCATACTCTTTTCAGCCCTGGGCTGTATCTGATAATCTGATACCCCCATGCTATGTCACCTGGCTTCCTTTGTCCTCTGGCTAGACCTTGGGCTTTCAAATGGAAGACATTAGCAAGCATCAGAGAGGAGGAAGAGACAGTGAGGCTCCTCTCTGTCTTTAGCAGGGTGCTTTCATTGTCAGTAGCAGCGATGGCCACATTCCACCATAGCTCCAGCACTTTCTGGGCTTCCGTTCCCTTTTCTCTTCATCCCTGGCTTCTATTAGCACTATTCTGCTATGCCTAGTACCCTGACTGCCCATAACTCTGCCTATGTCCTGTAGCTATGTCCTAACCACCTGATTGTCAAAGCCTCAGTTGATAATGACTTCAGGTTTCTGCTATGATCTGGGTCGATAAAAATCTCAAGAGGCAATGTCTTCATTTCTAGAACAGAGCTAAACTCAGGGACCCACAAGCGAAGCTGAAGCAATGGCCAGTGGGCACTGGATCTGGCTGGCATACAACTCAGTGGTCCCTTGGGGCCTCTCATACTGAAGTGCTGTTTCTGTAACCCGCTGGTGTCTTGCTGCCATGACTCTTGCCTCTGTTGGTATTTTTTATGTATTTTATTTTGTTCTTCTACCCAATGGGGTCTCCTGCCACCCTGGTGTCTGCTGCCATTGACTGTGGCCGCCATCTTCCATGTAGTGTTTAGTTTAGTGCTGGCTCCCTCTAGTTTTATTTCATACCTGTTCCTCAAAAGGGCCCAGCTGGCTCAACAGTTATTGTCCCAGTGTCATCAGAGAGTAGATTTAGCAGGATGAGAAGTTACTAAAGATTTTGAAACATGGGGAGCAAGATAAAAATCCATCTTAGGACTACTTATTTGATGATAGTAGTCAGTGTGGAAACAAAGAGAAGTTAATAAGCAATGATAACAGTCTGAGTGAGAATGTGGGGTCCAAAGCCGGGCAAAGGGAAGGTTCCCGTGAGACACTCAGGACATGAGGCATGCAGGAACAAGCCAGTTATGAGTTCTTGGCTTTGAATTCTTTTTAGTGCCAAGGTCTCATCCAATAGCTTTATTTTGTTTTCAGACAAACTTCACATTTTAAGGGAAATACACAAATACCGCTAGACGTGCTGATAATGACAGCATGATTTTTAAGATTTATTTTTATCTTTTTGTGTATGTATAGATGTATGACCTTATTATCAGCTGTTATCTCTTGGAACACACGCAAGCGAAGTCAAGAAGCAGTGGTCCTACGAAGAGAAATTGAACCTGAATATTTTATTTAGTTTATGTTTTCTAGAAGAACAGAACTCAAACTGAGACATTAAGCCAATGTTTTATTTAGGAGATGCGATCCTGGGGCAGCAGCGAGTGTTAGCGGAAAAGGGAAACAGAAAAAGACAAGGTGTTCTGCCAGAGGTGCCTGAGCAATGCACGGGAAGATGGTGTCCCTCCGCGAGTGGCTTTGCAGAATAGTTCTGTGCTACGGGATGAAGCCGTGCCTCAGATAAGGCCTTGGGAGGAGGCAAGGCAAGGAACCCATCTTCTTGGGGCCTTCCCCTCTCCTGGTTCCCAATGTCCCACGCTCATCTCTTTGGGAACTACTTTTCCCACATGTTGGGTCATGTCACCTGTGCCCTCTTACCTTCTTCCCCGGCTACAGCCAGTACTCTGTAGCACAGCCTTTAACCTTGGTGGAGGAGTACAGGGAAGCTAATAACTTGCATCAGTACCTGCTGGGCCTGGTTGCTCAGTGGTAGAGGGGCAGGTGCAGGGGTGGGGTGGGGAAGCAGCTCTGGGTTGTAGGGCTACCTGGGCTACAAACAGAGGGAGTCACAGGCAGTCATGGCCAGACTAAATTAGCAACTGAAAATTTGGGAGACAATAGGAGTGGACTCTGATGAGTATCTAAGGTGTGCCTGGGAAAGACAGATGGGATAGAAAACACAGCTGCATCTCAACAAGCACTTGAAGACTCAGAACTGGAACCACCCAGGGAAAAGAGTCTTCTGAAGGCTTCAGAAGCAATAACAATTTATGTTCCATATCTGATTAATCCTAGATAGCATTGACTAATGAGGTAGGAACATGGGTTCTGGAGCCAGGCAAGACTTATGCTTACAAGTCACCCTGTGAGTGCAGTGGGAAGTTTCCTCATCTTCTCTAGGCCTCAGTTCCCCTGCCCTTTCCATGTGGGTGATCAAATAGTCAGTTCATGCTATAGACTTTACCTGATGCTCAGTATACAGTAGATGCTAAAGAAACCCCAGTTTCCATGCCCTTTAATCTTATTCTGAGATGACTGTATAATATCACCAATATTCTCTTCTCCAGACAAACTTTCCTGTGCTGCTCCTAAGTGCCTACTGAATAAGATGAGGTTTTCTAGCTTGAGTCCTTCCATTATTTTCAATACAAGTGCCTCCTTCCATGCCCTGTGCTTATGGGGTGCCACTAAAGCCAGTAGCTCCCTTTAGTAGGCCCTAAGACAACAGCATGTCAACCCATCCCCACTGGGGATCATAGGCAGGACAGACAGCAGCCCCGCTGCTCTTCCCCTTCAAAGTAGGAAGGTTCTCGTATGCTTTAAGAAGGCATAGACAGGAGACTGGAGAGATGGCTCAGTGGTTAAGAGCATTAGCTGCTGATCCAGAGGATCCAGGTTCAATTCCCAGTGCCTATACGGCAGCTCACAACTGTCTGCAACTCCATTTGCAGAGGATCAAGCTACCTTCACACAGACATACATGTATGCCAAACATCAAATGTTCATAAAAATAAACAAATAAGGTACGCATGAATAGAGTGGAGGTGGGACCACATTTTTAAAAAAGCCCTTTTAAGATTTTTAAGAAATTTAAAATATTTATTTTAAATATAAAATATTAATGTTTATAGAAATTCTGGATCTGGAAAATACAATTATAAGGATGATTTTTAACGTATGTAAGTGTGTGCCTTTGTAGGCATGCACGTCATGTGCAGGCAGATGTCCACAGAGGCTAGAAGAGGGGGCCTGGATCTCTGGAGCTGTGAAAACTGCGCGTGGGTGGTGGGAAGCCAACCTGGGTCTTCTGCAAGAGCAGCATGTGTTCTCATGCACTGAGCTACCTTTCCAGCCCTAAGACGGTAAAAAGTGATAGAGTGTGCATACTAGTTATTAAATACCATCCAGATTTTTGTTTCAGTATCACCCCTGCCCCAGTCTTATAGGCAAGGCCTCACTATGTAGCCCTCCCTGGCTGACCTGGAACTCACTATGTAGACCAGGCTAACGCTGAACTCACAGCGACCCACTTGCTTCTACTCCCAAGTGCTTAGATTAAAGTTATGCATCAGCACACCATGCCCAACACACCCGTTTAAATGACTGCCAGTCATAATTTAAAATTACAATGACCTATATATTCCCTACTTTAAAGTTTTTGGTTATTAACACTTATTTTTTTACATATAATTTATGAAATTGATGCCTCTTTTAAACCTATGTCTCCCAAACAGAATGAAAGGGTATTTCTCTTAGTTTCCGATACACCCCAGGTGCCTAGAACATTTCATGGAAACATAGTGGTCCTTAATACCATAATCATGTAATTCCAGGAAGATTTGGGTTAAAAATTAAATGAATTAGGGGCTGGTGAGTAGTTAAGAGCATGCTCTTGGATAGGACCTCAGTTCAGTTTCTAGCAAAAGTGTCAGGCAATCCACACTTGCCTGAAACTCTGACTCCAGAAGATCTGCTGCTCTCTGCCTCTCATGGGCACCTGCACACATATCATGCATACACACACACACACATACAGAATAAAACTAATTAAAAATAGTGTATGCTGTCGTCTGGCCCCTCTTCTGGCTTCTATGCACACACGCACAATACAACTAATTAGAAATAATAAATATATTCAAATGGAATGCATGTGTAACAATGACTTATAAGATTGTATAAATTAGTGGCATAACTGCCATCCTCACTGTGTAAGCAGATACTGCGACAGTCTCTGAAGGGTGGCACTAATCTATACTGTCTTAGAACACATCCCTTGGTTATTTGGGGAAGGGATGATCACTCTGTTTAGGAGTAAACAAAGTCAGAGTCTGCTTGGAGATTAATTTCCAAAGAGCTTTTGACAGGTATGTGTATGCTGGAGGCCTTCCCCCAGGTGTTCTCAGAAGGTGATTGCTCATAATCACCCTTCTACAATATTGCTTAAGAAATTGATCAGCAAACTCTTTGTTCCCCAAATATCTCTAAAGTTAAACTTCAATCAAAGCATAGATCAATTATCTGAATTAGTGACCTCGATGGACTCTAATTGCTCCTGGACTCTGCAGCACTGTGAATTATCACCATCTGTCATGACAGGAGTTATAACCTATCATCAGGATATATAAAGAACTAATGACATCTATTGTAGGGCAAGTAGGCAGCTATGCTCAGCATGAGGCCAGTTGCTCATCTTCAGCTTGGGACAGATAAGTGAACGACTCTATAGAGGCCCCAGATCCTGGGTCAGGTAGGCACTAGAGAGCTAGGATTCAAGCCACCCGTTCCCACAGGCTTTGGTTTTTCTAGTACCTTCTTTTCAGATTCCACTTCCTCCTGCATAATATGTAGCAACACTATTTATGTACAGAGTTGCTGTGACAATTAAGTATATGTAAAGCAGAATTCTCAGCAGATGACAGCATTCACTGTGGCTGTAGTTTAGGAATGATAATGAGTCTTTTCCCCTGGGGAACAATCATGAAACCTCTCCAGAGAGAGGAAAAAACCCTTACTTGGTGGATGACAGAATTAGGTTCTGCAGAGGTGGGCGAACTAAAATAATTGTATTTAAAATTCCGACTTTAAAAAAAGGTAAAACCCTTACTTATGAGTTGACCACATAGACTTCCATTTTCAAGCTTGGGAAATTTGATCATGAAAATGTTTGTCTGACTGGGCGTGGAGGGTGGAGATCTGGAGAGTTGGCTCAGTATTTAAGAGCACTGGCTGCTCTTACAGAGGACCTGGGTTCAATTCCCAGCACCCACATGACAGTTCACAACTGTAACTCCAGTTCCAGGGGATCCAATACCCTCATACAGACCTACATGTAGGCAAAACATCAATGCACATAAAATAGAAATGAATAAATTAAAAAAGCATAGAGGGCTTGGGGCCCAGTTCATAGCAGTATCCTTGCCTAGCATCGACCTGAGTTCAGTCTCTAGCACCCAAAAGAAAAATGGTTGCACATAAACATGATCATTTAAGTGATTTTTTTTAAAAATGAGGGAAGAGAAGAGAATCAGTTGGGACAGCAAAACAAACCTCCTTTACAGAGCCAATAAATTCTGAAGATATCATGAAGCTTGAAAAAAATTGCTGGGCTGGAGAAACACCTCGCTTGGTAAAATGCTTGTCATGTAAGCCTGAATTTGACCCTCAAGAACTCATCTGAAAAGGCTGGTGTGGTGGCACCTGCCTGTAATCCCAGTGCTGGGAAGGCAAACACAGTGTGATCTCTGGGGCTGAATCAGTGAGCTCTGGGTTCAGTGAGTAGTCCTGTCTTAAAAAGTAAGGTAAAGGACTGGAGAGGGGGCTCAGCAATTAAAGACTGTTTGCTACTTTTCTGGGCTCCTGGGTTCAGTTCTTAGCACCCACATGGTGGCTTAAAACTGACTGTGACTTAAGTCCTAGAGGATCCTGTAATCTCTTCTGGCCTCCTTGGACATGCATACAACATACTTACATACATTCAAATGAAATACTCATACCCCAAAAAAGTTTTTTAATTTAAAAAAGGAGCTGGGGAAGAATTATTAAGGAAGATAATTATATCTTCCTTATCAACCTCTGGCTTACATACAAACATACACAATGCACCCCTACACACACACAAACACATACACACATACATGCACACAGTGTTGTGAAACCCACAAGTTACTAAATCAAGTAGGGATCATCAGTCATTGAAGACACTATTGAGGGACAATTGATAGGTATTAATGTTTGAATTATGACAACTGACACAACAAAAAATATCAGAGCCCTTCCTAGTACTCATTATCCCACAATAGGCAGGGCCCTTGCAGATATAATTTGTTCAGGACGAGGTCCTACTACAGGATATGTTCCTAATTCAATGTGATTGGTATGCGTATAGTAAGATGGTCACATGCTGACACAGACACACGAGGAGAACACCATGTGAAGACAGACACTGAATTGAAGTGCTGCAGTTGTGAGCCTTGGAATGCTCCTGGATGAAAAGGCAAGAGATTTCCCTACAGGATTGACAGGGATCATGACTTTGCCAACACATTCCTGCCATCAACCTCTGGAAAATAGATTTTTATAGTCATAAACTACTCAATTTGTGAGTATTGTGTTACCACAGCCCTAGGAAACCAATATAATGAACAAATTACCTCAGTGCACCTAAATATTACCCCACATGGACGAAAGCAAGAGCTTTCAAAGGAGAGATGTGTCTGATTCTACTAAACTTCATGTCACTAAGAGTAGGCCAACCTGATGCTTCGTCCCTCCTGATAAGATGCAATAAGGACACAATATTTGGTAGGCCAGCTACAGTAGGAGGTGGAGTTTATTTCTCTACCACTGGAGTCTAACCTGGCTTTATTTGCTTTTTGAAATTTTTAAAAAAATTTAAAACAAAGCACCTGTTTTTTAATTAATTATATTTATTTATTTTGTGTGCATGTGTGTGTGCACATGCCACAAATGTATGTAGAGGTCATAAGACAACCTGTGGATATTGTTTCTCTCCTTCCACCATGTGAGTCCTAGGTATTGAACGAGTTCATCAAGCTGGGTTAAAAATGCCTATACCGACTGAGCCATTTCAATGGTCCCTTGTTACTTACTCCCTTTTGCCAATATAATACTGTTGAGGTGGCAGAGCCAGGTTTAAGCCGAGGTCTCAGTAGGCCTTCCATATTCTTTAGGCCATGCCTTCTAGATGTAACAGACTAAGGAAACTGATCCTAATGGATGCCACCCTCAATGTTGAACTGGTTGCGAAATGTCCCCCACAGGCTCATGTCTTTGGACACTTGGTCCCCAGCAGATGGCACTATTTTGGAAGGTTCCTAGAGGAAGTGGCCAACTAGGGGTAAGAAAGCTTGGGGTTTTGTATCCCTACCACATCTTCTGTCTGTTCCCTGCTTTTTCATCCTGGCAAAAATATGAGGAAGTGAGTAGTCCCAGCTGCACACACCAGCTATCACAGAACCACCTGCTGCCCTGTATTCCCTACCATGGTGAACAGGATTCCTTTAGACTGTGCGTCCTTCCTTGCCCAAGTGGCTTCCTGTCAGGTCAGAACAGGAAAAGTAACAGATACACTTGAAATGCCAGAGAGAGCATCAACCATCAGCAGAGGACAGCCAACATCACAGAACGGTCTAGACAATGGTTCTTAATCTCATGTCGTTGAATTTTAGCAGGCTGTTTGTTATGCAGCCATGGATAACTGTTACACCAATATTATATATTCATGTGGTTAGAATAGATGGAAACTAGTCACGAGGAAACAATCAGGAGAAATTACAGTGTGGGGTAGTCTATGACAGTTGGCCTAGATGCTATACCAGTGCCCGTGTGTTGCAAAATAAAGTGGGAAGACTGGTTAGATAGGCTCCATCTGGGTTTTCCAATCCTTTTCATCACTTGGCTCTTTAGAACAGGTAAGAGGGCCAGGGAACTATTGGAGATTCAACAGGTATTGTTGGTGGTAGACACTACATGCCTACTATTAATTGGATGCAGTTTATCACTGAAGACTTCCTGTGCTAGAAGCTTAGTGTTCAGAGTGGCAACGTTGGAAAATTGAGAACTTTTTAGAGGTCCTGTCTACTAAAGGGTGGTGACGTCACTAACAGCCCTGCCCTTGGGATCAACACAGTTCTTTAGGAACTCAGTTCTCACAAGTATGGATTGTTACAAGAGCCAAATGATCCAGCCTTTCTGCACACTAGAGTCCTTTCTATTTCTCTGCCATGTTGGAATGCAATGGGGGTGGGAGGCTTTGTGAAAGGCCAAACAGATATGCTCACCTGATCTATCCAAAACTATAAATCAAATAAACTTCATTGTAAAGTGCCTAACCTCATGTATCTTGTTATTGTGACAGAACATGAATTAATGCAATGCCAAAAGCACCGCATAATGAAAAATATCTGTAGGTATTGCTAAATGTTCATCTTGGGACACTGGACTAGAGAAAGAGAATCAAATGCATTAATAAGATCTTAGACCAGGGGCTAGGGGAATCTAACTCATTTGGCAGAGTGTGTTCCTAACCTGCACAAAATCCTGGCTCCCCTCCCAGCAGGATCTACACTGAGAGGTGGTGGGGTAGGGGAGGGAAGGGTACACATCTGCAAAGCACTCAGGAGGTGGAAGGAGGAGGATCGGGAGTTCCAGGTCCACATCTACAGGCCTGTATTGAGGCCTGGGGATGGTGTGTGTATCCTAGGCTTCACAGAGGCTTCACAGTCAGCCTGGGCTATGTGAGAACTTGTCAAAAGCAAGCAAGCAAGAAAACGAGAGAGAGAGAGAGAGAGAGAGAGAGAGAGAGAGAGAGAGAGAGAGAGAGAGAGTGAGTTGGAACAAAGGGAAAGATTCTTATATAAGGCATTTAGATAATTGTAGACATTTTAATATGAACTTAAAGATATTATTAAATCATTGCTAATTTTCCCAAGCCTGAAATGGTATTATAGTTATATTGGATACACTTATTCTTTGAAGGCATATGCTGGATTATTTTAAGTGAGATGTCAATTAAGAAATTCTAATATTCAACTTACTTTCCAATGCTTCAATGGATAAACATGTCTATTCACAGGAAAGGTGACAAGAATATAAACAATGATGGAACAGAGTTGAAAGGTATATGTAATTAATTCTATTTCTTAAAACTTTGTAGGTTTTTAAATATTCAAAATAAAAGGCTGGGGATGGGGAGTCATGTCTACTCCATGAGCCCTTACTAACCTAATGCATGAGGAGCAGGCTGCCTTAATGAATCTGAGATCCCCTTTGGAGTTATCTGGACAATAAGCTAGCTCAAACCATGTGTGTGAGGCTGTATTGAGGCCTGGGGATGGTGTGTGTGCCTGAAGAACTGTGCATAAACTCAGCTTCCTTTCCTTTATACAACATCCACCAAAGTCTAGGTGCTGTGTGATAGAGTGTCTTGGGTCCCTGACGGCTGCATCGACTACTCCCTCATCCAAGCCAATGGAGAGAGCCCTAGCCATCTGGTTCCATTTGCAGACCCTCCATTTCCCAAGGGAGAGAGGCTGCCCCTCCCTGTGTGTGTGTTTATAAACAAAGTCTCATCTATTGAGGTCAGACTCTGGTCTCTTCCTGCTTTCTGCCTCTACTCTGTCTCTGAAATCTAACACTAGGCAGTGTATGCAATTTTTTTAAAAAAAGATTTTATTTATTGTTATATCTAAGTATACTGTAGCTGTCTTCAGATACACCAGAAGAGGGCATCAGATCTCATTACGGATGGTTGTGAGCCACCATGTGGTTGCTGGGATTTGAACTCAGGACCTTCAGAAGAGCAGTCAGTGTTCTTAACTGCTGAGCCATTTCTCCAGCCCCCTGTATGCAGATTTTTTAGGCAACTCTGGTAAACAGGTACCAAAAATCCAGGCTTATTGGGACCAACATAGTCTGATTATCCCCTTCCCTGAGGAGGTGGCCCTCATTCTAGTGCATCAGAGGGAGACTGGAGTCTTTTAAATGAGACACAAACCATTCTCTGCTCAGGTAGTTGGCCAAGGAACAGTGGATGTTGGGGTCTCTGTATCTTTATTTTTCTTAAGGGTACTGACTCTGTAAATGTTTTCTTTCCATAATAAAACCAAATTCTGTGAGGGGAGAGAGGGAGAGAGAGAGAGAGAGAGAGAGAGAGAGAGAGAGAGAGAGAGAGAGAGAGAGAGAGAGAGAGAGAGAGAGAATATGTGAGCAGGGAGACCAGAGCCTGATGTCTTCCTTGATGAGGCAGGGTCTCTCAATGAACTTGGTGATCACTGGTTGGCTAGGCCGGTTGGCTATAAACTAGAGCTCTGCCTGTCTCTGTTCCCCATGAGCTCAGGTTACAGATGTGTGTGACCACTCCCAGCTTTCTTATGTGGCTGCTGGGGACCAAACCTGAAGTTTTCCTGCTTTTGTACACTGTCCTATTGGGCCATCTCCTCAGCCCCATATTTATTGAGCAGGATCCTGTTATGTAGCCCAGGTTGGCCTTGAAATCACAGCAGTTCTCTTGCCTTTTGCCACCTACATGCTGGAATTACCGACATATGTCACTATACCCAGAATAATTTCCTCATTTTGTACCACCACAGGACACAATAGAATTCAAATCCAACCATACCACAGAGAGACCCCACTGCAAGGCAACCAACATTTAAAACACAAGTGAACCCAGAGGCCATAAAGGGAAATGCTGATGAATGAATGCATATAAGACATTTAAAACTTTTATATGGTGCAGATGAAGATGAAGACAACGGGCAGCCACAGACAGACAGACACAGCAAACGGAGCAGAGGACAAATGGAACAGCGAGAAATTGTTCTCGGTCAGCCAGAAAACATGTTTATGCATTGTGCAAAGAGGTGGGCAAAGAATGAACAAATACTTCATGTACTAAGAATAAGAATGGTGTTGGGTGTGGTGGCTGGGATCACACCTTTGATCCCAGCACTCAGGGGAGGCAGAGGCAGGTGGATCTCTGAGTTCCAGGCTAGCCAGGGCTACACCATGTAAACCCGTCTCACAAAACAACAATAACAAACCAAATAAACAAAAGGCAGGCATGGTCAAAATTACTTGGCGGAAATGCTCACCTTCGTAAGTACTTAGGAAAATGAAACCATAACAACATGGCCATGTTTCTATGAGTGACAGATACTTGAAGTTCAATAAAATATGGTATTTAGCAAAGTTACAGTAAGTATACACTGCTGACGGCCTTTGAACAGGACAATGTGGAGAGGGTACAAGAAGCATTCTGTTCTGTGTGTGGTGCTGGGTTTAAACCTAGGGCCTTGCACATGCTGGGCACGGAAGTGCTGTCACTGAGAGACAGTCTGCTGTTCTCAACTTGAATGTACATATATTATGATCTAGTCATTTCTTTGGAGTAATTTATTCTGTGGATAAAGTCACCACAGAGGTTCCTGAAGACATGAACATAAGGTTCCTCATGGAAACATTGTTTATAACAATAATAGGGGAAATTGGAAAGAATTTAAATGTCTGCTAATTAGACAATGGTTGGCTTTATGGCTTGTGTGGTGGCTAAAAGATCTCCATGAGCTAACATGGAATGTTGCTGATATACTATTAGAGACAACATAAAGGATACTGTATAGAATTTACTCTGCATAGAAGCATTGTATGTGGGCTGAAGAGATGGTTCAGTGGTTAAGAGACCTCTGCTCTTCCAGAGGTCCTGAGTTTAATTCCCAGCACCTACATGGTGGCTCACAACCATCTGTAATGGGATCCAGTATACTCTTCTGGTGTGTCTGAAGACAGCTACAGTGTACTCATATAAATAAAAATAAATAAATCTGTTTTCTAAAAAAGGAACATTGTATGCATTTGATATCCTTATATAGAAAACATAGGGCAAGAAATAGTTCTGTGTTTAGCTTATAATAAAGTCAGGAAGGATTTTTCTTTTCTTTTCTTTCTTTCTTTCTTTCTTTCTTTCTTTCTTTCTTTCTTTCTTTCTTTCTTTCTTTTTTGGCTTTCTATACGAAACCATTTTAATCATTGTCAGGTTTTACTTTTACAATTAAAAATGTGCAAGATATACTTCAAAATAACTTCCAAGATGTCAGTCAATGCCCTTCTGATGCTTTTGTAGGCAATGTTTGAACTACTGAAGCGAGATAAAGTTGCACGATGGTTAAATTGCTTTTAGCTAGGAGTGCAAATATGGAAATGCACCGAACCTTTGTAGTGAGGAAGACATTCTGAGCACCTAAGAAGGCTGCAGCGGAGCAGCTGGAGTTCCTGAAGCAGCCACAGCTCATTTACCCTTCTCGCCCAGCTCAGGCCCAGCCTTCAGCAAGATTCTGATTTGGAAAGCCCGAGAGGCTCATGGAGACAAAAGCAATGTGATAAGAAATTTTCTTTCTCTTTCTTTCCCTGTCTCTAGAGTTTCTTCAAGAACATGAAATTGGAGCTATAACCATAATTCAAAGGTACTGAGATATGAGACCATTTTGGGAAGGCGCTTGGGCGGTTCTCTCTCTTTGTAACCGCACCATGCCTGTGCTTGGCGGGGGCACTCTTTACAGCACGCAGAGTCTCCTCATGGCCAAATCCCCTCTTCCTCCAAAATGGCTATACTGGTGCCGTTGCTCTAAATAAAAGCACTTTGGCCGGGAAAACAGAAGGATTGTAAGCAAGCTTCTATTCGATAGAAAAGCAGATCTCTTATGAGGGTTTCTGTTTACCTGGAACCTCGGCCCTTAACCCTCCCCCAAAGGTCAGCTACCTCAGGCATGGGCATCTAGTTCCTGGTCAGGCCTGAGGCCTGTATCAACTCAGATCCCCACCCCATGGCTGTCAAACAATATCTGCTAGGTTCCACACCATTTTGCTTTTCTCTCTGCCTTGGCAGTTTCAGCCCCGGTGAATCTTTCTTTCTGCCTATAGAACAGCCTAGTTCAGTAGGTTCTCTGCTCCTGTCTCAGGTATTAATCTGAGAGGACAGCTTCTATCAGGGGACGTTTTTCTGTCCTCAGTGACACATTTAGTTCCGGGTACAGCATCAGTTCAGTTCTATTAGTCACTTCACAGCTGTTTGTTGGGAGGAGCAACATTGAAATACTTCGGGTTGATTTCACAAGTAAGCTGAAAACAAGGCCTTCCCAGTTCCTGTTTGTGATTTTCAAGTCAATAAAGCATGTCTGACTCGGTGGATGTTTCTCTCTGACTGGTTTCAGTTGTCTGCCGAGCTGTCTACCTGACTTCCACTTGGCTCAGAAGCCTAGGTTTGTGGCCATCCTGTTACAGGTGGACGGATGCCAGGCTGCCCACTGTTGTTTGTTATTAAATTGGTGATGCAATTTTTGTTTGGCAGTTTATGACTGTAAGGTTATTCAAGGATGCTGTTTAAAAATACAAGTGAACTACCAAGTGAGACATCAGAGCGGATTGTAGATTTGTTTTTTGTTTTTTGTTTTTTGTTTTTAGGCTGTTCAGGGACAGTAGACGAATGCACAAATTTGTTATTGTAGATTGTTATGAATCCCGAAGATGCACATACGGGGATCATTATTGTAGATTGGCTTGTGACAGCTGGCCTTGATTTACTTATTTCCTCAAGAAGACACTTTGAACAATTATTGAAATGCCTCCTCTCTGTAATTATAATAATAATGATGATGATTTTGCAACTGAATATGCAATTCAGGGCATACACACTCAACTGTTTTTAGCTTGTTTCTCTTTTTTACATTGATGTCAGCTGCTGTCTTGGATGATGAAGAACTCAGAAGGACTTTCCAACCAAGGGTCAGTGAGCTACCCGAACAGAGTCATCTGTGGCCAACCCAGGAAATTACTAAAATAATAATTATTATAGTTAGTATTTAAAGAGCAAGCTAACGATAGGCAAGATTTTTCTTTCTCCCTCCTCTTTTGGGGTCTTTGGAGAAAGAAACCTATTTTTAGTATTTATCTGCTCTTAAGATAAAAAATAATGTATCATGTTGAATAATGAAATGACAAATGTCTGACAATGCCTCTGTGCTCCGCCCTTCTAATTAAGGAGCCTCCAAGGGAAAGCTGATGAACGAGAACAAAGAAGTGTGTGCTGTGGGTCAGGGGAGAGAACAGAGGAGAGGACAGATAGACGGACGGCAGTGAGATCAGACAGGAACATTACCATAGAATGGCATTGATGGGCAGAAGGTAAGATGGAGCCAGACAAGAAGACAGGGAAGAGAAAATGGAGAAAGTGGGGAAAGTACAGGAGAGACCGAGGCAAGAAGATTGATAGCTGGAACCTAGCCTGGCCTTCCCCAGCAGGCTCTCTCTTTCTCTCTCTCTCTCTCTCTCTCTCTCTCTCTCTCTCTCTCTCTCTCTCTCTCCTTTCAATCATGCCCACATAGAGGTAAATAAATAAGGCTAAGGCTGGTGGTCCATGCCTGTCCCAGTGCTTGGAAACCTAAGGCAGGAGGAACTTGGTTCTAGGTCTTTCTGGACTACACAGTGAGACCCTATCAACAATAAACTAAGAAAATACATGAGTCAGTAAATTGGGAAAAGTAAAAAAAAAAAAAAAAAAAAAAAAAACCAGAAAGGGGAAGTACAAGACTTAGATTAGAGGATTTGCTTTTCTTTTTAAAGCATGTGATGGTTAGTGTTGTTAACTTGAGGAAATCTAGACTTCCCTGGGAGATGGCCCTCTGCGCAGGACTGTGGGGACTGCTAGGCTATGGGCAGACCCTTCACCGTGTGTAGCATCATTCCCTCACTGGACCCTGAAGTGGGAGCTGGGCACTAGCAGGCTGCCTCTGCCCTCTCCTGACTGCAGATGTCACGTGATCAGCTGCTTTCAACTGCTGCCCCCCTGACTTCTGCATCATAAGGGACAGTGCCTTGAACTGTGAGCTAAAATAAACCCTTTCTTCCTCAAGTTGCTTTGGTTGGAGTATTTTATCACAGCCTTGGTGAAAGAAACCGAAATAGGTAGAGTGGCACAAGCCTTTACCCTTGGCACTCAGTAGGCAGAGGCAGGTAATTTGCCAATACAAGGCCAGCCCAGTTAACATGGTGAGTCCCAGGCCACCCAAAACTACACAGGAAGACTCTGTCAAATGATGATGATGATGATGATGATGATGATGATGATGATGAAGACTCTATCAAATAATAATGATGATGATGATGATGATGATAATGAAACAAAGACAGTGTATGTCTTATGAAATCAGTACACCCCGATCCAAGCTGAATAAAATGAAGCCAGAGGCCCGAGATTCTCAACCTTAGTTGTATATTTAGTATATGGCATCACTTTGAGTTGGTTGTGGAGTTGGGGAGAGGTGGTTTTTAGAGCATTATTTGTAAATATGCAGGAGGAACATAAATCATAATTTTCAAGGACCAGCAAGATGGCTCATTGGGTAAAGGCACTTACTGCCAAGGCTGACACACACACACATACACACACACTAATTTAAAAATTATCACCATGATAAAGTCTTCAATGAAAACTTGCATTTGAGGGCAGTCAAGATGGCTCATTGGATAAAGGCACTTGCTGCCAAGCTCCCCTCCCCACCCTCTCTCCCCAAGGAATATTTTAAAAAACTTGTAAGCATGATAAAGTCTACAGAAATGTGCATTTGTGTCTTGGCAGCAGGACTCATTGGTAAAGGTGCTTGCTGCCAAACTTGGTGACCTGAGTTCAATCCTCCGGACCCACTAGGTAGAAGGAGAGAACCAACCCCCACAGGTTACCCTGGGGCATGACATGGTTCAACTTGATTTCAACACTACAAGGACATCTATTATCTTTTTGACACTGAATGACGTTTAACTCGGACTGATCTGGAATGTGGTAGAACCAGGAGACATGATTACTTTCTCATTTTTGCTGTGTGCCACTATCTGGGACTCTATGTCCTTCTGAATGTCCCTGTGTCCCTTGTTCTCTGACTTGCCCTCTGGGTTCTCCTGTCTAATGTGGAGTTGTCTAGAATTATTTTTTATCACCGACTTTCCTATCACAGTCACTCCCCAGTTTACTGTTTTGATATCTGTAAATATGTAGATATGTATGTGCATATATGTCTGCACATATATGTATGTATGTATTTCCCCACTGACACTGACTGTCTGGAGCCACAGCTCCTAATCTGGAAGAGATTTCAATATGGTGGCTTTTGTATGAACAAGGAAGGGTTGTCTTGACTGACTCATGAGTGCCAGTTCCCATGAAACTACAGGATTATTATGCTATCGAGATGATTCTACTCTGGTCTATCAATACCCATTATTAGAAATATGACAGTTGGTCTGTGGCCTTACAGAAACAAGATTACATCCATCACCAACATCACTACTACTACCACCATATGTATTTCATATATATTTTATACCAATCACTTGTGAACAGATATAAGCCAGGTGTATCCTCTGTACCCGGTACATGGGGGAGGATGGCTTACATCAGTGTATGGATGGAAGTTTAACAAAGCAAGGGAAGTAGAGCCAATTAGATGAAATGGGGGAATGAGAGTTATGCCTGGAGTTTCAGAAAAACCAGGATATGGCAGGGAAAGGGGGCCCAGGAGGAGTGTAGTTTCTAAGCTCCTTCACCTTGGACTGTTCAACCCAGATGGAAGGGATACTCTTCTGCTGAGCCAGATGCCCGCCCCCACCCCCAATGCCTTTTGGTTCCAAATATACTAAGAATCAGTGTTAATTGCGCTTTTGAAATATCGTTTTGTCGGATCCATTAGGATGTGGCAATTTGCAAAGCAATCTCCAGCAGTTGACAGTTCATCCATAGCTGTGTGGTATCCAGACATTTCCTGGGACTTCTGCCCACCTCCTATGCAGCTGGCAGTGTCTGCCAAACCAGGATATGTGCTCAGCTGGGATTAACTTGGAACCAAGTAGTGCTTTGTTGTGTCTAAGATTTGTTTAAATTTTGCAAAGGTGAAGGGCAGTCCTACTTAATCCAAATAATAAAAGTGAAATTTAAAAAACTAGGACTGAGGAACATAGCTCAGTTGGGTAAAGTGCTCATTTGCACAAGCAGGAGGACCTGAGTTCAATCTCCCTCCAGGAGCCACGTTAAAAAAAAAAAAAAAAAGACAGGGGTGGTAGTGCGCATGTGTAATCCTAGCACTGGAAGGGCGGGTGGCTGCTGGCCAGCCAGCCTACCCTCCTTGGCGAGCCCCAAGCCAGTGAGAGGACAAGTCTCAAAAAGGCAAAGTGGAAGACCCTTGAGTTGGCCTCTGGCTTTCATGCTATGTGCACATGTGTCCATGCCCACCCCCTCCAAATTAAAAATTAGCAGGTGCTTGAAGACTGCCTTAGTCCACCATGGGCTGAGAACTGGAGCTCTGACTGGTTCAAGGACAAGGTCGGAAGGCTGGTGGCTGGGAGCCCAGGTCAAGAATCTGTACTCTTTGTATGATCCCCTCTAGATTTATGCTTGCGGGGTTGGGAGAGTAACTGGCTATTTCTTTTTGAAGCTCTTGCCTTTTGGCCTGAGACTTTCTCAGCTCCTTCACACGTGGCTTCAAGGTCGTAGCCTAGACCAAAATGTTTACAGAAAAAGCTAGGCACTTACGAAGAGGACTCTGCCAGCTCCTACGCTCCCAATGCCCGGCTCCGAACAAGCTCAGCAAACCAACGAAGGGATAAAGTGGCCTCTGGAACCAAGAAATTTTAGGTTTGAATGCCAAAGGGAAAGCAGATGCGTTCTGCCCTACTTCCCCCACCACCGCTGTGGCTGCTGCTGCTGCTGCTGCTGCCATCTCCTGGGGGAAGACAGGCCTGAACTTCACACCTGAAGCCTACGTCTATGTTCACCCCTGACTCCACTAAAGGCCCTGCTGGCCAAAGGCTGAAATACCCCTGCCTTAAGAAACAAACAGCCCCAAACTAATTACCTACTTACTCAACAACAACAACTACAACAACAACAACAAAATCACACCTGTCCTTTTTGCATTTCTTTTGTTCTTTTTGGTCAGAATTTTCTTTAAAGAGGCGATTTCAGGGCTAGGGAGCACAGCCACAGTAAAAGGGCTCATCTAGTATGCCTGAGGCCCAGAAGTTCACTCCCGAAATTGGAAAAAATAGACTTCCTAAGTGTCAGTTTTAGGAATGTATCAGAGACTTCTCCCCTTAGCTCTCTGACCCCCGAGCCTTAGGGTGATGGTGAGGACGGAAACACATGGGGTTTTTAAGGAGAGGACACTTACGAGCTTGCTGGTCCTTGATGTCCAAGCATCTTAGTTTACTGGCTGGGCCGATCTGAGAGTTGAGATAGCAACAGAAGCTCCAGGTATTCAAGAAATGGTCAATGGGAATGAGTTCATGCTTCCAATCTCCCTTGGGGGCTTTCTTTAGTATCTTAGTTTCTTTTCCTGTGGCTGTGATTTAAAAAAAAAAAGCAAACTAATAAACAAATTCAAAACTAACAAAAAGCAACTCAAAGGAGAAAGGGCTTCCTTCCCCTGATACTGCAAGAGTACAATCTATCCTGGCAGAGAAGCAGGCAGTTGGTCACACTACACCCAGAGTCAGAAAGCAGAGAAAGATGAACGCTCATCTGAAGTACTCAGCTCACTTTATCATTTTATTTACTTCAGAATTTCTACCCAGGGAATAGTCTCCCTTACAGTTGAAAGGGTCTTCTGCAGCTAGTGAGATAGCTCAGTGGTTAAGAATACTTGTTCTTCTTGCAGAGGACCCAGCTCAGTTCCTAAAATCCACATAGTGGCTCATAATCATCTGGGAATCTAGTCCCAGAGGGCCCAACCCCATGTTCTTGTAGGCTTAGGACAGTCTTAGAAAGCAAAGGCATGCATTCCAACATGGAAAGCACGTATAGCCCAGTGATTCTCAACCTTTAATACAGTTCCTTACATAGTGGTGACCCCCAACCATAAAATTATTTTTGTTGCTACTTCATAACAATAATTTTGCTGCTGTTATGAATTATAATGTAAATATCTGATATGTAGGATATCCGATATGCAACCCCTGTGAAAGGGTCCTTCAACCCCCAAAGAGGTCACCAATAACAACTACAAAGTCTCTTAACTGTGAGTTCCTACAAAATAAGCAAGCTATGTACTTCCAACCTAAAATGGCACAGAGTAAATGTTCCTATTCTAAAAAGAATGAATAGGGGCATAGAAAGGAGTGACTGGATCAAAACAAGACCAAAATCCAGTAGGGCAAACACCAAATCCTATAGCTGTGTGTCTTGCATCAGAGGCTTGTAATACAATCATCTGGGCTCCAAATGCTCCACTCCTCCAGCTCTGCTGCCTGCAACACACATAGCCTCTCTCCTAGGCTGGCCCCATTCATCCTGTCAGCTCTTCTTGACAGACATCCCATGGTCTTAGTTATCTCCAGTGCCCCAGGTCACCTTTACAGCCGCAGGCACTGGCCTTTCAGGGCCTCCGTGTAGGGACTCTGACTCCTGCACATGTTACCTGGTCTCAGTGGCTCTGCAGTATCACTGCAGATCAGAACTCCACGACTGCTTCTAAGTTTTCATTCTTAGTTATTCCAAACCAGTGCCATGTAGATGCTGCTGCCAAATTCTGCTGCCAGTTCACGATGTAGTCCAGCCCCTGTACCACAGTCATAGCAACATCCGTATGCTTTCTGGGACAGCCTGGGTAAACCACTTCCTTAGGTGGTTGTGTTTGAGCAGAGGACACCTAAAGTTTGGGCTCTCTCCTTTCAGACAAATTTAGACCCTCATGAGGTGGAGCCTCTGAGGGGTGGGGTCTTGCTCTCAGGGTCCCTTTCTCCTTTTCCCAGTGCAGTGCAGGAGGCTCGTCTTCTGTGGGGGTGTTTTACTTAATGATCACATTGTTTCCTCATTACTGCCCTGGAGTCTCTCCTAACTTGAACTTTCCTCTGTTAAACAAGTTAATCTGTTAGCTTTAAATTCAACTTCATTCAGGTTCTTAGTTTACAGTCAAAACGAAGCCAGATTCTTGCCAAAATATCACATGAAAGGTCCCTGGCCCAGTTCCTGGTAGAGTCTTTGGATCTCTCTGATAACTCATGAGCTGGGCCTCCACTGTCTGTGTTTGTTCAGCACTCTTATATTTTAAGGGCCTATCAGAACAATCCTGGAAACCCTGTTTTCAGACTCCCAGGACTTTTTTAGTCCTAAGTGCCAAACTTTTCCACATTCCACCATTTCCAAAGGCCTAAAAGCTTTGTGGTTATGTTTATCTAGCAGTGACCCCACTCTTGGTGTCACTTTTCTATCTTACTTTCTCTTCCTGTTGGTATAAAATACCCTGACAAAAGCAACTCAGGGGAGAAAGGGTTTATTTTAGCTCACAGTTCATAGGGACCTAAGACAGCCTGAGCTTGAGGTCACACTGCATCCACAGTCAGGAAGCAGAGAACAACGGATGCTAGCACTGTGCCTGTTTTATTCAGAGTACACACTTTAGAATACCCACCTAGTACGTTTTTAATTCTTTCTAGTCTTTAATTATTTATAATTACAAATTGTCAAGAAGAAATTCAGAGGGAAGCAAGAGACATGTTTCTTGAGTACCCAGCTATGCCTGTGATAGAAGTTTTGAAGAATAGTAACATAAATATAAACATATATAACACACAGTTCTCAGGAAAAGCATAGGAAAATAGGGATTTGGGTTCTAGGTGCACATCTGCTAACAGCTCTGTTTTATAAATCTCTTAGGCATTAGTGCTTTCATCTGTTGTATACTACTGTAAAAGGGCATTTTCCCTCTATATCAGAGAGTACTTAGAAGACAGCAAATTTTGTCATGTTTCACCTGTTCTAACCTTTAAAATCTGTTAGTGATCTCTGAGTGGCCCTGGTAAGCTAGAACAAGAACCTCAGAAGGCTTTATGTCAAGATTGCTCTCCTGAACTATTTTATTTTAGTCTTATTTTAACCAATCATATAGCGCAATGAGTCTATTCCAGTCTTCTCTCAAATGTTTGAATCCTTAGCTATGGTTTGGATGTTACATCTCCTCCAACATAATCCCCAAATTAAGAGATGAGGCTTTTAAGAGATAATTAACTGCAGAGGGCTTCACCTTTATTCATGGGGTTAGTACTCTATTGTAAAGAGGTGGAAGGGAACTAGCTTGCTCCCTTTTCCTCCTCGTCCACTGTTATAATGTAACACTTCTCCTGTCCAGATGATGTAAGCCATCTTAGAAGCAGAAAGACAGAGAGACTCACTAAACACTAAACACGCTGGCCTTTTGATCTTGAACTGTTAGCTTCTGTGAGAAATAAATGTCTTTTCTTTATAAGTTACCCTGCCGCAAGTGTTTTGCCATGGCAGTGGATATATAACCTACTAAGCACAGCAACTATAAAGTCCCTTCCTCAACAGTAAGCAAATGCCTTCTGCCCTCAGCCAATTGGTGTGCTCCTTTGCATAAAAATAGACTCGGCTGTGTTTGTTTTGTTTTGTATCTCTCGTGGTCTTTATTATTATTACTTGGCTACATTTGATATTTGAATAGCACCTCATAGTTTATTAAATTTATTCCCAATTATTAACTCATTTTGGAAGAATTAGGGTCAAACAGGATGGGCTTTCGAACCAACGAGGGTCTGTATGTACCACCGATAGCTGGGTCTCTTTGGATAAAGCATTGTGTCAGTTAATGATCCATGCTTTAAAGGCCTAGAATTTTTTTTTTTTAAACCAGTCTTTTCCAGTGGTTGGTTCTTCTTCATTATATAGGCATTAACTCAAATATTATCTTCTTAGGGAACCTGGGCAATCTAAGAATTACTCTAGATTAGTCTCTTTTTAAAATTTAGCACGGACTAAAATTATGTAGATGACTTCTATGTGTTGGCTGAAGAGAATGGTAGATAGCTTCATGAAGTGCAGCCTTGTCTGGCTCTGATGCTCACCACTGTCTCCCTAGCATCCGGGAGTGCCTGAGGCATCATAGCTTCCCTTGGTAAGTCTTCCTTGCAGAGAGAGAGAGAGAGAGAGAGAGAGAGAGAGAGAGAGAGAGAGAGAGAGAGAGAGAGAATATGAGAACTTGAAAATAATGAGTTACCCACTGGGAGAAGTACTTGAGCATTCCACACAGACCTCTGGGGGACAAGAAGACTGGCTCGGTGGTGCTGTGTGCTGCCATCCCTGAAAAAGATGTTCCTCATGCTCCACAATGGTTTATAGTAGACCCTACCTGGGAAGTACAATGGTGCAGGGTGACCGGCTGGCTGCCGTCAGATCCTGGGCCTTCCATGTGCGTCTCTGGGAACAATCCCATCACCTACAGTCATGCTCCAAGGCGGAAGAGATGGACCCTAGAAGTCTGGCTTGTTGGAGGATCTCCTGAGGAGTCTGCAGTTTCCTGAGTCTTCAATTTTATTTTAACATGTCTATAGATTTTAGGCTGAGTATCAACACACCTGTTTATATTTCTATTAACATAGGAGTACTTGAAATCTGTCATCATCTGTGAGATCGTGGCATAGAAAAATCATGCTCTCCTCACGGTGGGTGGCCTCACACTGTGCTTGGCAATCATACCTAAGGGACACACAGTAACCGTGGGGACACCTACTTTTCCTGTCCTGCCTCTAACTGAAACTCTCAGCACAACTTATTTCTTCTTCAGTGAGCACTCACTGAGCATCTTCTATGTACTAGGCTACACGCTATTGAGACTACAAAACACAGATAGGACTGAGAATTGGATATGCTCGGCTCCTACCGCAATGCGAGTGATCTTTACAGGACAGAGGCACACAAAAGAAATACAAACACACTGTGGTGATTGTTAAGCTAAGGGAGGGGAACTCCGGGTGTTAAGGGAAATGTAGAAAATGTCACGTGATCTTACAGTAGGTGATGGGGAAGGTTTTCCGTCATAGAATGACCTGAAGAACAAGCAGGGTAGAATGTGGGGGCGGGAGCCGTTCCTGGCCAGGAAGAGACTATGTCTCGAGGGCAGAGAGGATGTACACCAGGGAAGCAGCAATTTGGAATGTGTGTGCAGTGTCACTGGAATAGAGTTCTGACGCAGAAATGTGTGTGTGTGTGTGTGTGTGTGTGTGTGTGTAGGAAAGGAAGCAGGTGAAGAAGAGAACCTGAGCACTGAAGAGCCCCCTGCTAAGCCAGTGATAATGGAAGGGAAGAGCAAGCCCCGAGGATCTGAGCATGGTGACCTCAGTCCTCAAGAGAAGCAGAGGCAAGAGGGGGGTCTGCATGTTCGAGGCCAGTTAGGTTTACACAGTAAGATTCTGTCTCGAAAACAGCAACATGGCGACTCTTCCCTCCCACGTGAACGAACGACTGTAGGAAAGTCTCACACTCTGGGAAGAGGTGGTTTAAAGCTGCATGGAGGGTGAGGTGAGAAGAGGCCCACGGGCCTCAAACCGACAGGAAGCACTACTGGGCCGAGGAAAGCCAGGAGCTGGAGAGTGGCCTCCCCAGAGAAGGAAGAGCCTCCCAGCTGTGTCCAGTGCCAATCGGTCACACCTGAAAACGTAATTCAGGGAATCTTATATGGACACAATGGGTTATACTGGAGAATAAATATTTACATGCAAGTACAGATATGCAATAACAATGAAAAAGTGGCCATGAATTTGAAGTGTAGGGACAGCTATATAGGAGGTTTGGAGGGAGGAAATGGATGGGAGGAATATTTTAATTAAATTACAATCTCAATAAGAAGAATTGGTTTATACCTGTTTTTCACAAAGTTTGATCAGGAACTATATAATTCTATATCTGGAAGAAGAAGAGGAGGAGGAGGAAGGAGAGGAGGAAGAAGAGGAGGAAGATGAAGATGAGGAAGAAGAGGAGGAAGAGGAGGAGGAGGAAGAGGAGGAGGAAGGAGAGGAGGAAGAGGAGGAGGAAAAGGAGGAAGAGGAGGAGGAAGAGGAGGAAGAAGAAGAGGAGGAAGAAGAAGGAGGAGAAGAAGGAGAAGAAGAAGGAGAAGAAGAAGGAGAAGAAGAAGGAGAAGAAGAAGGAGAAGGAGAAGGAGAAGAAGAAGAAGACTTATTAAGATCCGAAGAAGAAGAACAAATTCTGAGTCATCTAGCGGGAGTGAATCCCCAGCTTCCCTTCTCCCTTTCAGAGACAATCTTGCTGTCCAAGATAATCAATCTCTGCAGCTAACTTCCTCCATGGCAGGCAGTTCTCTAACTCAAGTCAGTGGGGTCAGCGCTTTACCCATCCCCAACAAAGTCTTAAACACTGAGCATTCCTGTGGCCTAGCTGACATTTCTAATGGTATCCTAGTAGAGGCTTCTACTAAAATTTCACCAATGGAAACGAAGCTAATAAAGAATTGGAGAGAGAGAGCTGATGGGCAGGTTAATGATCATAATCAAAGAGAGTAAATCTATTGGATCATTTATTGAGAAGCTCTTTGCTTGAGTTTTTCATCCTCTGGTTGACACAATGATGCAATCCAAACTTCCAGGAGTCCATCCTCTTAGGCAAGGAATGACACAATTTTGAGTGATGTCAATGGGTAAGCGAGGAAATATTTATAACCCTGACAAACAGGTACTAGACGGTAGCATTATCTAACTTGGTCACATATTTAGGCCAGGTGTTCCTTTTCTGATAAGCTGGAATGAGGCCTGCTGTCAGGCCTTCTGAACTGTATTAAGTTGGGGCGTGGGGTGTACTCATTATTCCTTCTGAAGAGGACAGGATCTTTTCTCAAGCATCTCTCTCTTTCCAAACATTTGGGCTAAATTTATGCTAAAATTAAAAGCAAGCAGATTTACCACGGGAGACAAATGATGGCACACAGCTTTCCGACTCTGTGTTTTCCTGGTATGTGGGTGAATATCATAACCGAGTACAACGGTGCCATTAATATTATTAGTAAGAGAGGCTCACAAGAAATGTTTACAATGAAGGACATTAGAAACTGATAGCATCTTGCCTCCAACTGACCCTTGAACACGGTGACAAGGACATTTTTACCCCAGGACAACTGCAGAGACAAAAGGCCATACATTATTATTGCACTTCAATTCTCCTCACCTCTGTTTCTGGAAAGGATTTATAAACATGCTAAGGGCAGTCGTTTCCAAAGTCGGAAAGGTATTCCCTTTCCAAGCTCATCTAATTTTCCCTTCCTGTTCTATTTTTTTTTTTTTCTTTTCAAAATGTCCTTGGCTTTGTCTTTACCTGAGCTTGTAAGAAAAGTCCTCTGTGCCACTCCTCTTCCAGCCTCCCAGGAAAGCCTCCTGGGAGGGTCAGCTAGGAAAGGACAGCGTGGGAAACCAGAGGAAGCGGCCTCCAACCAGCCAGTCCCGGCCCTGCGCGGTTGGGTTCAAGGCGCGGCCCCTTTAAGAGCAGGCCACGTCCCCGCCCTCCTCCTGGCAGGGCTGGCGGTCGGCGGCGGCCGCTACGGTGCTGACAAGATGGCGGCTGGCGGGGCTGTTGCTGCGGCGCCCGAGTGCCGGCTTCTGCCCTACGCGCTGCATAAGTGGAGCTCCTTCTCCTCTACCTACCTTCCCGAGTAAGTGCGGGGCCCTGCGCTCGAGCTGTCGGAGCTGCCCGGAGAGAGCGCGGCCGGGCAGAGCGTGCGGTGTGGGGAGCGGAGCCGAGAGAGGCCCAGGCTGGGCCTGCAAGGGGAACGCGCGGCCTCCAGAGCTTCTCGGTGCGGCGGCCGAGAGCCCCGGCCTGGCGGGCCGAGGCCAGGGTGAAGGCCCCGGGAGCGAGCTCGGGGTGGCGGCGAGGCGGGCTTCCGCAGCGGGAGTTAAGGCGGAGCGGGGCTCCGGGCCCGGGCCGCAGGCGAGCCGCCCCCGCCGTCGGAGGTGGTCAGGGCGACGGGGGGCCGGGTCCTTCCAGTACGGCTCGGACGTGCAGCGCCGTTCCTGAGCCCGCATTGAAAGTGCTTAGCTCTGCAGGAGTGGCGAGAGAAGTTGAGGAGTCCGGCCGCATCCTGGCAAGAACTTGGGAGGACGTCCTGGCAGAGGGGTGTCTTTGCTTTGGGGGCTGGAAGTTCTGAAAAAAGATAGGGAAGGAGGGCAGGTCTGGAGGAGTGCTGCTCGTCCTAGGGAACAACCATCTCAGCAGAAATGGCTTTCTGAACAAAACAACCTGGTACAGTTTTCTGTTGCTATTCGAATAAAATTGCTACATCTCGGCAGTGTACCGAACGGTGATTGTTTTCCATTTGCATTTTTAAAAATTCCTCACGTTTGTTCAGATTTGATTTCTCAAGTCCAGGCAGTCAGGACTAGAGGAGCTGCAGGTGAAGAATAGTTAGCCTCCCTTGACTGCCCACCTGCCCTCCTCCTAGTCACCAGATCAAGGGTTGGCATCGAAGCGTTGTAGCTCTGACCCAGTGAAGGCTGGCTGACCTGTGGTCTGATCTGGCCGGTTGTGGCCTGTTGATGGTTGGTACATGGCCACATCTCTGATTGATGTTGGATCCCAACTTTTAATAAGAGGGTGAGCTGGATAAACATTGACCTTAAGTTGAAGTGGACTTGTGGCTGTTCATGATGTGAACCTCTGGGTTTTTTGTTTGTTTGGTTTATGTGTGTGTGTGTGGCTTTTTTGGGGGGGGGTTGTTTTTTATTTGTTTTTGGGGTCTTTTTTAGTTTGTTTGTTTTGACCAACGCCTTTGAATCTGAAGATAGTGTTTTCTGTGTCTAGGTTAAGAGAGTTGGTGGTGTGTCACTACTTGGGTTTTTTCCCACCCCCGGTCCTTAGTTATATTACTTAGACTTTGGGTTGTCTGCCATTTCTTTACATTCTGGTGTAGGCATGAGACTTGGATATCCCAAATCCCAGTTGTATGGGAATGTTAAGGGGGGGAGGCATTTGTAAAAGGAGTTGATCTGGTGGGATAGTGGCTTTAGTCAGCCTCCAGTTTGGAGTGTTCAGCACCTGTTGTTACAGTTGGACTGCAGCTGGAAGAAGCCATTGCTGTAGCTTCCTTGAGGGCACAGAGAAAACAGGATTTTTTTGCACTTAGTACTGCCACTTAGTGCATCTTGTTTAACCCCAAAGACATTTCAAACATATAGTGTAGTTTCTATTTGTAAGCACTTTAGAGTTCAGTAATCCGAAGTTTTTCCTTTGAAGTAGTGTGAGTTAGAAAGCTTGCTTGTGTTTGAGAGTTTTGTCAGGCAGGCTGGTGTGTGTCTGCCTTAGTTGTGAAATTCTTGGTTCTGAACTTAGGTTAGCAAATATAGATGTTACATCTTTGTATGACAGGAAGTTTAAGAAAGAGATTAATCCCCCCCCCCCCAAATCACCTCTAATGGGTGAAACAGTGAAAGGCATTATGTAATGTCTTAAGCAGGTGTGATTTTTTTTAAAGGTCTAGCCAGCCATTTGTTAAAACTATTCAGAAAAGAGCTAATATTTGTTGACAGAAATCTAGGCAATCACAAAAAATGGTGATTACTTATGCCTTTCATATGCTAATTTCTATTAATGAATACTTGAAGTGTTTTTAGCTTACTTAAACCTAAACAGTCTTTTAAAGAATCCCAAAATGTTGGACCTGGAAGGAGATACCTGTAATGGAAGCACTTAGGAAGCAGGAGGGAGCAGGAGAATCAGAAGTGTAAGCTCATCCTCAGCTACATAGTAAAGCTAAGGCCAGCCTGGGCTGTATAAGATCTGTGTTGTCACCCTTGACCTCAAATCTCCATTTTCTAGATGAGGAGACAGGCCTGAGAGGTTCCAGTTTGCCTATGGTCATCCACTGAGGTGAGGGCAGAGTTGAATCCAGAGAGTCTGCTCCACAGTTCATGACCCAGTGTGCTTTCCTTACTGCTTCTGTCTAAGGGTTTGTGGAGATCAGAAGGGATTCTGTTAAAAGCACACACACACACACACACACACACACACACACACACACACACAGAGTTATCTGTACACATAGGTGCACATATACCACATATGGGTAGGACTCTCTCCCCATGAAGTCATCAAAAGAATTTCAACCTCAGATTTCTTTCTAGGACTTCTATTTTTTTTTTCTAATGTAGAGAAAAATTTCTCCTTTTAATTCCTAAGATTGATTTGAACCTTAAAATGTTAAAACAAATCTAGTTAAAGATCATACTTTTTTTTTTATTTTAAAGCTAACTCATTGGCCATTTATTTTTTAGTGTGTTTAAATGAATTTTTCTATATTTTACTTTTTCTTCTGAAACTTATACCTAATTTTGGAATTAAGAGAGGTACATGCAAGTGATAGATGATACTATTGAACATGTAAAAACATTTTATAAATCATTGATCTGTAGTTTAAATGTTTATTGTTGTAGGTTTGTAGTGATGTTGGTGATAATGTATTGGGTACTTAGTGTTCCTGAGATGCTTTTTTCATATAGTTTGTTTAATCTTGAGCACAGATGTGCAGTGAGTTTCATATGTTCTACAGCTGAGGAAGCTGAGGACCATATGTAAGATACTCATTCGCATCATACAGCTTTCCAGAGGCTTGTCTAGTTCTTATTTTAAAACAACTCTACCAATAACAAGCAATTATTAAGTATCTTCTGTTCTCAGACTGTTCTGTGCAGTTAGATATGTTTAGTCTTCCCCCCTCCCCCAGCAATATGAATGCTATATTATATTTTACAGCTAGGGAATCCAGGATTTAGAGAGGTTACCTTGCTTAGGTGTGGGGTCTAAAAGCATTGGAGAGAGGACTCTGGTCCTGGGCCCTCCGACTTCCCCTTCCCCGCACAAGCTGTTTCACTCTGTGATATGACTGCTCTGTGCTCTCTTGGAAGGACAGGATCCGCTTGGGTTACTTCTCCCGCTCCGCCCTCTGGAGCACAGAGCTTGGCTTCTAAGCTCCATCCATCTCCAATCCTCTGCTGCTGCTGTTCTTGGTGGTCACCCCATGGTGCTAGCATCCCCAAAACCGTGCTAGAACTAGACTACACTCTAACAAACAGCCTCTCACAGGCTCTTCACGGTGCCAAGCATCAGCTGCCCTCATGACCCCCTCATGTCTTCAACACTGGCACCATCTGGGGTCACTCCTACACAGTGCCAAGGCTGGCCATCAACATGAGTTCATCCTTGGCTGTCTCCGTGCTCTCAGAAATTACTCCGAGAAGATTTCACTCACTGATGCTGGTCTCTTCTTAATCACCACTAGTTTCTTAGTTCCAGCTGACCAGCATCACTTGACTCTGTGTGCTAGGCAAGTCCTCTTTCATTGAGCTATATTCCTGGTTTTACTGGTTGTTATTTTTTTCTCTGTTTTTATAACAGAGAGGTGTACCTCAGTAATTCTGTGGTTATGAATCTACATTTTTCCTTTTAATTCTTTAAGAATTGTATGTTTTGAAGTTGTGCTAGATGCATACAGGCTTACAGCTGTATTGTTCTTGTAAATTGGGCCTTTGAAAGTTATAATATGTCCCCTTTTATCTCTAATAATATTATGTGTTTCTTGCCTTTAAAATCTACTTGTAGTTCTGTCTATGTTATTTGAGCTACTTTTTGTTGGGTGTAGCCTTTGCTTAGTTTTTCCTGGTGGTGCTGGTGATTGGAACCCAAGACTTCATGCATGTTAGACAGCACTTGTCTAGCCCTCTTTCTGTGCATATTTTATGTTTGCATATTTGAGATCTGTTTCTTTTTAACAACATGTGGATTTGTCAAAATCATGTTCATTTATTCATTTAGAGAGAGGGTGAATGAAATAGGGAGGGAGAAGGAGATGTGTGGAGGTCAGAGGAGAGACTTCAGGAGCTGGTTCATTTCATCCACTGTATAGATTTGGGGATTCAAATCAGGTCATGAGGCTTGGTGGCAAGTACCCACTAAGCCAAGTTGCTATCTCAAGATTTGAGTATTTTGCTATTAAATTAGGGTTAGGGCAGATTTCAGTTTCCTTCTGCATATTAAAAAGATACTGCATGCCTTTCTGTGCTTGCAGACCTGTGTCTATCTTACACTGACTTAGGCATCTGCTTACTAGCAGTTACTTAGTTGTGTTTTACTTTTGGTTTTGTTGATCTGTAAGTCTCTTTTGAAACTTGGTTTTTTGTAAGATCTAGAATTGAAAATTTAATTTTTGTTATATGGTATTTTTCCATTCCTGTAATATGATTTTGTATTATTCTTTTATTAGAACATTTGTGGAAATCTATTTATGTTAAAGGCATGTTTAGAGGGGAGATAATTGGGTTTAGTGTCAGTCTTTTGGCTTATGACGGTTAGTATTTAATACTTTAAGAATATCCTTATATTCACTATGAGTAGTATATTTTATTATTAAGATCATGACTGTGGTGGTCTTAATGAGAATGGCCCCCATAGGCTCATATCTTTGAATGTTTGGTTCCCAGTTGGTGAACTGTTTAGGAAGGGTTAGAGTCCTGGCCTTGTTGGAGGGGGAGTGTCACTGGGGGTGGGCTTCCATGGCAGGCTCAGTTTCTGTCTGTGTCTATCTCTTTCCCCCTTGCCTCCAACCCCTCTCCCCAATCCCTCTCCCCCTCTCCCCCTCTCCCCCTTTTCCCCTTTCTCCCTCTCTCTCTCTCCCTCTCTCCCTCTCTCCCTCTCTCCCTCTCTCCCTCTCTCCCTCTGTGCCTTCAACTTGTAAACTCTGAGCTCCCGCCCCAGCACCCTGTGTGCCTGCCTACTGCTGTGCTCCCTGCTATTGATGGCCATGAACTCACCTCTGAAACTGTAAGTAAGCCCCCAGTTAGATACTTTTTATAAGTTGCTTTGGTCATGGTGTCTCTTCACTGCCCTCGAGAAGTATCAAAGATGGGCACTTACTATTACCACGTGCTTGCTGTGAACAGATGGACTTAGATGAAGAAGACTGCACATTCACTTGAGGCAGCTTTCCGTGCTCCTCCACTTCCTTTCCTTGTCCACTGCCCCTCCCGTTGATCTAGGTGGTTTCCATGAGAAGACTTACCAGACTTTACTCCTTTTCTTCAGATGTCCCTTGAAATACTGTTTTACTAGGATGCCTTGTGTACCCCAATCTTCCTCCCTAAGTCTGGCACCTGTCCCCCACCTCTATGGTTGAATACTTGAATATGTGCCTGTCTGGTACATCACATGTTACAATTTTTAGCTATGTTCCTATTTGTATGGTTACTTTCTTAATAGCTATTTCTGCCAACTGGATCATGAACTCCATAAGAAGTATGTAGCAACCCCATCATTGTATCTGAGCATAATGTTTATTAATGAATAGATGAGTGAATCAACTAGCTATTTTAATTATATTTCTCTTTTTTAAGTGTTATTTTGGTTCAGGGGTGGAATATCACGACTTGTTCAAAATAAATAATTTATTTTAAATGTCTTAACAATTAAGTGGTTTTCAACAAAGGTTGAGGGTGTCTTAAACAAAGTGGGGAAGGATATAATATTTGGAAGGACTTGGAATAGCGTTTCTAATCTGTGCCTTTGAGACATTTATTATGAAGTTATTTAAGATTTTATAGATATTTCTAATAAGACTTTTATTTCTAGTTCAGTTTAATGCAGAATTTGATTTGCCAAAAAGCTGAATAATTTAGAAGATTATTACTGGCATTTTGATTACTTTTAGGATATGGCTTCTTCTAGTTCCTTGATTACAAGTGTTTTTAGTTTTTTTAATATAATAATTGCTATTAACATATAATTTATGTACAGTACATTTTAACTACTTAAAGTAACCAAGTTAGTGAGGTTTAGTATAGTGAGAGGTAAGTGTGACTGTGACTGTAGTCATTTTCACACCGTTTTGTAATCTGTAGAGCGCAGACCCCTTAGCCACTCTTCTCTCTATAAGCGCTGGCTGCAGTGTCTCTGTCTCTGAGGGATGTCTGATCCAGGTCCTTTGTATAGCTGGAAAGATGGAAGGCTTTCCTGGGATCCTGTTTTTAAAGTCACAATCTATATCATGTGTCAGGGTCATATGTGTTTTCTGACTGGTAAGATGAATGTGTATAGAGGTATCACAGTTTGTGTATTTATTAGTTAATAGGTATCTGGACTATATATACATTATAAACAATGCTTCCATAAACATTGCTTATGTGAGTGTAATGTTTTTATTTCTTTTGCATGTATGCCTAGGGGTAGAATTTTTGGATTTAACTATTTGAGGAACTATCAGATTTATTTTTTGTTAGTTCTGTTTTCCTTTGTTATTAAAAAGAAGTGCCTAAAAAACCTACTTAATATAACTTCATACACAAAAACTCTATATTGAAATGACCATATGGGATTATATTATCTTGTTATTAATTTAATTGCACTACTATTTGTGACAGGCTAGTCTTTTATCTTCCTTTATTTTTGTTGAGTGTATGTGAGTGTGTGTGTGTGTGTGTGTGTGTGTGTGTGAATGTGTGTGAATGTGGTTGGGTGTGAATGTGGTTGGGTGTGTGTGCTCCATACTTTGATCCTTGAAGACCCTTTGCTCCTCCCTATTAATGTACATATTTTCACATATTAGTGCTGAGAAATTGGTTGAAAATTGACTTTTAGAATTATATTACTTAAGGCTGTGGCATACCCCTTTATTTCTAGCACTCAGGAGGCAGAGGCAGGTGGATCTCCAAGTATGAAGCCAGCTTGGTCTATATAACAAGTTCCATGCCAGCATAAAAACAGAAAAACCCTGTCTCAAAACAAACAAAATTTATATTGTTTATATATAAAATATGAGTAAGATATTTCTGAAAGGGTTGAAAGTTGGTTATTAACTCGCTCCTCATATAAACTGAGGCATACGTTTTTAAAGTGTTGAAAATAACTTCTAATTTCTCCCAGAGCTTAGAATTTTGGGTAGTTGAAAATTCATATATCTAGGTCTCTCACGTTTGTTGAATGAAGTCTTGATTTTCAACAGTCTGTGATACTTTGGATGATAAATTTAAAGACAGATTTTTAAAAATATTTTCTTCCTATATTATAGCATTTGAGTTGCAATTAGAGCTTTTCAGATTTCTGGCTATTTTTATCACAAAGTATAGGGTATTTTGTTGACTCGTGGGTAATTCTTGGGCCCATTGAAGGTGAGGGTGAGAGTATCTGACTGTGCTGTAGTCGGCGTTGTTCATTAGAGTCCCTGAGTTGAAGATACCATAGGCTGAGTTTAGAGTTTCAGGGCTTTATGTCTCGGACAGAGAATTGAACAAGACACAAAAAGGGAGGGGTAAAAGTATACATTTATTAAAAAAGGAGAGTAAAAGTGTAGAGAGCACTCCACAGAATGGAAGCAGGGCCAAGCAAGCTTGTGATTCAAGAGCTGGGAGTTGTTTTTTGGGAGTTCTTTTTATGAATGTAGGTGGACGTGAGGAGACAACCTCCAGGGGATGGATTCTTACCCTGATTGGCAAATGAGCTGCTATATAAGTTTGGTTGATCTGCATATATATCCCATAATTTTAAGATCATAATCTTATCTTGAGTATGCAAGGTGGAATTTTTCCTGGCAGGTCATCATAAGCATAGGTTGGCATTGGCTGTACTTGGTCCCAATGTCAGTCTAAACTGGCTTTTTAAGATTTTTTTTTTCTACCATGATATGCCTGTCCATGAATGATCCACTGGAGAGGAGATGTCAGGTGTTGCCTTACTGAGAAGGGGCAGACAAGAATATATTTCCTGAACAGGTGCTGTAACTCACTGGGCCAGCTGTCTTAGACTTGGGTTTCTTAAAATATTGGCCAGCTTGTTAGGACCATCCTAGCATATATGACTTGAACTGTTCTCATTTAAGGATATTTTTATGTATCTCTCTGTGTGTTCATGAATTGTGACACCTATGTGCTAGTTCTGGCACTCTTAGAACATGGATGAGGGCCTCAGATCCTCAGGAGCTGGAGTTGCAGGGAGTCATATGTCCCCAGACATGAGTGTAGGAAAAGCAGCAAACACTTTCTAGTCTCAGAGCCATCTCTCTAGTCCTTAAACTATTATTTTATTTGCTGGTAAAAGATTAATGGCTCAATTGTCTGAAAGTTGAGCAAGGATGATGGTTATTCACCTATAATCTTGACTTCAAAGTCATCTCTGAATTGCTCACATTCTATATAATTTGCAGATAAGTAAAGCACTGTGAATTTATGTACATTATCTATAACATGATGTGCCATATAAACCTCTTAGGGATTGATGAGGAAAGCATGAACATTTTAGGTGCGTAAGGAAATTACCCTCCTGTCTTTTGAAGTGTTGTTGCAATAAACGAATAGAAAAGGTCTACTATTTTATTGATATGCAAAAGAGAAAAGTCAAATCTTGGGGGAAAACCACTGTGTACTTACTACTGCAGCATAATATATGTGTTCCTTTTCTATAAAGGAGAAGGAAATGGGGGAATGTTAGTCATTTTAGGAAATTAGTAATGCGTTTTAGTAGAACTCAATGGGCTTGGAGAACATACTGTGGCTTGCAATAAAGTCTGCTGGGCCTACAGAACAGATGACAGTGGTTTGTAAATTATTTTATGGGATTGAAATAGAAGATAAGTGGTATTGGAAAAAGTGTGGCTAAGTATATGGACAGAGTTCAATCTTCGTCCCTGTGATAAGAATTTTATCTTCTCTAATTGGTGAGATTTCACTGAGAGACTGAGGCAATTGTGTTCCTTTTTGGCAGGTCCAGTCAGGAGAGGAAGCTAGTGGGTGTGGCAGCCAGCCTCTCTAGGGACATCTGAGGGACCTCGATTCTGAAATGTGTTCTGTTGCCCCCTAGCCTGATAAAGTTCTAGTCTTCAGGCTGTCAGCTCTCAGCCCCAACACAGTTAAATAGCTCTGCCCAATCCTGTGACTGTGATCTAGTTGTGGACTCATTTAATTTCACATGAACAGATCTGTAGAATGGCTTTAAGAAGAGCATATTATTCAGTATACCGGGGTGGGTGAGATGGATGGCTCAGTGGGCAAAAGCACTCGCTACACAAGCCCACGGCCTGAGTTTGATCCAAAGAACCCACGAAAGGAGAGGACTGCCTCCACACAGTTGTCCTCCGACCTGCACATACAAGTTATGGCACATCCTGTTCCTCCATCATGCATGCGTATACACGCACATATGTACATGCTAATTATATGTTAAAAAAAAGCTTTAGAAGATATCAGGTAAGTTTAGCTCTTGAAATTTTACTTGAAATCTGTCACAAAAATCAGACAAAAAGGTTTTATGGTTGGTGGTCTCCTCTGTGTTAAAGTTTAGTATATGGTATTAAAAATTTTTAACAGTTTTAAGGTAAGAATAGTTAATATAGTTTGTAACATACTTGTGGAGTACTTTGGAGTATTTCTGAAGAATGACACAGAAAAGTACTTTTCAATATCTATGATAGGACTTCAGTCTTGGTCAAAGATATTTTCTTGGGAGTGTGTTGTCAGTGAGGGAGTAGCTTGGGGTTAGTCTAAGTTCCCTTGACCTCTCAGGACAGTTTAAGTTAGTGAACTGCACTGAGGGAGGACAGCCAGCTCTAGAAAGAAGGAGAGGTGCCTTGGGAAGTGCGGTGTGCTAGGGCACTGAAGAAGGAGGTGTTCTGACCAGTCCGGGTATTGAAAATTCTACATGAGTCCCTTCACAAGGATTTTCTCTCTTTTCATGCAGTGTGAGCAGTTTAGGAGTTAATGGTCATTTAGAAAGGGATGGCATAAAATTGATAGAACAGAAAAAGAGACATGTTTAAGGTTAGCATATACTGTAATGGGTTTCATTTGGTTTCTACATGCATGTGTGTTATTATACTTTTCTTTACATTTGTTCCCTGCACTCTCCTTTCCCGGACTCAGTCTGGCTGCTACCTTTTAACAGTTAGCCTTACTTCTGTATCCCCATTTTCCTCTCTGTATCACGTCATTTAAGATGTTTTAGAATAAATTTTAAAAGTCAGGCATCCCACCCCAGTAACACGGTAAATTGAATGATTGCCCAGAAAAGATAGTTTGAGGATTTGATAAAGTCAGAATTTAATTCTGATTATCTTAGTAAAGTCTACATATACATCTACATCTTCATTTACATATAAAAAAGTCTTCATCTACATATAAATGAAACTTGTACAGTGGCTGGAAATAGTTTGATCTCTTAAATATTTATAAACCCTTTGTATATACTGTTGTTTAGTCTAATACAAATGAATGTGTATACTAAAAGCAGTAAACCTTTCCCAAGTCATGTCCACTTTTAATAATTTTTGCTTTAGGTTGTAGCAGGGTAATTCTTAGTATTGGAATATATATGAGACAATCTTTCAGTTTGATTTTTGACCACGGAGAGTTTCCCTATCTAGCATCTGCATTGGAATGCTTATTTTCTTTCATTGGCATGCTTTCCCCAGTGGCTACTCTTGTTTTCTTGTGTGGAGTATGTATGCATGGTTGTGTCCCCAGAGTGCTTTGAATCCTTAGAGATAATTATT
This sequence comes from Apodemus sylvaticus, assembly GCF_947179515.1. Lineage (NCBI taxonomy): Eukaryota > Metazoa > Chordata > Mammalia > Rodentia > Muridae > Apodemus > Apodemus sylvaticus. Next base: position 55,463,416 of record NC_067473.1, read on the forward strand.
ACAGGCTCAAACATGATCAATTCCATGGTGATAATAAGCTGAGTCAACTTTTCCTTGTACTACAGTGACCTGTTTGCATTCCAAAATGTCCAGTCTCTATTTGCACTTACCTATTTCTCTTCTGGTATTTCTTAAATTAAGTTGTTTCACTCCTAAATACTTCAGTATGAATGAGGAAGGGCACACCACATTATTTTTTGCCTTAGTAACAGTCTGCCACAAATTACAGCTTAAAACAATACATTTATTACATGATTCTTAAGTATCAAGGGTTTGGGCATATTTAGAAGGGTCTTCTGCTTCAAGTCTCTTACAGGACGTTGGTCATGTTCTGTTTTGCCAAAGCCAGCTAGGGATGGTCAGTAGGAGCTAAGTCACTTTTATTTATCTAGGGTTTAGAAATGGAACTACATTGTCATCTCTTTGTACTGTTGTTTGAAATAAGTCTCTAGGCCATCCTGCAACAGAGATAGATCATAGGAAGGTCTGAATACCTTTGGAGGCTTCAGAACCACTGTGCTAGAGATGTTTTCTCCTTATAGCTTCATCAGTTACAGAATTAGCAATGATGCTTTAGTAACAACTGATGTCACCTCCCTGTACAGCTTTCTCTTTTCACAGTTTGAATCAGAATCTGAACACTCATTATATTGTTATGTCCCTTTGAAATTCTTTTATCAAGACGTCTTTCCATCCTCTTGCCATTTTTTTTAAAAAATTCATTTGTTTTTTTGTTTGTTTGTTTGTTTTGTTCTTTTAAGACAGGCTCTTATATATCCTAGGGTATCCTCAAACTGTAGCCAGGGATGACTTAAAACTTCTGATCCTTAGCCTTTTACCTTCATATTGCTGAGCAAATAGGTGTTTGCTACCATGCCCAGTTAGTGTATTGGGTGTTAAGAATTGAACTTAGGGCTTTGTGCATGCTACTAGCTAAGCAAGCTGCGAGCTTAAGCTCTATCCCTAGCCTTACCAACTACTATTTTTAAAGAAACTGTTATTTGCCCTGAAAGGATTTTTATATTTGTGTATGTTTAGTTGCTTTTTCATAGTAGCATTTAACTACTTTGTCTAGTTTAAACAATACTGGAAATTATATTTTGATTATTTTTTTAAAAGACTACCCTCTAGCTGGTATAATGTACTTTGTATTATTAATACTTCAGGATGCATAGTCTGGTGGTAATTTCTGGTAGGATTTCCCATTGGCTTTTTATTACTGGTATTAACATTCATTGATAATCATTGTTGGAATAAAAATGTTTAATGAGAGGTATGAAAGTTGGACATAAGTAATTATTTTATTTTTACACTTGTTAGTTACATCCCCCCCTTCCTTTGTCATCAAACCCAAGGCCTTACCACAAACACTAGTTGATTTTTATGTATAGAAATCACTCTCAATGATAAGAGCTTTTGGTTACTGCAAACAGGTCAACTGGAAAGCAAGGTAAGTGCTTACTTCATTCTTTTTAATGACCAATTGCAGAATAGTAAATTAAGTTGGCAATTTCCCTAGATGTGTGGTTTGGTTTTTAAGAAAACGTTTGTTCATTAGTTAATTTTTTTTTATATGTGTGGATGACTTGTCTACATGTATGCCTCTTGCACCAAGTGCATGCCTGGTGCTTGATGAGACCAGAAGAGGGTGTGAGACTCCTGCACTGGAGTTGCAGACAGTTGTGAGCTGCCATGTGGGTTCCAGGAGCCCAACCTAAGGCCTCTGGAAGAGCAGCCAATACTCTTAACTGCCGAACCGTCTCTGTAGTTCCTCCATTTAAACAGCTTTAGTAGTCATTACCTTTGATGCCAGATTGTAAAGACTTTGGACAGTTGGAGGCTCTCTAGGCTTGTTCCTATGTTCCTCTGACGTGGCCTCATTATTATTTTGATTTTTTTGACATAGGAAATACGTCTTTTATATACACGATAGTAAAAGGACGATATTTAGAATGTATAACTGAAAGCTAGGAAAAATTGTTGGTACCGGATTATCATTTTTTTAAACCTTTATAGGATATATATCTAGGAAGTAATTTTTAAAGAGAAAATAATGTGCACTTTAGACTATTTTAATTTTAGATTGGATTTGCCAGGTTGTATTTTTTTCATGTCACATTTGTTATTTAATTTAACAAAAAAAATAATGTGTATGTATGTGTGCTTGTGTGTTTTTATGCACCAAGTACATGGTGGTACTCGCAGAGGCCTGAAAAGGGCATTGATCCCTTGGCACTGGTGTGATAACTGGTTGTTAGCCACTGTGTGGGTGCTAGGAACTGATTCTGGGTCTCTGAAAGATTGAAAAGCACTCTTCCCTCTCTAGCCCCATTTGTTACCCTCCGTGTTGGCAATATTTCCTAATAGTATTAGCATAATGACCACTTTCCCCTTTTGCTATTTGGTATAAACAAAGTGTGTCTTCAAATATAATTTCTTTTATATATATATATATATATATATATATATACACACACACACATACAGATATGTGTAAAGTGTTTTGCCTGCCTATATGTGTGCGTACCATATGCTGCTTGCCTGTGGAGGTGGGAAGAGGGTATCTGATCCCTTAGTACTGAAGCTATGCATGGTTGTGAGGCACCATTAGGGGCTTGGGAACCCAACCTGGGTCCTCTCCAGGAGCAACATGTACTTTTATCTTAGGAGCCATCTGTCCAGCTGCTGCGGTTTCAAATTTTAAGCTGTCCAACTTCATATCTGTCCCTTTAGTCCTTTTATTCTAATTTGAGTAGCCATTTTTATTTGTTTTTGTTCAAGCAAATAAAAGCCGTGTATTTCTTTTCATTTAAGTATACTATAGTTTGATTTTTATCAATTGAAGGACATCTGGATTGTTTCCAGTTTGGAATTATTAGAAGTAAGACAGTTTTAAACATTTGTATGTAGGTTTTTATTTGGATATAAAATGTTATTTCCCTTGAATCAGTATTTAAGAGTCTAGTTTTTTGTTTTGTTTTGGTTTTTGGTTTTTCTAGACAGGGTTTCTCAAAGTAGCCTTGATTGTCTTGGAACTTGCTTTGTAGACCAGAATGGCCTACATAGAGATCCACTTGCCTCTGCCTCTCAGTGCTGGTACTAAATTTAGGCTTGTGGCAGCGATGCCCAGTGAGTTTAGTTACTGAATCACACAAAGAAACTATGTGTTTCCTAATGACTGCAACATTTTATGGTCACATTAGGATACAGGTATTCCATTTTCTCTGGGGTGTGTGTGTGTGTGTGTGTGTATCTGTCTATGTGTGTGAGAGTGAACATGTAAGAGTTCTCTCCTACTGTGTGGGTCTTGGGGATTGAAATCAGGCCATTATCCATTGAGCCATTGTCAGCCATCTGACGTTTCTCTGAGTTGGTCATAGCCTTTGAGCCATCACTGTTTTTTAATTTTAGCTGTTCTGATAGGCAAGTAAGATAACTGGCTGTAGATGTTTGTGATAGCTAGTGGTGTTGCACATTTTCATATGCTTATCTGCCCCTTGGATATACTCAATGGGTTGTTATTCATGCCTTGTCTGTTTTCTAAATGAATTGTTTGCTTTTTTAAAAAAGCCTAATCATTGTAAATACTTGAATATTTTAGATGTAAGTCCTTTTTTGAACATATAAATAGGCTCTTCCAGGCTGTATCTTCTCATTTTATCCTTTTAACAGTGTCCTTGCCAGAGTAAGATTTTAATCTTTCTGTAGCCTGATTTTTGCTTTTGTAGATTAGTGAGATTGGTATAAGAACTTGCCTGGGATTTACAGAAAGGATAATGGTATATTGTGGGTAGTGATGAGAGAAAGAAAGAAAGTAATAACATTGTGTAGCTCTTATAGGAACAGTATAGAGGCCCCTCGAAAAACTTTATGACCCAGCAGCCCGACTCTTGGGTATATAAAGTCATTGCGTCAAAGAGATACCCATATACCTGCTTGTTGCAGCACTAGTCACAGGAACCAGAATTACAGAGTCTGCCAAGATGTCCATCAGATGAATGGATTTTAAAAATTGGGTACAGAGATGGCTCAGTGGTTAAGAACATTTGCTGCTCTTGCATAGGAGTGGAGTTTGAGTGTCAGCACCTACATGTTAGCTCACAATCATCCAGGACTCCAGTCTCAGGGGTTCTGGTGTCCTCTTCTGGCCTCCAGGGCATACACACAAATGACATCCATATGCACAGGCATACTTGTGTACTCACAGATTTTTGTTTTTAAAGATGTGCATGTGTATCTCTGTGTGTGTGTTTGTGTGTGTGTGTGCCTGCATGAATATATGTGTGTGGCAGATAGCAGGGTTAGGAAGAATGTTGTTTAGCCATAGAAGAAAGGATTCAATCCTGCCAGTGCATGACTGAAACTTGAGGGCATTATATTAATTAAAATAAATTAGGCTTAGAAAGACAAATATTGAAGAAGCTAAAGACATTAATCACATAATAGTAGATGTACAATAGCTCTTAATAGAAGCTAGGAAGGGAAAGCAGTCAGAGGGTAGGATAATCAGTACACAGATACAGTTGCTATAGTTCTCTTATGTTACAAAATTGGGGAAATAATCTAGAACAATTAATTGTACATTTCAAAATAACTAAAGAGGAAGATTTGAGTTCCCAGGATCATAGGTGTGTTGATATTTCAGGGATAGAAGTTCTGAGTATTCTGGTTTGGTCATTATACATTGTATTTGCACATAGATTTGATTTATAATGTGGTCACATAAGAGAGTATAAATATTATATGTTAATTAAAAAAATAGAAGTCCAGGAGCTAGAAAGATGGCTCAGTGGTAATCTGCTCTTGGTAGTGGAAAGAGCTCTTGGTAATCTCAGAGGTCTTGTGTCCATTTCTAGCTTTCATGTTTGATGATGTACAACTGCTGTAACTCCAGCTCCAGAGAATCTGACATCCTCTTCGGTTTCTGTGGTCACTTACACGAATAGACAAGCAGGCAGGCACACATACACCCCACACGGGTGTGCGTGTGCGCTCTCTCTCCCTCCCTCCCTCCCTCCCTCCCTCCCTCCCTCCCTCCCTCCCTCCCCCTCTCTCTTTTCTTGGAGCTTATTTTCCTGTTTCCACTGTTGCTGGAAAGAAGTGGTCAGGGCTGGGGTCCTAGGGAGTAGGTTGGGCCTTAAAGCCAGGAATGGAAGCTACTCTGTGCTGGTGGAGATGGACCCCTGGATCTCCTAGCTGCTGCCAGGCAGGCAGGCCTTTACTGCCTCCTTCTCATGGTTGCCCAGCACCCCCCGACTCTGAGCAATAAAGACATCTTAACCCATGGTGATCTCTATGTTCTGTTTTATATGTTTTTTTTTATTGTTGTTTTGTTTTGCTCTTGCTTACCATAGTTAAAGGTCTGGGTTTTTTGTTTTGTTTTGTTTTTAAGTACTCAGGCTGTGACTTCATTCTTTTCCCTAATTCTCATTTTTAGTTTGATTTCTATTGTAATTTTTGTTTTGCTTTTTATTTTTTGAGATATTCATGGTTACATTTTTTTGTCCTAGCTTCTTCGGGTGGAATCTTAGGTGATTGATTTTACAATCTTCCTAATTTTCTAGTATGTATTTAACATGTCTGCTAAGTGTTATTTTCATAGTATTGCACCATTTCCGAAAGTTTTCTTTCCTTTTAAAAAAACTTTATCTAGTTCAATTTATTTCTGTGTTTATCCTGAGGCTTCCTTGATTCGTGTATTATTTGGAACTGTGTTGTATATGCCAACTATTTTAAGATTTGCTAGTTGTCTTGTATGAGTGATTCTAATTTAATCCCATTGAGGTCTGTGAGCTGCTCGTGTAAGTTGTTGACACGTTTTCCGTGGTGGTAAGTGCTCCCGTGTGAGTTGAGGAGCGTGCACTTCGCTATTGGTGAATGTTCTGTGTGTGTCTGTTGCATCCAGCTGATAGATAGTGCTCTGTAGTTCAGAACTGTTCTGAGTTCCTGCTGCCGAATCTGTCAGTTGCTGAAAGTGGGAGGCTGGGAATCTACAATTATAATTGTGCTTCTTGCAATTCTGACATTTTTTTCCTTAAGTATTTTGACACTCTTTTTGTTTGGCACAGTCACATTAAGAATTGTGTCTTCCTGAAGAATCAGCACATTTCATTAGTGCCCCATCCTTGATGACATCCCCTCCTCAGCACACCTGACACACGCGGACCTGGCTCCCGCCTGCTGCGTAGGACACATGCTGTGCCTTCGTTGTCTCTTCACACTCACCAGAGGCCTGTGTTTATGTGGGTCGCTCATAGGCGATGCGTCTGAGCAGGTGTCATTCTCACGCACTCCAGCATTCGCTTTTAGTTGGTTTATTTCAGATATTCACATACAAATTGATTATTGATATAATTGGATTGATATCTAACCATATGTAAAACTGTTTTCCAATTCATACTCTTGTTTCTTGAATCTTTTCATTTTCTATCTCTGATTTGAAATGAGCCTCCAGTGTGACTTTGTTTTCTTTTACATATTAACTACATTTCTCTTAATTTTTTTAGTGCTTGTGTTACTACACGAGTGTATTTTGTACACTTCTAGAGGGTTAGAGTCCACAGAGGCTGGGACTGCCTGGGAGCAGGAACAGGAAGCTGAAAACGCACCTTGAACTACAAGCTTGAAACCTCCTGGAGAGCAACTAGAAGGGCAAGGCTTTATTCTCAAAGCCCCCCTCCAGTGACAGACTTCCTCCCAAGGGGCTGCATCGCCTAACCTCCTCAAATCATGCTACCAACTTGGGGGGGGGGGAAGGGGAAGGCACGCGCATTGAAATGCCCGAGACTGTTGAGGCATTGTCTCATTCAAACCATCACACTACTTACCCTAAAGTTTGTTATATATGTTTGTAACTAATCTAACTCTAGCTTTAAATAATAGTAAACTGCTTATGAGTGGTATAGACACAGATTTTCAGAATATATTTTATTCCTCTCTTATTTGACTGTAGCAGAGGGCCACAGATTAGGTGGTTTGTAATAGGAAATGTATTGGATTACAGTTTTAGAAGCTGAGCTATCCAAGATTCAGGAACTAATGTCTGGGAAAAAGGTCTTTTATGGGAAGCATCCCCTGGCAGAAGGGTAGGGAAGGGACTGAGGGTGACAGGATTCTCCTCTCCTTCCTGAATGAGCTCAGTCTTGGTGTGCAGGATATGTGACAGGATCAGAACAGTCAGGAGTCTGCTTTGGGACTACCCATCTCAGGAAGTTCCCATACTTTTTTAAAAAAAATGGTCCTTTGGTAGTTTCATACATGTGTACATTAACCTTACACACCCCAACATATTCTCTTCCCATCTTTATGCCCAATCCTTTTTTTAAAAAAATAAAATGACAACCACAAAATCCTTCCTGAGTCCAGGTAGTACTGGTAGTAGAGTGTGGACTAAGGCTGGCTTGACTTTGTGCAGGTAGTCAGGTATCACCATTGCAGTGAGGTCATGAATGTAGTAGCCATGTCACACCCTGCATACTGCATTTCACAGGTTTCCACCCCACCCTTCAACTTGTACATTCTTTCTACCCTTTCCTTACTGTGTTGCTGTAGCTTGGCAGAACAGGGGAGTAGTTGTCCCATTTGAGTCACTTTTTCTCAGTACTTTGACCTAGTTATGAATCTTTGCATTAATTGTAGCTCGCTATAGAATCAGCTTCCCTGGTCAGGGTTGATAGCAGCACTCATCTGTGGGCATAAGCAAATATCTCGAAGGCATTTTGACATGGGTTGCCTCTACCCTCATCCCCACCCCCATAGCCTGTGACCTCCAGAACCACAGATTTCTGAGGAGCAGGGCTTAGAGCCACCCAGAAAGTGATTGGTTATCCCATAATCTTCACTCCATTACTTCACTTCACATGGGTACTTCTTGCCTGGTAAGTTAGTATTGTAATGTCCAGGATTCATTGCTGGCTAATACCATTGATGACTCGCCTCTCCTACCTGCCTGCTAGCACCTCCCAGCATTATGAACATTAGCTGTCTGTGAGGAAGTTTTCAGGTCAATTCCAGTTTGATTTCTGTATGTCCTGTAGTCAAAATGTGTGCTGAAGGGCAGTAAGTAGATCTAGTTCTTGTGGGCATGACGAGCAGTGGCAATATTGTTGGGGGCCATATGGGACATTTGATGAATAACTTAGAAGGAAGTATCCCACTCCTGCACTAAGGTTTTCATTTAAAAACCATGTCTTCTGAGGAAATGATTGCTCACCCACATGGGGAGCTTGTGTTCAGATACCTTTAGTGGAGGATCTTTAATATAGCCTTAGTTTTGATGACCCTTGTCTGTTCCTCCATCCACGCACTATGTCCTGCCCCTCTTAAACCTTTAACCCTGAGTATGCCTTCTCTACTTTCTTTCCCCTCTCCTTTCAGTACTTGAAATAGTTCCTTTATTTGCCTGTGGAGTTTTTGATGAGAAGTTTAATGCAAATCTTATCTTTGTTTCTCTGTAGTGGACTTTTCCCCACTCTTCATGATTCCCTTTTCATGACTTTCTCTGTAGTTTTGGTTTTCTACTGTTTGAAAATGCTATGCCTATGTGCTAGTTTTTATCATCTTGACCCAAACCTAGATTCCCATAAGAAGAGGGAGCCCTGATTAAGGAATTGCCTCATCAGTTTAGACTGCACATGCCTGTGGGGCACTTTCTTGATTAATGATTGATCACCACCACAGGCAAGTGGTCCTGGGTTGTGTAAAACACAGGTAAGCTGAGCAGGCCATGGAGAACAAGCCAGTGTGCAGCTCTCCTCTACCCGCGGTCCTGCCTGTGCTTTGAGCTCTTAGCCTGACTTTTCTTAAACACCAAGCTGTACACGCCATCCCCTCCCCTGTTTGGTTTTGGTATAATTTTTATCACAACAGTAGTGAAACTTCACCAGTATAGTCTTGATATAGATTTTCTTCCCCTTTTTTTCTTTCTATTGTTGTTGATTTCATTTATTTCTTGGTTTTGTCTTATCTTCCTGGATAGATGGTTTGATGTCATTACTGGCTTCCAAAATGTCTCAGTCACTGTACTGCCTTGAATATCTCTTCTGTTGCCATGTCCTTTTACTGCAGCTGTGCATATGGCATAGTTCTTTGATTTCTCAGACCCCCCCCCTCCTTTCCCTTCTCTTTTCAGCTTGGGAATTTTCTGTTAGAATATTTCCAAGCTCAGATTTTTTTCTTTAATGTTACCTACCTATCGTATTTATTATCTACTTATTTCTTTAGAACGCCGAAGTGATAATCATAGTTATTTAAAAACATTTCGTTTCTAATTAATTCTGAAATCTGTATTACCTCTGAGTCTGGTCCTAATATGTTGTCTATTCAAATTTAAAAAAAAAGATCTTTTAGGGTCTTTCCCCTCTCCTCTCCCTCTTCCCTTCTCCCCTCTCACATCCTCTCCTCCCAGTTCTTGTGCAGCCTCTTGTGTATTGGGATTACAGGTGTTTGCTTGATGCTGTGTTCAGTTCTAGCGTGCTTTCTGATTGTGAGTTCATGGGTAACTGTCAATCCAGTTCCCTTTTTTATAACATGTCATCCCAAGGAGCTAACCTCTGTACAGCTTTCTGTCTTCCTGAGGTTGTGAGCCTCCATGTGGGTGCTAGGAATTGAACACTGGTTCTCTGCAAAAACAATGTCTTTTAATGCTGAGCCGTCTCTCCAGCCCTGTTTGTTTTTTAGTTGATAGTGTTTGGAAGTATACTAGTCATATATTTAAAGTTTCACAGTTTGGGTTTGTGTGATTTTTTTTTGTGTGTGTGTGTGTGTGGTTGTGTTGGGATATTTGTGGCAGTGTGAACTCTGGTTATTATTTTATACTTCCTGTTATAAGCTCATGCTACAGCCTTTATTTTGTTTCTAGTCTTTTCCAGCTTCTCTCATACCTCCAGGTTGGCTCCTTCTTGGCCCAGCATTCTTTTTAATGATTTTTAAAACTTATATTAATTAGAGGCTTTCTGTGTTTCTTTTTATGGTTATATACTAACTATTCTCTTGCAAACCGCAAGCATTGTATAACTCTGTGGTCGTTCTAGTAGTTTTATAATGGTGGATTGTTTCCTTTTTGTGACTATTGATTTACTATTTTAACTAATCACTTCAGTTTTCTTTCTTTTTTTAATTCTAGGAACATTTTAGTGGATAAGCCAAATGATCAGTCTTCCAGATGGTCTTCAGAGAGCAACTATCCTCCCCAGGTAAGATTGCATGTAGCACCTGAGAGCCTGTTAGAGGTTGGCACAGATGGGCGCTTACTCCATTGCTTTCCATTATCTAGAAGTCATTGAGAGTTGATTTTTGTTTTGGGGATTGTGAGTTACATTTCCTTTTTGGTCTGTTAAATTTTTATTTTATGGGTAAAAATGTGGGATTTGATGAGACACTTTTACTTCCTATTAATTCCTAAAATTTTAAATTTTAATTTATATTTTTAATGTATCAATAAGGATGCAAAATTAAGTTGTTTTTGTTTTGTTCTAAAATAACAAACCCAACTTATGAAGAAAATGTTAGACAAGGACTTGAGTGCTGGTTTGATCTAAGCCAGGTTATATTCCCATTCCATTATGCTCCAATCATTCTGTAAATGTTAGTAAGTTAAACTTTGAATGTGGAGCCTTTGAAAAAAGTCAACAGTTTGTTACATTATTATTATTGTAATCTTTTAAAAATTATGTTTACTTGTGTGTGTATTTGTTGGGTGTGGATGAGTATGTACATGTGGAGATGCAAGGGTAAATTATGGGAGTATGTCCTTCCATCATGAATCTTGCAAGCACCTTCACCTGCTAAGCCATTGTGCTGGTGTGCGGTGCTATATTAAGATGGTCTATGCAGAAGGTGTTATGGCCAGGAGCTATATACTCCCTTTTCCCCATAAGTAGTGCTGTTACTGAAAGACACCATCCTTTCATTTTACATGCTTATGGTGTAGTAGGTGCATTTCTAGTGTCTGTATCATTGAAGCTATCATAAAGTAGATGGGTAAACAATATAGTAAAGTTCATGGGAGCCTAGTTTCTGTAGTTATTTTTATTTTTCTTTATTTGTTGCTGTAGCTGTTTGGGTCACTTGATAGTTATATACTTCATCTCAAAATGTTATGTATTACCCAAACATGGAACCACGATATTGTCAGAGTGAAGATTGTAGTTTTATTTACTTTGACATTATTATTGAAATTATAATGTTTTACTGTGACTTTCCCATTTTAACTATTTTAAAGGTAGTAGCATTTAATATTTTTATATATTTCTTTCTCATTTACTAAAACAGTTATTTAGTAAGTGCTCAGAAGGCACCAAATTAAATATTGAGAGTAGAGCTGTGAAATGCTTTCTCTGTTCCTGATGAGTCAAGCAGAACCCTGGAGCATCTGGCATTCTATTGAATCTTCAGATAAAAGAAACCTCAAGTTTTGTAATTGAGTAAACTTAATTTTGAAATAGATAATGTGTAATCAATGTGTCTTAGTGTAATTGTGACCTAAATCTGAGATTCTTTGTAGCCAATCTCAAGGGACATGAACAATTTAGTTTTATTTATTAGACAGAATAGTCACAGTTTTGGTTTACAAATAAATAGTGAGAAGCTTTACACTATTAGTGGTAGTGTAAAACTTGTTTCTGACTCCTGGTTTGAAGACTGTGGAAAGGACTTGACTTAAAGCTGTACATGTGCTTAAGGTTTATGAAAGCTAGGACCTTAAAACAGTGTGTGTGTGTGTGTGTGTGTGTGTGTGTGTGTGTGTGTGTCTTACTTGATTCAAAGTAGTTATTTTAAGATTAATCTTGTAAACACACCTGTGAGGTCAGAGACTATGTTACGTATTAGAGCCGGGGTTAAGTCAGCTACAGCACCCATAAAGCAACACCACTTATCTTCATGACTAAACGTCACACACTCCTATCTGAACCAAGACTGACCCAAGCTGAGGCAAGGAAAACTGAACCAACCCACATAGTCATTCAGTACAGGAGCGGCAGAAACTCATTGCAGTACTTTGGCACTCACCTGCAGAGGCTTCGGGATGTCATGCTAAAACCAGAGCTAGAGCCTGATCTGGATCCAGAGCCAGAGTCAAAGCAAGATTCAGATGCTGATCCAGAGTAGTCCTCAGATACAGAGGGTAGAAAGATGGCTGCCGTCAGGGCAGAGTTGCCAGCTGCAAGACAGCCTTCTGGGAAGTAGGAAAGGAGTGTGAGAGATGCCAGATGGAGCGCAACAGCCAGGAAAGTCTGCTCTGGCTCGTGTCTATTGTCGTAGTTAATAGTTTACTATCAAAAGAGGACTGAGGATAGAATTTGATACCCTGAACAGTATTTTAATATTGGAAAATGGCACCTCCATCATATTGCTACCCAGCCCTTCCAAGAAACTACAGATAGTGCCATTGATTCCCAATGCAAAAACAATAGGTAACATGAAAAACAAATTACCCTCCCCCTCCAATTCCAGCATGATGACCACCACTGAGAAAGAGGCAGCCTAATCTGAGGAAACAAAGGATACTTTATACACTACTACAACCTGGCCAGACCTCCTGCTTGTACAGTAGTGGCGCGAATGTGATGAGGTCATCTTTAGAAAGAAAGATTCCTAAATTGATTTAAGGCATGCTTCACAAGTTGGAACCCAGATATGGCACTGTTATCAGGGCCAGGAACCTGTGGCTAGATAGGTTATAGGTCCTAGGAATGAATCTATTGCTGTTACTCTGCTAAATGGATGCAGTTTTAAATTGACTCCCAATGATTTCTTATGCCCATAGAATAGTTCATCTGTCAACTAATGTCTATTTTTTTGTACTAAATGGTGAGAAACCCAAAGACCTACAATGATCAGGGTGAACAACGAGTAAGAGACTGAGGAGTGCTCCCATTAATGGGACATCTCTTCAATACCCCTCCTCTCAAGGCTCAGAGATGATTTTGGAAGAAAGGACAGACAGATTGATTGTAAGAGCCAGGGATAGTAGATGACTGAAAGGAAAGTGGGTTTTCTGGGCATAGCAGGGAAGTTGCACACATGAATTCACAGCAGTCATAACAGCATACAGAAGTCCTGCATAGGTGCAGGTCAGACCACATAACAACATGGAGGTGAGAGGTGGGCATGAAGTCCTACCCCTGAGCTAAGGCTGTGATAGGTGCTGTGAAAGGAACAGTCATTTTTCTTCAAGGATGTGGCCCCTGGCTGACGGACCATTCTCTAGGAAAGGCCACACATCCTGGAGTACATGGGCAGCATGAGCTGAGCTTCAGGAGTTTCTAAAAAGAAGATACACAGTTGAGTGGGTAAGGGTGCATGGGTGGGGGGAGTAGGGGTGTGACTATGGTCAGAGTATATAATAAAAGTTCTCAAAGAACCAGTAAAAAAGAAGAAACCCTGCAAACTCAAAAAACAAACAAACAAAAGGGGCAGAGAGGGAGGGAGGGGGAGGGAGGGAGGGAGAGAGATCTTCATAAAAAAGACATTACAGTTTTAAACATTAAACATATATGCATTGGATATAGGTGCACTCAGTCACAAAGCACACTCTGCTAGGTGTGAAGACACAGCTCGACCTCAACACAATTGTAGTGGGTGAATCAGTACTCGACTCTATCAGTGTTGATGTCCTGTCAAAAAGTAAACCAAATCATCTGGGTTCTGACATTAGAGACCAAATGGACTTAGCACATATCTACAGACCATTCTCTCCTAAAACTGTAGAATATACTTTCCTCTCAGCAGCCTATGGACCTTTGTCTAAAATTTTATTTTAGGACATAAAAGAAATCTTAACAATTATAGGAAAATAGAAATAATTTCCTGTATTCTGTTTGATCATAAGAAAAGAAAAAACCTACAAACCAACAGTAAGAATGACTATAGACATATGTAAACTCAGGGAGGTTTAACAGCACACTATCAAAAGAAAGAAAAACATTTTAAAATCAAGTAAAAATGAAACACAGCATACCGAAGCCTATAGGATAGAATTAAGTAATTCTAAGAGAAGATTGGAAGTCTTAGTACCTACGTTAGAAATCAGAAAGATGTCATCATTTAATGCTACATGTTAGGGCCATAGGAAAACAAGAACAAGCTGGGCAGTGGTGACGCATGCCTTTAATTTTCATACTCAAGAGGCAGAGGCAGAGGCAGGAGTATCTCTGGGTTCAAGACCAGTCTGGTCTATAGAGTAAGTTCCAGGACAGCTCGGGCTACACAGAGAAACCCTGTCTCAAACTAAGTAACTACTACAACAACAGAAATCCAAAAAACAAAAATCACAACGCAAAAGAAACAAGAACAAACCCCCAATTAGTAGCTAGGAAGAAATGATTAAGGACCTGGAGACATGGCTCAGCAGGTAAGAAGACTACCTGCTGTGTGAGCATGATGACCTGAGTGCAGATCTCTGTGCCTGAGGGGCTTAAGCAAAACCCAAGGTGTTTCTCATCCGAGTCTCGGCACTAAATGAAGGGGGCTTAAAAACAGAATTGGGGGTTAAGGGAGTGTTGCACGGCAGTGTGGGGGAATGGGGGTGCCCAGGCGGGCCCTTGTCCAGGCACCTTTTCCCCCTGAGGGACCACACACACACAGGCATAGTATAGAATAGAGTTTATTCAGGGTAGAGGTTGGAAGTTAGTGGTATAGTGGAAGTAGAGAAAGGCAGAGAGAGAGGGAGACAGAGAGAGTGTAGTGGAGGCCGGCCATGATCACAGGGAGAGAGGGGGGAGGGAGGAGAGCTCAAGGGGCAGAGAGGTGAGAGAGGGATGGAAGAGAGCAAAGAGAGAGAGAGAGGGGGGGGGCAGGGAGGGAGGGAGGGAGGAGGGGCAAGTAGCCCCTTTTATAGTGGACCAGATCTATGGGGCGGGGCATACCTGGCTATTGCCAGGTAGGTGTGGGGTGGAGCTTAGACAGAATACCAACATCTCCCAATATTTGCTTAATTAAAAAAGAAAAAAAAAGTGACGGTGAATACGGCGAAGCAGGAATAGAGTCGTCATTGAGATCTGGCTGCTTCATGCTGACATTGGGGCAACATGTCTCTGGGGAACCTAGAGAATGGGGTATAGGGGTGATTGTCCAGTCTCAGGGGGACTGGCTGCTTCCTTGCTGTCCAGGATCTGTCTGTGGAGCCATTTGAGGATAGGTCAGGAAAACAGGTCCAGTAGAAGCTGTCTGTGTCTAGAGGAGCTGAGAGGAGATTGGAACATCTGAAGGTTGCTTCTCTGGAGCTGTCCTGGATATGCAAGGGCCTGGATTTAACAAGATGTTGGAACACATTAGTATAGGAGGGAATAAGATTAAGTACATTTAGGAGAAAGGAAAATTTTTCTTAAGATGTACAATTGAAACCCAGAAATTGAAACCCAGAGGAATCCCACCCTTTGGAAAGGTAGTAAAGTGGGAACTTGGGCAGATGTACTTAATCTGGATGGAGCCTATTTGGTCCATGAGCAGTGGATCTGGGTAGGTTTTCTGTAGCTAACAAGTTTATTAAAGAGATAACAACATGAGTTAACCACATGAACAGTCTTTAAGATGAGCCTTTTGTGGAGCAGAAGGAATAGGATTGAAAGTTGGATTGTATAGTGGAATCTTTATTATTAGAGTTAGGCAACGCAGATGTTAGAACAGTGACAAAGCAAGAAGAGGAAATATGAAGCATTTAATGGAAACAGAGTTTAGGTAAGGAGATAACTGTCTAGCTGTCAGTGTAGTCAGAAGTCTGAGGAATAAACAATAACTTAGCAGTTATATTATTAAAGAATGACAGATTCCAGTAGCCAGCAGTTCTTTGTGGTCTCTGATCTCCATGGCGGCTTTGGCTGTCAGTCTGGCTTTCAAGCACAGAAGATGCAGGGCTTTTTCTCTGTGGAATGGATACCCATGACATGAGAAATGGCTTCCTTTGTTTAGCTAAGTCATTTGACTCAAGGTATCTGGTCTTGTCCACTGCACTCTTTTAGGCAGCATCCTGTGGCAGTGTTCATATCTTTCTTCTGAGACCTCCTGGGAGGAACTGTCAGGCCTTTGGGAATTCTGTCTGTCTTAAATTTAATAACAAACTTCTGACAAGATTGAGCGCAAGATAGGAGAGCAATAGTTAAGAGAGGATAGGAATGGGAATCTTAAGTAGCTTTGGCAGGTTGCATAGGTAGAGGAAAGTATATTATTTTGGTGAGTAAAGATGCTAGGATCAGAGTAAGAAAGCTGGCAGCAATGGATTAAATCGTAGTGGCAGAAAATGAGTTTGTCTAGGCAGACTTAGGCTCCTTAACGTCAACTTGAGCACACAGGCTATAGGAGCAAACGAGTTAAGGGTGTGGGAACACGGAATAGGTGATGTTTAGGTTCTTTATCATTTACCAGAGTGTTAATTTTAAAAAATATATGGTCAAAGACAATTAGCGCCCACTGCGTGAGGGAGGGGTACCTGCTAGATAGAATTCCAGCATCCTGGAAGACTATTAGCAGTGTGTTACAGCCAAGACCAGGAATTCAGGTCGTCACGAGAAATCTAGGTGGCAAATGGCTAAGGAAGAACCCAACCTGGTTTCAGGATTTCCAGTGACGAGAGGAAGAGGGAATGTGGGTTGCTTCCGAGTGTTTGGGGTGGGGCACCCAAAGGAGGGCCTAAATGTCCTAACCAGGAATGCTTGTCAGGAGGGCAGTCCTGTGGACTGGGCATTGGAAATCGACTCTTAGTTCAAAAAGCTGGCCAGGCCTCATTTGAGGGCTAAGAGTTATTTATTACTATTATTTGAATTTGTAATCTGGTAGAAGGAAGAACCTGACAGGTAGCACACACATTGTGGGAGCCAGTGCAACTGTTCTCCTAGGTGCGGAAAACTGGAAGTTTGAGAAAAGCAAGCAGTGGTACAGCCACGCACACGTGGGAGGTATGTGCGCCTGTGGGAATTGGCCCCCAGGTCCACACGATCAGCGGGAGAGGCCCACAGGAGATGGTAGCAGCTGCTATGACAAAAGCAGCAAGGAAGCTGAGTTGGGCATGGGCTGCGGCCGGGCTGTGGCGGGCAAAGGCCCAAGAAATCTGCGCTGGCGGAACGGGACTGTGTGGTGGTGGTGGGGGCACAGCAACAGGGATGGGGTGCAGGCGTGCTGCGGCTCTGAGAGCAGTGGCAGCAGGACCGTGTGGCACCGCTCGGTGGGGATGGAGTGCAGCGTTGCTGCTGTTCTGAGACCCAAGGGAAGAACAGTGTTAGAGAGAAAAGTTGTAGCAGGGGAAAGGTTGTTGTGCAGGCGCAGGGCGGGACTTCCTGCCAGCAGCGGAAGTCGTAGCCTGCACTGGCTGGGAAGTAGCTTGTGGGGTGAATGAGATAGCTGTGCCTGGTGGGTGGGAAAAGAAAGCGCGGGTTACCGTTGCGGCCACTGCGAGGGCATAAGGAAAGCATAAGGAGTCTAGGGAAAAGGAAAAACGGCTTCCCTGCAGTGGCAAAAGCTGTGAGAGCGCATAAACTGTCCAGGAAGATAGAACTAGGAGGGGTTGGAAGGACACTTCAGGCAAACGCACCTAATTAGCAGTTCGCAGATGGGGGAAAGGGGAAAAGTTACAGGCTCCCGTCCTCAAGACAGTGCAGCGGTACCCTAGAACTATGTAAACTGTTGCTCTGACCCCGTGGGGGGTGGAGTTATTAGCTTACCATCCAGGGCTCCCCATCGAAGTTCCCGGCCCAACACACCAGTGAAAGAGGCTTAAGCAAGTGTCCCCATGGTGTTTCTCGTTCTGGGTTTCGGCACTAATGAAAGGACTTAAGCAAAACCCACAGTGTTTTTCATCCGAGTCTCAGCACCAAATGAAGGGGGTTTAAAAAGAAAGAATTGGGGGTTAAGAGAGTGTGGCATGGTTGAAGGAGTAAGCAGGATGATGAAGTAGTCAGTGAAGGAGTCAGTGAACACGGACATGGTATAGAATAGAGTTTATTCAGAATAGGGGATGGGAGTTAGTGGGAGAGAGAGAGAGAGAGAGAGAGAGAGAGAGAGAGAGAGAGAGAGAGAGAGAGAGAGAGAGAGAGAGGTGGGGAAGGGGGTGCCCAGGAGGGCCCTTGTCCAGGCACCTCTTCCCCCTGAGGGACCATACACACACAGACATGGTATAGAATAGAGTTTATGCAGGGTAGAGGTTGGAAGTTAGTGGTATAGTGGAAGTAGAGAAAGGCAGAGAGAGAGAGAGAGAGAGAGAGAGAGAGAGAGAGAGAGAGAGAGAGAGAGAGAGTAGTGGAGGCCGGCCATGACCATGGGGAGAGAGAGGGGAGAGAGGGGGAGGGGAGGAGAGCCCAAGGGGCAGAGAGGTGAGAGTGGGATGGAAGGGGGGGAGAGAGGAGGGGCAAGTAGCCCCTTTTATAGTGGGCCAGATCTATGGGGCGGGGCATACCTGGCTATTGCCAGGTAGGTGTGGGGTGGAGCTTAGACAGAATACCAACAGTGCCCACTTACGGTCCATGGGCATATTAGCTGCAGCTTCGAGGGGCAGGGACAAGAGGATTGTTAGGGTTTGTTGGCTGCCAGCCTGGCTGGAAAAGCAAGCTAGCAAGCAAGCAAACAAGCTATCAAACAAACAAGAAAAGATAAAAGAACTTAAGGTTCAGGGAGTTGTATTATTTAAATAATCCTGTCTGTGGGAAATTTATGTTCCTGAATGAAAGACGCGTGTGCATGCACACGCGCACACACACACACACACACACACTTTATATTTTGATATGCCTTAAACAGTACAGTAGCTGGGCTACTTCCTAACCTCCATGTGGTTAATCCACCTCCCACCTGAGTTATCAGTTACTAAATTCTGCATTCTACCTTGGCTGCCCTGGACCCTGCCAGGCAGCCCTCTGCACCGTGCTCTCCTGGCTCCTTCCCATGGCTGCTTTGTCTCCCTTTGTCCGCTCTTCTCAGGCGTGGGTGTCTTCTCCTCCACTTCTGGAATGACAGATCCCTACCCCACAGCCATTGGCTGCAGCCATCTTTATCAGTCAGGACCAACTTGCAGCAAGGTCCCTCAGTGTCTTTTGGGAATCCAAATTAACATCAGAATACAAGCAGCATCAGGCCGTGCCCACTAGGGGAGTGACCTGGCTTCAAAGGAATAATGTGAAAATAATGGAGGAGGTCATCCAACACCATCTTTTAGCCTTTATACACTACTTCCTCATACACACAGATACCTAAATAAAAAGTTCAGGGCAAAAAACAATCACTAAAACAGAGAGCTGGTTCTTTGAAAGGATAAACAAGATCTATAAACTTAGACAAAATGACCAAAAGAGGTATCTCAAATTAATATAATTAGAGATGGAAATACTTAAAAAAAATCTGTTCGCTGAGTGTGATGGCACATGTCTTTAACCAAGCACTCCTAAGGGAGGCAGAGACTGACTGGCAGATCTCTGCGTTTCCAAGGCCAGCCTGATTTGCGTAGTGAGTGCCAGACCAACCAGGGCTACTTAGTGAGACCCTGTCTCAAAACCCAACATATGTATGTATATACTTGTGCTCTATTACATTGGGAAATCTAAAAGGAATGATGTATTTCTAGGTTCATATAACCTACCAAAATTAGACTATAGTGAAATAATTTAAATACTTCTGTAACAAGCCAAGAGATTAAAATAATAATGATAATAATAATAATAATAAATCTAACTAGAAAAATATAGTTCTAGGTGAATTCACTGGTGAGTTTTACCACACCTCTAAAGAACTAAAAGTAATTCTTCTGAAATTCTTCCATAAAATAGGAAATGAAGAAACATTACCAAAAACTTAATTATAGAGGTAGTATTGCTCGTATCAAAATCCTGTAAATACACAATTAGATCTATCTCCCTAAAGGGTGTAACTGCAAATTTTTTCAGCAAAGTACTCACAAACTGAATATAGGAGCACATGAAAAGGATCATCACTCTGATCAAGTTGGCTTTAGTCCAGAGATACTGGAAGGGTTCACATTCAGAAATCAAGGAATGTAATATGTCATATGAATGGACTCAATGACCATGATTACATGATTGTCTCAATGGATGCTAAAAATATTTTTGGTATCATAATAACTTGTTATCATGATAAAAATCCTGAAGTGGGAGCTAAAGATATGGCTCAAGAGTTCAGAGTGTTAGCAACACTTCTGGAGGATATGGGTTCAGTTCCCAGCACCCACATGGCAATTTGAAACCTTCTGTAACTCCAGTTCTGGGGGTTATCACCTGTTTGTGGCCTTCACTGACACCAGCAATACTTTTAGTGCATGCAGGCAAAATACCCAAGGAACTGGGAGTAGAAGGAACATATCTCAGCATTATAAAAGCGAAATATTACAAATCTATAGTCAACATTATACTAAATGGGACAGAGCTCAAAGCATTTCCACTCAAGTCAAAGATAAGGGCATTTGTTTTCATTTAGTACAGTTCTAGATTCTTAGCCAGAGGGTGAAGACTAGAGACATACAAGGCATACAATTAGGACAGATTTGCAGATAGTAAAATTCTATGTATAAGATTCTACAAACATACCAGAAAACTCTTAGAGTTGATAGACACTTTAAGCAAAGTGGCAGGCTACAAAATCAGTAGAAGTCTTTTATATCAGCAGCATGATGAGAAAAAAGTTAGAGGAACAATCCTATCACAGTTCACACCCATATCCTTGAGCTAAATCTAACCAGGGATGTGAAAGACACGGAAGACGATAAAACATTCAAGAGAGACATTGAAAAAGACACTAGAAGATATAAAGACCTCCTGCGTTCATGGATTGGAAGAATGGTGGCCATGGCTATCTTAACAACAGTAGTCTACAGGATTGAAAAGAATCCCAATGAAAAAAACCAATACCATCCTTAACAGAAATAGAAAAAGCAATCTTCAAAATTCAGTTGGAAACACAAAAGAATTCCAGTATTCAGATCAGTCCTGTGTTGTCTGTGCACGCCCCTCCACCTACACCCCAGAAAGAAAGCAGCTGAGGAAGCAGAGGTATCACATATCTGACTTCAGGTGTGTTATAGAGCCAAAGCTTAGCACGATACTGAACAATCAGAAATGGAGATCAGTGGAGCAGAGTAGACTATCCAGATATAAACCCATGCTGCTACAGACACCTAGTTTTTCACAGAAATGTTAAAAATCCTCACTGGAGTAGAGATAGACCCTTTAACAAGGTATCTGGGAAAGTGGGTATCTGCATGTGAAAGTTTGTGGTGTGTTCTTCTGGTGTTATACCTGAGAATACCTAGTCAAGTTTTAATCTAAATTATATCTAAATATTTTAGTCTAAAAATGAATTTTGATCAGTTTTGATTAATTTTACCTGTATTGTGTGTATGTATGTTTAATTCTGCAATGAGATTTTGATCTGCCAACTTTATTCTGTGGGAATGGGTGGTTGCTATTTTTGAATTTTAATCTTGCTCTATTTGGTTGGTCCTAGTCTGGTGTGTCTTTAGTTCAGTATCATTCACTGATGACAGTTTACATCACTGGGCTTCTTTCAGTCTGTTCTCAGCATTCAGGAGAACATAGTTGGCAGCCTCTGTTGGGTAGCAACAGTCATTATTGGGGTGTTGTGATATTATTCTCTTAGCTTTAAAACAAAGTAAAACAGAAAATCTTTGAGCCTGCCATCCTAAGATGGAACTTTATTATTTTCTGCTAACTGTCAAAAGTTCTAATATCTGAAGTTGTTTTAAGCAGAGGGTATAGTTTTGTTTCTTCTGTTTTTTCCCCTCAGTACTTGATTCTGAAGCTTGAAAGGCCTGCTATAGTTCAGAATATTACATTTGGAAAATATGAGAAAACTCATGTCTGCAATTTGAAGAAATTTAAAGTTTTTGGTGGAATGAATGAAGAAAATATGACAGAGCTGTTGTCCAGGTGGGCTTGGTTGTGGGGCAGAAAGGTGTGTCTTTGAAACATACTGCAGAGCTCAATAGTCTACTTTCCTCAGAGTGGGATCTTTGTGTCCTTTTCTAGGAAGTAAAGAACCTTTTTCTGGTTTTATTCCTAGTACCTTTGTTAATACTGTGGCTTAAGTTCGTAGGTTTTAGTTATTTGTTTTATTTTAAACTACCAGATACTTGTTAAAATTGTTAAATAATGGAAAAAGAAGCAAATATTTGTTTCTTTTTCTACCCACTCATAATTTTGATCTGTCAGTAACTTTAGAAATACTTTCTACTTTAATGAAAATCTCTGATACTGCTGAAGACCTGGGTTCAGTTCCCAGTACTTCCAAAGCAAACTACCCATTTGTGGGTAGAAGGACAAAGCCATGGCTATTGAAAATACAAACCTAACTCAAAACATGAATTGCCTAGCCCAGAAATAGTACTCTAAGATTTACTGTTAGAGATGAAAAAAGGGGAAGGTTCAGTAACTGAGAACAAAACATGACACCGTCTTGCTGTCTGGAAAGAGCACTGTAACCTGGAGAGCTAGAACAGGTAATTCCCAAGCCTAAGGGAAAGTCATGCAGTTGGTAGAAACAAAGCCATGGCAATTTGGAATGTATTTGTGACTTAGTTAACCCATTAAGAAAATACTTCACCTCATTGTACTACTATGGATCTGAATACCTGCATGTAATTAAAATGCTATTAAATTGGATTGGAAATTACTAAACCCGCCTTCAGTCTCAGAATTGATTGGGGTCATGCTGAAACCAGTTTTATGCTCTGATTTAAGTCATAGAAGTATTTTAGGGTATAAGGTGGTCTGATGGTAAGGGATTTTCCTGTAAACATGTGCATCAATTTTGATTAAACACGAGGTGATACGGGTTAGCTTTTATTTAGGTTAAAGATTGCCTTTGAAAATTTGTGGATGATAAAAAGATAATTAAGAAATTTAATTTCTTGACAAATTCTAATATTTGACCTGTTGCAGTTGTTAGATATAATTGACTTGTTTTTAATTCTTATCCTACTTGAAAATTTTTAAGATTAAAGATTATCTTATACATTAAAGATAGCCACACATTTCCATACAGCTGGCCACATTCTCTGGTTCATGTGGGACAGTCTTCATTTGCTTTTGTATAGTTTTAAGGATTATAATATTGCACTTGATTTGGATGTGCACATTTTGTTGTTTATGTTGTCTTGAATATACAATGTGAGCATTGACATCTGAGTGTGTAATGGTGGTGTAAGCTTGACATCTGAGTATAGGATTAGTGTGGTTTAGCATGTTTACTAAATTATGAAATCATGTTTGATAACATGCAGTGTTTTTTCTCCCCCCCCCACCAGTGGCTTGAAGAATGATTATAACAAAGAGACATTTACCTTGAAACATAAAATTGATGAACAGATGTTCCCTTGTCGATTCATTAAAATTGGTAAGGTTTTTGTGTTTTTGAATTAAAACCATTTTTAATGCCTTTGGTTCATAGACTCTAGTGTGTGGACAAGGCTTTATAGGTCCCTGTGTTTTAGTTTTTAATTAGTTCGTGATTAGTTTGTGCACTGGTTTTGACTGCTTTTGTGCCCTGCCCCAAAGGCAGAGGTTAATAGTTGGAAGAATAGTTGGAAGAGGAATAGTTCCGGCATAGCCCAAAAGCTGAAGAGATCCTGTTGGCCCTTTAGGGAACTGCCTGCCGACAGGACAGTTAACCTCATGAGGACATTTTCCACGTGTTTTCTCCCTCGGAGGCATTCTTACAGGTTTTGTGGGGTGTAGTTACCTAATTACCTTAATTATCGTGGGCGCTGGTCATCTGCTCTAGAGCTCAGCAGACCAGGCCCTGATGGATTCTTCCAGGCGCTGCAGGGTGGTTCTTCACTCTGTTCTTGTTTCACCATTTACGAGAAATGCTGGTTAAACTGACTTAGTCGATCACATTTGCAAACCAGTTCAGAAATGCCCTGAAGTCGTATGTGTCTCGGCAAGGGTTTTACTTTATGATGGTGCTCGTAATATATCCTTCTAGGTTCTTCTGTGTTCCTTTAGATTTAGTATTTTGAGGGCAGGGATGTTGAAGACTGAGTCTTTGGATTTCTATTTTATGCCTCACCTTTAGAAGTATTTTATTAAAATTAGAATCAAAGAATTCAGATTTGTTAATGAAGAACAATAATTAATGCCAGACTCCCACACATTCGTATTTTAGAGAATTTTTTTTGTAATAATAGTGTTCAAGAATAGGCTTAAAAGGAATAGTTGAGACTCAAGACTATGGTATGAATTATTGTAATTTATTCAGGTCCCAGAAAAACATTGATTTATTAAAGCCCTTTAAGCACTTATGTTATAGTCTAATTTCTTCTGTGTACCTAGTAGTAGTTGAAAAGAAATATTGGATAGCCAGTCAAGTCTTTTAAAATTTCAGTTACACAGCTATGTCATCTTCAGGTGCTTAGTTTTTTATTGTAATTTTCTTTTTAAAAAATTAGTTTTTTAATTACTTTCTCTATATGTTTTACCTGCATTTATGCGTGTGCACCATGCACTGTGTGCCTTATGCAAGAGGTCAGCAGAGGGCATCAAACCTCATGGGACTGGAATTACGCAGGGCTGTGAGCTGCTGTGTGAATCCTGGGAATTGAACCTGGGTCCCCTAGAAGAGCAGCAAGTACTTTTAACTGCTGAGCCATCTCTTTAGCCCCCACACCCCACCTCTATGGTACTCCTTAAGACATCTAGTGTACGCTTCACATATATAGCAGATGTGCAGCTTGGTCTTTCGGTGGGTCCGGAACAACTGGAACTGGGGCTAGCCCAAAAGCTGTTCCCTATATATGTGGAATATGTTCCTCTAGCTGGGCTGCCTTGTCTGGCCTCAGTGGGAGAGGAAGTGCCTAGCCGACTTGAGGTGCCAGGGTGGGGGGATACCTGACTGGGGGCACCTGCTAAGAGGAGAAGAGGAGGGGAGATGGAGGAAGTTTTGTAGGAGGGGCTGACCAGGAGGGAGGCAGTGAGCGGATGTAAAGTAAGTATAAAATAGAAATGAATGAAACAAACATCTAGTATGGTGAATTAGTAGAGGAATTGGCTTCTTGGTCTTGTTCTGACTTGAGTAAGAATACTTAATATTTCCTTAGGTTTATGTTTAAGGCTTAAGATG
This sequence comes from Apodemus sylvaticus, assembly GCF_947179515.1. Lineage (NCBI taxonomy): Eukaryota > Metazoa > Chordata > Mammalia > Rodentia > Muridae > Apodemus > Apodemus sylvaticus. The sequence continues at coordinate 55,488,487 of NC_067473.1, forward strand.
AATTTTTAAAGTAATTGAGCACAGTTTTTTTCCTTTTAGCTTTCGTTAAGGTGGTAAATTATACTGTATCTCTTTATTGAATCATCTCATCATTGAGTCATCCTTAAATGAAGTCTGGTTTCTTACAAAGAAAACCTGAGATATTTTTGTTGTTGTTACCACTTTCCTACTATTTGGATATGTCTTCAGAGCTGAGATTGCCTTTAAAGATTTTTCTCTTTGGCTTTGTTTTCAGGGTTCTATATTGATATATTGATACATAATTGAAATTGCCTTTCTACACTTGGATATAGGTTAAGAATACTATCTGCTGCATGTAGGGCCAGTATATATCACCTCTGTTATATTATCTAGTTCTGGTTTATTTATTTGGGAGTAGATGTATCATGACTTTGAACTTACATTAAAGTTTTATTAACTAAGAAAATATGATGGCATCAGTCAGATTTGTTTTTAATATCACAGCCATCTTTTGAAAATTAAACACTTGTTTTTAAGATGCATTTGCTAAAAACAGTAATATGAGACAAAACTGTATAGTCCAGAAACGCTTGTTCTTCCTCCCATAGTCTCCTGAGGGCTAAAAATCTAGGTGTGTGGCATGCGTGTAGTAATATGAATAAATTCATATAGACTTAAACATTAGTGGCTTTGCTTTGTTGAAACTTTATTTGAATCATATTAATTTTTTTCCCTTCTTTTTGCTTTTCCTCCTTAAAGTTCCTCTTTTGTCCTGGGGGCCCAGCTTTAATTTCAGCATCTGGTATGTTGAACTTAGTGGCATCGATGATCCTGATATAGTGCAGCCCTGTTTGAACTGGTACAGCAAGGTAGGACCACGCTTTAAAATTGGACTTTGGTGCCTAGCAAGGGAGAAATGTGCCAGTTTTCCTATTGTGACCAATTCAGATGTTGGTTGTAGTAAAAACTATGAATAATCAGCTAATTTAAGCATTGTGGTCTGTCAGCTGCTCGGCAGTCTTGCCTCATTTAAATTATTACTATTCTATGAAAAGTAATTATCAATCCTCTTTTATAGATGAGGGATGGAGCAGAGAGGTTCACACAGTTGTAAAGGGCTCAGGGACCATGGCTCTACAGTTTGCTGTTATCTTATATTTACTTAGCCCTCAATTTTATTTTTAATATAAAGTGATAGGAACATTTTGAATACATTTTTAGTGGGTTACTTTTATAGCCTGATAGAAAATTTTTTGTTTGACCATGATTGAAATGCCTAAAGTCAGCATGCTAGCTAGATGTCACTTGCCCTACTAGAACTGCTGTTACATGTGTTATAATAAGCCAGGTCCAAAGGTGTGGAAAAAAAGTCAAATCAGTGGGATACAGAATCACTTTGATTATTTGATGGGTTTACATATTGATAATTATATTGTATTAGGAATAGGTAGGTATTTGATAACCTTGTATTAGTTGAGAAGTGAAGTAACTCTGAACAGGCTGTTTTTCAAGTCTTTGGGTGGTATATTTTTTACTCAAGGGTAATGCTTTTACCCTTGAATAAAAGGTAAAGGTAATAAATAAAAAGGTAGATCTTTTTAATTGTCATACACTGCTTTATGTAATTGGTTTTCTTAATTCTCATTGTAAAGTAATATTTACAATTTGAGGAAATTTTAGCACATATTTTTAACTTGTTTGTTTTAATTACTTTCCTGAACTTATTTATCTGTAGCATCCACCCTGTTAGAGAAGGTGTTTTGTAAATTGAGCGCTGGCTTTCAGGTTCATACTGTTCTTTATCTTAGTGTCTGCATTGGGATGGTATTACTTAATGTCCTGGAAATTGTAAAATGTACATTCTTAAGGGGTTTTTAATATAGAATTTTTGATTGTTTTGTTTTGTTTTTTAAGATAGAGTTTCTCTGTGTAGCCCTGGCTATCCTAGAACTTGCTTTATAGACCAGGCTAGCCTTGAACTCACAGAAATCCCCCTGTCTCTGCCTCCTGAGTGCTGGGATTAAAGGCGCTTGCCATCACTGGCAGCTTGTTGCTTTTTTTCTTCTTCTTCAGGAAAAAACTTTTGAGTTGTTTCTGGTTTGGTCTCCTTTGATAACATACTTTGACCTTGGGCTAGTTATTACAGTAGCAGTAAGCTTCAGTTTTACTACTTGACAAGTGAAAATAAAGGAAACTAATGAACATGATTAAATATAATGCTTGGTAAATAGTAAATGCTCAGTTTAGTTAGTTTTTAATTGTTAACTGTTTCCTACAGTGGCAGCTAAGCAGATCTCCTTTCCCCCCTACTTTTCTTGTGTTCTAGTAGTACCGCGAACAGGAAGCCATTCGCCTTTGCCTAAAACACTTCAGACAACACAACTACACAGAGGCTTTTGAATCCCTGCAGAAGAAAACCAAGATTGCACTGGAGCATCCAATGTTGACAGACATGCACGACAAATTGGTGTTAAAGGGTGACTTTGATGCTTGCGAGGAGTTGATTGAAAAAGCTGTAAATGGTAAGAAACTTAGAAACTTGTTAGGAATATTTCAGTATTTACAGGAAACTTTTAAAAGAATATATGCTGCCTATGTGCAGCTATTACTCTTTTATATTTTTCCCGTGCTCTTCCTTTATCAAGTTTGCATATTCCCTTGGAGTAGTGTTACAGTATTTCTATGTCCAATCATATTAGGGCAGTGGAAGGCCTGTGATTGGACAGGAAAAGAGAGACGAAGAGTGGGAGAGAGGGCTCGCCAGCGTGCAAGGAGGGAGGTCACAGGTCGGAGAACCAGGATGGAATTTGATGGTTTTCTGTGTGTTTTTACAAGGTTAGAAATATTGGGATAAGGCTTTTACTGTATCGGCTTCTTGTAATTGTTTATAATGTCTATAAATCTAATTGGCTAACTAAGCATTAAGACTCATGCTTTACCAGGTTATTGGGTGATGAGTTGATAGCCGGTGGGAAGCGTGGGAGTTTTGTGGAACTTGCAGGAGCTTGCTGCTGCTGGGCGTGAGCTCTGAGGCTCTCCATTGTCAGGCCTGAATCGCAGAGGTGTTGCCACTTTAGTATTTCCTGCAGCAGTGTAGGGAATTCTTTTATGTACGATAGGTTTATAATATCACAGAAATTTAAAAAAAGATTTGAACTAATTTTTCTATATTACATTGTCATTCTGGGAAACCAAGCACTTAACTAACAATAAAGCAGGTAAACTATTTTTGATACTACTATTATCAGTAATTTATTCCTTTAAGTAATTTTTTTCAATAGCCAATATTCATTTTTTAATAGTGCGATTTGGGTAAAAGGGAATTGCATATTCAAAAAGTATTGGCAGATGTAACAGACAAATTTGCACTAAAATGATTTTCTTTGTAGTGTGAATGATACTACATAATGCTTGATTTTCTTGTAGAATTGCTTTCTTAAGTGGCCTGTAATTTGGCTTTCAACATGTATATATAATATAATGAGATGCTTTGAATTTGAATATTTAAGTTCTCAGTTATCTGAAATAAAAAGGCTCTGTTATGCTGGGTGGTGGTGGCGCACGCCTTTAATCCCAGCACTTGGGAGGCAGAGGCAGGCGGATTTCTGAGTTTGAGGCCAGCCTGGTCTACAGAGTGAGTTCCAGGATAGCCAGGGCTATACAGAGAAACCCTGTCTCAGGAACCCCCCCCCCCAAAAGGCTCTGTTATTCCTTAGTGAGCGAGAAGAACTTTCCTTTACCCCTTCCCCCTTTTCTCCCACAGTGGTTTTCATAGTAACCTAGTGTAGAGCCTGAGGAGGGCTGGGGTGGCTACTCGTAGAGCACACAACGCCCAGGCCTAACCCAGCACTGGAGAGAGGAGAGGCAAGAGGGTCAGTAGTTCAGTGTCATCTTGAGCTACATAGCACGTTCCAAGCTAGCCTGTGCTACATAAAACTTTCTTAACAAACAAACAAACAAACTAACTAACAAACTAACTAACTAACTAACTAACTAACTTGTGGTGTTGAATTCAGCATATCTTTTTATGCAAAGAATAAGGAATAATAATGTGTTTTAGTCCTTTGCTTTTATATGTTTTAGTCTTTTTTGCTGTTATCATCCATTATTACTAGGTGCTTGCATTATTCAGAGATTGTGGTTAGGTACTTTATAACTAAAGAAACTAGTACTTTTCTATTTTAGCTTATATACTTTACCCAGAAGCCAGTTGCTCCCACTAAGTACAGTGGCAGAGTTACCCCCAAGCCTCCGACACTGCGCGACTTACGACTTCCTTACCCATGTCGACTCATATTCACAGATAGGAAGCAATAGTTTTGAAATTGAGTATGCCTAAGAACACTGATAGTTAATGTCATATCGAACTATTACAATGCTACCAGTGAAAGTACATAAATGTATCTCAATTTGTATGCATGAATTTACATATTTTCCTAATCTCAGGATGAGAGAGGTATATAGATAATTTTATAATTTCACGTTGACTGTTTTTAGATCTTTATCACTAAGGCATCCGATTTTTACTGTGTTGGTGATATGAAGTAACAGCAGCTACCTTGTGTAATTTCATTTGATTGTAAGGCAAATTAATGATAATTGCATTTTTAAACTGATTTCAGTTGAATGTCCATTGTTAGGAAAAGCTGTTAAAAGCAAATACAACTCTGTTTATTATAGTTGCTCACAGTTCTGATTCTAGAAAAGGAGCCTGGTTTAGCGGAAGTGATAGTAACCAAAACTTAGAGCCACATCATATTCTGTATTGCCAAAGGCTTTCACAGTTGCCTAGGAACACTTAGTTAATAGTGATTCCTTTCAGGGCTCTTCAGTTCGCTGCTGACCTCGCTGATGATGATTTGTTGAACAAATAAGGAAAAGAACAGTGGAGAAATTTTTGGCTTCTCTTCCACTGAAAACATAGAAGAGGCCAAGAAGTTTTGCCCACTGAGTAGGAAAGTAGGACATCAAAACATCTTTTATCAAGCTTCTTACAATGGAGCGAGCAAAAACCTCTTAGTGTATTTAATATACTCATTAATAGTATTTTCAAATGTGTTTTAAGGCATCCTTTTTTTCTAACACCTAAAATTTTCATATGACAATAAGACTAAGCTTTGTAAAAAACAAAACAAAGACAAGCTTATTTTGCCTTTTTAGAGGTCAATTTGTGTGTGTGTGTGAGTGTGTGTACCAACACTATAAGCTACCTATACTTGGAATGAATACTTTGATCTACATGTTGTGATATATGTGTGTGTGCCCACATACCTGACCCCACCACCACTGTACATGGTTACAAACATTGCTCATTGCTGTTTTATAGCCATAGAGTAGTGCATAAACGTGTCAGTTGTGTGGCAATGATTAACATAAGGTCATGAAGCTGAGAAGGAGTAAGGAGGGCATGGGTGGAGTGGAGGGAAGAGTGGTTGGCGGAAATGATGTAAATACAGTACTCAAGTTTGTAATTGTAATAAAACAAATAATAAAATTGTAAAAAGCCAGCTGCTATACATAATTGCCCATACATTGTAACATCTGTCACTAATTATATTAGCTATTCTAATCTATGTCTATATTTTCTGCTTTCAATTTGTAATAACTAATGCTTAGCATATTTTCATCTTTATGTCTTCATTGGTGAAGTATTTGTTCTTCACCCATTCTTTTAGTGAATTGTTTGCCTATGTCTGTGTTTTGAGACTTCCATCTGGAGAAAAGTCATTTATTAAGACAATATGAGGAATTTCAAAATATATTCTTTCAGTGTAGGGGAGACATGAATCTAATGGGGCATGATTTGAAATGTCATAGCGAAACCCACTATTTTGTACAATTAATATATACTAATAGGAAAGAAAATAAGAAAATATATTTTTATAGGATCTGATAGTACAGACCTGTATTTAGTGGATAGAGGTAGGTCAGATGTATAATAATGTTTGAGAGCAGTATAGGAAACACAGCTCCTGTCCCTAAAACAAAGTAAAACATCCCAGACATATAAAAAGATGGTATATGCTACAGTCTAGCTTATATTTTCGTCTTCTTACTGTATCTGTTGAACACTGGAAGTTTTATCTGTGGTAAGACTTCTTTGTGCTTGTTAATGTGCTCTTGATGTTAGAACTGAACATTCGTTGTCTAACCAAAGATCACAATTTCTTGTTTTCTTGCAAGAGATTTATAGTTAAGATTTTCATTCATGATTATGTTTGATTTGGAGTTAATTTTTATGCATGGTACCAGGTAGGAATCTAATAATTTCTAGTTTGACAGGACATTGTGTTTCACCAATATCACACCATCTTGTTTACTCAGCTTGATAGTAAGGCTTCAAATGAAGCATTGTAAGTCTGCAAGCAATGTTCTGTTTCAAAACTCAGAATAGTCAAAATTCTTGGGGGGGTGGCCTGAATTTTCATGTGAATTTTAGAGTTTTAGAAGTATGTGACATTGGTTGTTAGTGCCTAAAAAAAGTATCTAATAGGGTTTTATTACAGTCACGGATCAACTTGGCAAGAATTGAAATCTTCAGTGCTTTATTTAAAATGTGGATTCTGCTTTCTGTTTTTCCAGTTCTTTTAACATTTATTTTATTGTCTTTAGTTCTTAGTAGCTGAGCCTTGGATATGATATGTATATTTGTTGTCCCATAGTATTGTAGGGATAATCTCTGTGTACTGTGTGGAGGAATTATCAGTCAAAAGCTGATGGCCTATTAACAAATCTCTGTTAGTAGAAGATGGGAGTTCTGGTAGAGAGATAGGAACTCTGGGAGGTAGTCTGTCATGGGAAGACTCACCCTGCACTCAAGGAAGGCAGATGTGGGAAACTGAGGAGAGGTAACCAGCCATATGGCAGACGGGCTTTAAATGGGTTAAATACATTCCGAGCTAATGAGAACAAACCTAGCTTATAGCCTAGGCACATTTTAATAAATGATAAGCCTCCAAGTAGTTACGTGGGAACTGGGGCACAGGTGGAAAAGCCCTCAGTTGCACAGGATTTATGTTTTATATTCTTATTACAAATAGTACTTTAAAAATTCAATTTCTAATTAGCAATTGCTAGTACATATGAATGAAGCAAGTATTTTTATGTTAATTTTCTACTCTGTAGGCTTGCTAGATTCACTTCTTATGGTATCCTGAAAGATTCAATAGCAATTTAGTCTTGTCATACTGTTAGAAGACCCTCCTCATGTTTTCATCCAGTCATGATATTTTTAAGTTTTTTTTTTTTTTTTTTTTTTACTATATTAGTTCAGACTTCCCAGAGTATATTGAGTAGTGTGGAGACAGTAGATATCTTTGCTTTGTAATCTTGACTTTGTAAAGCAGTCATTAAGTATATGTCTAGTTATACTTTTTATAGACACCTTTTATGAGGTTGAGAAAATGTAGTTATAATCTTTATGAGGAGTAGATACTGCATTTTATCAAACATGCTTCCTGTGTCTTTTGATGTGGTGGAAGGATCTGCCCTTTTCAACTTCTCATACCTTAAATCACATTAATTTTCATTTTTAAATTCAACTTTGCAATACTATGAAAATCCCTGTTTGGTACTCAGTTTAGATCTTGTTATGTTTGATTTGTAAATTTGTATTGAGTGTTCTTATGCATAGTTGAGTAGTTTGGATACTGGCCTACAATTTTGTTATAATGTGTATATCTTGTGTTGGTACTTCTAGCCTTTACAGAAATAATGAAGTGAGAATTAGTCCCATTTTAATTTTCTGAAGAAAATGTGAAAATGTATATAAATTTTATATAAATTAATAAGAGTACCATGGTGGACTTTTAAAGGTTGAATGGTAAAAAGTGGGCCTGAAGTTCATTTTGAGATTTCTTAACTTCAGACCTACTATGTTACTAGATAAAGGGCTGCTTATATTCTACTCCCTTGAGTGAGGATTGGTAGTTTATGCCTTCTGAGCAATAAGCACAATGTTCACACCTTGTTAACTTGGGTGATTATCAGTATAAAGTTATTCATAGTTTCTTTTTAATTTCCTTTTTGAATCTTTATGTTGGGACATATTCTTATGGCTTCTTTTTCTTCTCCTTATTTGCTCTCTCTCTCTCTCTTTCTCCCTCTCTCTCCCTCTCTCCCTCTCCTCTCTCAAGTTATTACTCTATCTGGCCTTGAACTTGTGCCAGTCCAAGTCCATCTGCTTCTGTCTTCCTAGGGTTGGAATTCCAGTTGTGTAATGCCCCTCCTCCCTTTTTGTTCTAGTTTCTTACTATGAAAGTTAAGTCACAGGCTTGCTTCTTTCCTTGCAACCCCTTTCCTTTTATGTCTAGTTTTTTTAGCTAAGGTGTATATATGTCCGTGTCTATGTCATCTATGTCTCTCTCTCTGTGTGTGTGTGTGTGTGTGTGTATGTATGTATGTATGTATGTATGTATGTATGTATGTATATGGTTGAGGACATTATGGTAGTGTATGTCCTGGTATAGTTTGTATTCTCAAAAGCATATCCTTCTATCATCACTTAAGAAAACACAGGGGAAACATTTGCTGAATGTAACATCTGTTCTTGATAGGGTATGGCAGACTGGAGATAGAAGTCAGCCTGAAAAATAACCACAGGGACCTATGGATTAGCATCCTCTATAGTGTTCTTATGTTTTATTTGCTGTGCCATTTTGGAGGGCCTTGCATCCATCAAATTCCCAGATTGCTAAGAATTTGTATTAACAAACAAATACTGAATTTTATTACATTTTCTATCTTTTGTGATAATGAGGTTTTTTTTTCTGATTTAACCTTTTAATATAGAAAATCAGTTACTTTTTTTTTTTAATTTTAAGCTGACTTTTTATATCTCAGATGTACTTAAGGCTGCCATCATGTATTCCTTGGGTCTATCATAGATTTCGATTGGTTAACGTTTAGCTTGGATTCTTCCCCATGGTTTTATCACTGAGAAGGTCCTATAGTGTCTCCTTTATATCTCTCAGATCTAGTATTCTTATTTCACCTCGTGGACTCAGACGTTAATCTCTCCTTTCTGTTAAGATTTGAATTCTTTCTTGCTTACCTGCAAGAGCTTCTTAGAGTTCGGTATTCTGTTTTGAGAGGGCCTGGACTTTACCTAACTGTTCAGGGTCTAGGAACAGGGCTGGGCTCCTCACCGTCCTTTGTTTCAGCTTTAAGCAGTTTTAAGAAACTTACATGTTTCACTTTTAAGAAACTTAAGAAAGTTTACATGTCAATAGATTTTACATGTCTATTGACATGTAAAGCTTAGCTCTTAGGGAGATTGGGAAATATTTAATATCTTTTTAACTGTTTAATGTTTGCAAGATTTCCTGGAATTTTTTTGTTGTTTATATTGGTTAGTTATTATGAATTGTTATTTTTTAAAGTCTCCACACAGTTACAATCAATTTATTAGACTTATTAGTTGTTTAGGATTAACTCCTGCTATCTTTTCTGTTGTTTTCTACACTCTATTTGCTGTTACCTCTTTTTCTCTTTCTTTTTTGAGATGTTCTCCTCTCCCTGCCCCTGTGTGTGTGTGTGTGTGTCTGTGTGTCTGTGTGTTTGTGTGTGTTTTGCTTCTTATTTTGAGACAGACTGTAGCTGGTCTAGACCTTGCTGTGTAGACAAGGCTGGTCTTGAAGTCACAGAGTCCTTCCTTCCTGCTCTGTCTCCCGAGTGCTGGAATTAATGGCAGGCACCACTATGCCTAGCCTATGCCTAGTCTTTTTTTAAATAATATCTTTAGATAGATGCCAAGCTAATTATCAGATTTTTAAAAACATTTTTACACGTGGATTAAGGCTCTAAAATTAGATCTATATATGTTGTTGCCTGGTTCAGTATTTTCATTATGTAATGAAATGGCTTTTTTTTGTGAATCATAGTTTTAGAGTTTTAAGTTTCCAGATACATTTTGTTTTCTGGTCATTGTGCTTGTTTCTGACCTCTAGTGGAGTTAGTTGCACAGCTGTCAGGCCCATGTCCTTCCAAACTTAGACTTGTTACATGGCCAGATTTGTTCATATTTTATACATTTTGTATTTGAGCAGCCTGTGGTTTGGCAGTTGCCAGGGATGAGTGCTCTGTGTGTACCCATAAGTCAGGCTTGCTAATCCCCTGCATAAGCCTTTATCAGTAGCTTCTGTTGGATACAGTTACTGAGAAGAATGTAAGTTTGGATTGTGTCTCTTTATGGTTCTCATTTTCTTCCTATATTTTGTTGCCATATTTTTAGTTACACATCATAAGTTTTTTAAACTTTAATTAAATTTTATTATGAGTTTCTTACCACTTTTACTTTTATTTGCAAAATATATCTTTTTCAGTATCTTAAAGAGAATATTATGTATTTTAAACATGCTTTCTTGTAGCCCATTCTGCTCTGTAGTTGTGGATGATGTGGAATCCTCTTGCCTCCCTCTGTCTTTTGAGTGCTGGGATTACAGATGGTTGTTAACATGCCCACTTTTATGTGGTGCTAGAGATTGAGGCCAGGGCTTTCTTGGTACATGCTAGGCAAGCACTTGTTGAATTACAATCTTTAAATTTTGACCTTTCTGTATATTTTTTAAAAGAAGTAACTCTTATAAATATTATTTACTTTTTATTGTTATTAATTTTTGTGTGTATGGTTCATGTGCATGTACAGAGGCCAGGTGAGGATGATGGGCATCTTCCTTTAACATTCTCTTCCTTGTTTCTTGAGACAAGGTCTCTCACTGACTAACGCTTGCTGCAGGCTGGCCAGCTCACCAGCCTTGCCTGGGTCTTGCTGTTTCTGCCCCTGCCATCGGGCTCTAGGCAGAGTTCCAGTTCACTTTGGATGTTTTGTCATGCTCTTTATTTCCTCTTTGTGCTTGTTGTCGCTTGCCTTTTAATGTTTCAGTTTTCTCTTTGTGTACTTGGCTTTAATGCACTCTGCATTATATTTCTGATAGAGATTGTGACAAGTATACAGGTAACAAAATTGGTAAGCACCTTTTTTGAGAGAGAGAGAGAGAGAGAGAGAGAGAGAGAGAGAGAGAGCGATCCTTTCATGTTCTTTCTATAGACTGCCAGCAGAAGATATGGTCCAGATTAAAGATGGTTTTAATCCTACCTCAAGAGATCTGGATTAAAGGTTTATCTTCCCACCTGAAAAACCCAGATTAGAAGAGGGCCTTGCCACTTCAAATTACTTAATTAAGAAAAACGATCCCTCATAGGTGTGCCTAGTCAAGTCATTTGGGTTTTAGTTAATTCCAGATGTAGTCAAGAATGACCATCAAATGGGAAAAGGCAGGTATACCTTTAATCTCAGCTCTCAGGAGGTAGAGGCAGCTGGATCTCTATGAGTACTAGGGTAGTGTCCTCTACTTATTGAGTTCTAGGCCAGTGAGATCTTGTCTCAAGAAACAAACAGAAAAGTGAAATTTATTATTTTTCTATTGTAGTTTTCCAGATTTCTTACTTTGTGTTTTTCCTCCTTCACTATTCCAATTATGTCATCCTTATGGCAAGTGCACTACCCACTGAGCCATCTCCCCAGCTACTCTAATTCTGACGTCATCCTTATGGCAAGTGCACTACCCACTGAGCCATCTCCCCAGCTACTCTAATTCTGATGTCATCCTTATAGCAAGTACACTCCATCTCCCCAGCTACTCTAATTCTGATGTCATCCTTATGGCAAGTGCACTACCCACTGAGCCATCTCCCCAGCTACTCTAATTCTGATGTCATCCTTATGGCAAGTGCACTACCCACTGAGCCATCTCCCCAGATACTCTAATTCTGACGTCATCCTTATGGCAAGTGCACTACCCACTGAGCCATCTCCCCAGCTACTCTAATTCTGATGTCATCCTTATGGCAAGTGCACTACCCACTGAGCCATCTCCCCAGATACTCTAATTCTGACGTCATCCTTATGGCAAGTGCACTACCCACTGAGCCATCTCCCCAGCTACTCTAATTCTGACGTCATCCTTATGGCAAGTGCACTACCCACTGAGCCATCTCCCCAGCTACTCTAGTTCTGACGTCATCCTTATAGCAAGTACACTACCCACTGAGCCATCTCCCCAGCTACTCTAATTCTGATGTCATCCTTATGGCAAGTGCACTACCCACTGAGTCATCTTCTCAGTCTAATTCTTTAATGAATAATTTTATATTTTTTAATTTGAAAGTCATTTAAATCTTTTATATCTCCCTAAATAAATAAAGCTAAATAAATTTTATTATTTTGTTTATATGTTTACATTTGGTTTTTTTATTGTTTGGTTTTCCTGTCATGTTACTATAATGAACAAGAGCCTGGCACATTTTATCTGGAAGCAGGGAAAAGATTCCCAGATTTTTTGAAGGTTTTAGTCACGAAGGCTGAATAAAGTGAGACTCCATGGAGGGGTAAATGATGCAATAGAAGCGCTCACTGAATCATATTGTGCTGCATGTACTTCTTCTTCCTGTAGCAGTGAAAATACAAGTGCCAGCTTCTAAGTGTGTCGGAAGCTGGAGGTGAGATGGAACCAGGACTACATGTAGCCCAGGATGCCTGGAAGTTACCATATAGCCCAGGCTGGCCTCATTCTTAAGGCAGTACTTGTGCTTCAGCCTTCAAAGTGCAAGGATTATAGACAGGCACCACGATGTCCATCTAGCTTGGGTGCTGATGCATAAAGGAACTTTCTTGTCCTACTAATTTTATAAGGTTAAAAAGGCAAAGACAGACATTCGGTGACTGTAGAGGGTTGGCTACAACAGCTTGGTGATTAACCCAGAAAAGAAAGCTCTTAGGGTGGTGGTGTAAGTTCCACATGTGCAAGTTATAGAAAGAGGCATTTAGTATGTTTGAACAAGTCTCTGTTTTCAGGGTCAGGGGAAGCTCCTCATTCAGATAGAATCAGGTCAAGGACAGGTTCCTGAGAGAGCACGTGTGCTCTCAGTTATTTATGTGGATAGATGGAAGAGGAGACTGGGGCCCAACCAGACGCCCAGCTTGAGGTGGCTCTCCTGGTTGGTTGATTCGCTGGTCTAGTTTCTCTTCCTCTGCTCTGTCATTCTTACACAGTTGACTCTTTCCCTAGGCTTACAAATGAGTTTTAGTAGTTGTGTACATTATATATTGCATATGTGTATGAAATGTGTCCAGAGTAATAAAAGTCTCTTTTTTTTTCTTGGCTTATGTCTGTTTAGAGCCATGAAACATTGCTTTCAAGTCCTCTAGAATATTCCTCCTATTTCCTTATCTAGAATTTGGTTCTAGATATCATTTATAAATTTTCAACAGAAAATGAGTGTAGGGTGTGATAATCACTTGGAGTAGAATAGATGTGTAGGGCAAGTAAAGTCTCCATATGAAGACAGTAGCTAGTGTAGTAACTCCTCCAGGACGAAGATGAAACGTATTCTGAAGGAAGATTTGGGAGAAAAGCAAAGTGGAATCCAAGTCGTCACCCCACTACTTAAGATATTTATGAGTCTGATGAATCTCCTTAATTCTCTAAATAAGAACTTTGCTGTCTTAAAATAGAGAGGTGCAATCCTTCTTAAGGTTGTTCTTAGGATTAAATGAACTAAGACACGACAGATTTCTAACATTTGGCAGCATCCATAAATACAGTTCCATTGCTACTGGCAGTGCCGTTATCTCCGTCAGTTTGTGCCCAAAGAAAACTGGAATTTGAATTTGAAAGTGTTTTCTCTTTCTTTGAGGTTGAACTATAATGTACCTACACCAAAGCTGTTGGGATTCGTATTTCCTTATCTGTCTTTTTTACTTTTGTTTTTGTATTGTGGTAACAAAATGTATGGCCTTTAACTACTTTTAATGGGAAGATATTGGAACTCAAAAATTGATTATTACAAGAAGCTAAGACTTTAAAAGTAATAAATCAAATAGAGAATTGTGATAAGAAATCAGCAGGGCAGATATTTTTCCAGACTTTCATTGTTCTCCCTTTTCTCCATTTATATTTAAATTATTTTTAAGGTATATGTGGTTGTATTTCCATGAAATAAAATATATACTCAGATATGTATGAATTATTTTCTGGTGCTTCTGGTTTCTAGCCAATTGTCCTTACTTTTTTCTCTTTCAGCATTTTCCTTCTTGCAAGGTCTTTGTTGAGGTCACATACTTATCCATTGAGTGCATTAGTAACTTTACAGCAACTAATGCACTCATCGCGGGAATATCAATTTAATATGGGCTGCTGCTGATGCAGTTTGTTTCTGTTGTTATGTCAACTAATAATTTACTATTTATATTTTGGTAGTATACTGGGAGGCTATATATATAAAATAATACATATCATAAAATAAATTCTTATTTTTTTATATTTGCAGATGGCTTGTTCAATCAGTATATTAGTCAACAGGAGTATAAGCCACGGTGGAGTCAGATTATTCCTAAGAGCACCAAAGGTGAGCTGCACCGCCTGGCTTGTTCTGGTTCTTCCTTCCTTCCTTCCTAAACATTCTTCTCCTTCTCTGTTAATGAAAGCATAGGTTATTTAGCTAGATGGCAGAATGGATTATTATACATAATTTTTTTTCTCCTGAGACTAGCAGTTGAACTCTGATCTTGTATGTGTTTGGTAGACTCTCCCTGATGAGTGATTGTCCCAGCCCTAGGTTACTGTATTTAAACTTATCTTTTAAGTTCTTGTTTCGTCACTATGACAAACATGGAACAATGCTATTTGTTCTTCACACAGAATGCTGTTCTAAACTACTTTATAGAGGCGCACTGCTATCACTGTATATGCTCCTGAAAACCTAACTTCTACAAAACATCTAAACATAGTATAGAGGCACACTGCTGCCACTATATATGCTCCTGAAAACCTAACTTCTACAAAATATCTAAACACAGCAGGACCTTTTGAGAACAAATGGTGAACTTTATACACAGATATTAATAAGGTTGACATTATAATTCTAATTAAAGCACGTATAGTTGCATCTTAGAGGCACTTGATTTGAGTATCTGAATGCCTTAGTGATTGCTTTCATGCTTTCTTCTGGGAGGCACATATCAGGGCCTTTATGTCTAATAGGGACTGGTTTGTTTGATTTGTTTTGTTTTTCAAACTCAGAATCTGATTCAGAGTTTAGTCTTCTTCATTAACCCCTTATTTTTGTATGGCAGGATTTTTGTTCTGTATTGTAGATTGTCTTCACTCTTGTCAGATAGAAGCATTGTTTTATTGCATATGTTTACATTAAAGAAAGATAGTTCTAAGGTGTTCACTTGGTTCTTGTGGTCTTCATATATTTCCAAGACTTTCTCTTCCCTTGTGAGAAACCTTTTATAGCTTTAATCATTAAGATGTACTGAAATTTCCTCTTGAACTTATATACGTTGTGTGAACATACTTGTATCTTTATAGTTCTGTGTAAGGTATTTTTATTCAGACACATATTTGCAAACAAACATTAAATACACAAAACACTAATGCTAAAAATTAATATCTTAGTATTTTGTTAATTTATTTTTGAGAGCAACAAATCATCCTGGCTGGAAGAGAGAAGAAGAGGGCAAGCCTCAGTGACAATGATCTGCAAGATCTAAGGGCGCCTCGCAGTGACAGGAGAGAGGATTGTTGGACAGAGTAGAGGAAAGAATTTGGTTTGGTTCTGGTTTCTGTATACAATCATAGGTTTCATAGTGACATTTTGGTCAATAATGGTGATCCCAGGAGCTTTTAACTTCCTATCTAGTGTAAGTACTGAACCCTTTCTGTAATTATGTATTCTGAAAAATACAGACATTGTAGTCGCCCAAAGTCACTACTTAGTGTAGTAACATGCTTTGCCATATGGCCAGGTATGAAATAGGCAAGCCGTATAGATTTGTATGAATATACTGATGTTTACACAAAAACAGAATCCACCTAACGATGCATTTCTCATAAAGTACTCCTTATCATTAAGTAACTTATGACTGTATAAAAGTTGACAGTTCAGTTATTTTATAGTGTTCCTGTGTAATTAGTACGGAGTTGGATGTCAATTTACATATAAAAACCAGGGAAGTTTATTTGCCAGACTATCTTATTTCAACTAATGGGAGATTTATGTAGAAAACCTTAGACCTTCTGGTGTTTAATCAGATGTGATATTAGCATCCTGTAATCTTAGGGCCAGGAATGTGATTCAGTGGTTGAACCCTTGCTTATTATTTGTGGGGACCTGTTTTTGATCTTAAGCACATGTGCAGACACACTGTACCCTAGAATCCTGGAACCTTTTGAATATTTGAAACAAAAGTATGTTTTCCTTTATAAATTCTTTTACTTTTAATATTTTGAAGGAGTACATGTCAAATGATTGCTACTACCCTTTATAGACTACAGTGGGATTACTCCTCTAGAATATAAAGTTTTATTATTTCTATATAGAAAATACATTTTCTTCTCCAGGTGATGGAGAAGATAACCGACCAGGAATGAGAGGGGGCCATCAGATGGTCATTGACGTCCAGACAGGTGAGTCACTTGAGCTGCGTTTCAGTGTCATTCTAAAGCTGCAGGCCACATGTATCATCGCCCACAATTAAGATAGTTTATAAGAGTGGACACTTCTCTGTCGATTTATGATTAAGGTTAAATATTATTCATTAAACTGAGTAGCAGAGGCAACGGGCACTGGCTGCCTGTCTGAAAGCTTACAGGAGCGAGGATGCTGCCGTGCTGAAAGCACGAGACACCCGAAGAGGAACTTGGCCTTCCTGCTGTTCTACTTTATAAACATTCACTCTGTACAATGCCAGTAGCTAGTTGCTCAAGCAGTATTTTACTTTTTTCTAAGAGCTTTTATACCATTTTGTTACTTTGTTGTGCTGCCTTAGTACTTAAGGAGTAAAAAAGATTTTGTAGACTCATATTATATTGTGAATAATTAGAAAAATGCAGTGTGGATACTAAGACTCGATTATTTTCAAAAACTGTTAGTAATTAGATTGAATACTTCACTTTAAACTGTGTTAAATATATAGCAACTTTACAATTTGAGAATACTGTTAAAGTTTTGGGAAAACTTCTCTCTCAAGGTGTAGGATCTGGTTTCCTACTCTGTGCCCTTCTCACAAATGCTCGCCTGTCTGTCCTGCATCAGTAGGCTGGAACAGGATGAACCTCTTAGCACTTGTTCTCCTGTGTTAGAGTAACAGGCTTGCCTAGGTTTGTTTATCAGAGAGGCAGATTTGTATATAGATTGTTTTCTTGTTATTAACACACTAAGGGAAACTGTATGGAAAAGCGCCTTAAGTTTCCTCAGCAGAGTGCATTTTGTGCCAGTTTGGAGACCTTGACACTTACAGCTGACCTTTAACAGGCAGATGCTGCAGAGGGAAAGGGACCATCCGTGACAGGGAACTTGCCAGTGAGAGAAGGATAATTAAGAACAGGTTATGGAATTTGGAGATGGAAAATAAAGATTCAAGTGATAGACAAATGTCAAGACAGAGCTTAGTTTGAACAATGTGACTGAAGATTAAATTTAGCAGATTAAATTAGCTTCTTAGGAAGCTCAGAAGATAAAGGTGTGGACATTTTTCCTACCATAATCTGTTTAATGCACTAGAGACAGAATTGTAGCAGATTCTAAGTGGCCCACAATCATATCACCATTCCTGTTTGACTAACTATAGAACTTGTGTTTTTAACAAATGATTATTACAGTCATATGATTTAATCTTTGTTACACACATATCTTGTGTGTACTCATGTTTGTGTGTGCACACCCATGCATGTATTTTTGCACATTTATGCATGTGGACGTAGAGACAGAGGTTGACAGTAGAGTCACCATCTGCTGTCCATTCTACTTCTGGAGGTAGTTCACCAGTTTGTCTAGACTGGAGGGATGGCTCCTGGTCTCTGTCTCCCCGGTGCTGGGATTACAAGCTGGACATTGGGATCAAACTGAGATCCTCATGTTTCTGTGACAAGGAATTTACTGGTATAGCCATCTACTAGTTTTGATCTTGTTATGATGGCTTCTCTACTTGTAATCTGTTAATCAGTATCTCTCTTCCTTTCTCTCCATCCTTGCCCTCTCTCTTCATCTCTCTTCTCTTTCCCTCCCTCTCCCGTTCTTTGTACTTATAACCCTTTAATCTCTCACATTACTTTGCTTAAAATTAAAATACTGCATTAAATAAGAATGGCAATTTTAGATGAAATGCTTTTCAGTTTTCTCATTCAACATATCTGGTAGCATATGAAGATGATCATGTGATTTTTTTGCCTTCTTATTTATATGTATTGTATTACATTTGTTAATTTGCATATGTTGATACATCCTTGTATTCTTATAATGAAACCAACATGATGTGATCATGGTATATAATCTCTCAGGATAGTAATTGAATTTGGTTTGCAATATTTTTATTAAGGATTTTTACATATAACACATTCTTTCTGTGTTATGGGATAGTTTGATGAACATTGTTCTTGGTTCTGTAAAAGGTTTTATTAAATTCTGCACTAATTTTGTCTAATTCTGTGATTATTCTTCTAGTGTGGTTAGTTATGCTGTTCTAAAAGAAGTTGGGAATAAGTCATACTAAGGTCCTTCCTAGCTAGGTGCAATGCTATATATAGTCTTTGTGTTGTTTTCCTCTGCTGTTGTAGGGTATGTGGATGTCTAAGAGTACATCTTCAACAAACTCTCTGTCATACCCGTTTGAGTCTATTTATTGTTGAGGTCTCAGAGTTTATATGAGTTAATTGAGGTTTGAGTAGGGCTGGATAGAGTGGAGCATTGTGCTATTTCATGCCTGTACTAGGCATGTTGATTAGCAGGCGTCAGATGCAGGATACAGTAGCTGTCATGCTCCTTTCCCAGCAAGGCTTAAAAGGGAAAAAACAAAATAGCCACAAATAGCAGTGAGTCACATATGGAAATAAATTAAAAGCCAAGTATAGCAATGCATAATGGTGCATGCCTATAAAACTAAGTAAGTTTTATTTTGGCTTATCTGATGTGGTTGTATGCCAAAGCAGTTGTTCCTTCCCCAGGTATTTCATATACATTGTTTTCTTAAACATTCAGGTTAATGGTTTCTAAGTTTCAGTGTTTTTTTTTTTTCAGTCAGTAGTTTGATTGGAAGCTTGCTTAATGCCTGATAACAAAGATAAAGTAACTGTAAAAGTTACAATGGCTTAAATTTTAATAGTTAATTGACAAAACTTCTTCCATCATATGAGAATCACATTGTAGGAGAGGAGTGTGATACTTTGTCCTACTGAATCTATTTTTATGTTAGTTTTATTAACTGTAGTCTCTGAAACTGATACCTCTTTACTTAATATTCTTTAATTGTGAATTGGGTTTCAACTGTGATTTAGGTAAAACAGGTTGTATGAAAAGACAGGTTTATTTTTTTTTCCAGCATAGACTGTCATATGTTAGGTTATTTATTCTTCCTGTGTAATTATTGCTGAATTTTAGGAACTTAAAGTATAAATCCCCCAACTGCCCTCTGAGTAGGTTATATTACTCAGTCAGAGAAGCTGATGGAGCTGTCACAGGCTCTCTTCTGTAACTGTCTGAAGCCTGAACTACCTCTGCAGCAATCATATTAAGGTGCTTAAGAAAAACTATCTCAGTTTCCCTTAAGATTTTTAATGAAATGAAAAAAGAAGAGTTTGGGTTGTTAACTACAATCAGACTATCATGTGGCTACAATTCTGCCTTTTTTATTGTGTATGATTTATGTTTGGGTGTGAATGTCACAGTGTGTATACAGAGGTCAGAGGACAACTCAGGTCATCAGGCTTTATCCACTGAGCCATTTCACTGGCTCCTGCCTTCTTGTTGACACTTGGTTTTGTGTCTGACTTGTTGGCTGTATCTGTTAGAACATAGTTGATACAGTCTATAGTTTCAAAATGGACAAACTTGTTTAATTGTAGTGTGCCATCTTGTGGAGGTTTATGCAATCAGCAGTCTGATTTACTATGCAGAGTGGTAGATACTGTAGTTGAATACTTGAAGTAAAAAGCCCATTTACTGTAAAAAAAAAAAATGTGTGTGCAAATGGTGTACAAAGGCCAAATTCTTCATTTGTGTTAACATGCCTCCCTTATTTTTAATTCATATTCAATATGTAAATTGTAGCACTGTAGTTTCATGGCTTATTTGATTATAGTACTAAATGTTATATCCTTTATACCAAGAAATACAGTTTAATTGTAACATTTGTAAAATACTAATTTGTGGATTGTTGGTGATTGCCTGATATGGTCTCTTAAATGAAATTGGCTTAAATTTTTGAAAATAGGTTGCTTTTAATCATATTACCACAGATCTCTCTCATTCCCTGTTTTCCTTTTCAGTCAGTTCTGCAGCAAGTTCAGATCCTAACCTCTCTGCTTAAGGTTTCTGTAGTTCCTTCAGTGTTTGTGGGATTAAGTTTAAGCCCTGATAGTTGACCTTTGACTTGATCTAGTCACTGCCTGTCTTTTTAAACTTCCTGTCTGGCTACTGCCTTTGTGTCCTTGTTTTTTATACATTTTCTTTAATTTACTTATTCATCACATATTCTTTGAATGCAATGTGTAGGTTTTGTCTTCACTGTGTCTTTATGAAAGATAACCATATCACATTTTAGAAATTAGGAAACTAGGAGTTGAAGAATGTTAGTGGTCGCACAGCTGTAGTTAGAGTCTAGATTGAAGCCTGACTTGGGAGTGTATGCCTCTAAAACACTGTCGCCATCCTGTCTCCGCATCAGTTACTCATTTTACTTTGCTTGAACAGCTTTTCTGTGCCTCAGTTTACTTACCAGAACTCAAAGCTACTCTTACCACAGATCTGTGCTGTGTCCCCCAGCCCCGTTCTCCTCCCCTTGTAGGACACCTGTTGTGTCTTTTACCTGCATATGGGACTTGGTCTACTCTGCCCTGTGGTCACTTCCATACATACCCTTTATAGTCACAACCAGGTTGTAAGTTCTTCAAGGATAAGGGACTATTCCAACTTTCTTTTCAGTGGTTTGTGAGTTCAAATCAGTGGTTTAATCTTCTTAAATAGATATTGTTGGGGTGCTAAGAGAAATGCATAGCCGGGATAGCCTGTATTCCTTTAAGGGGAAATAATGAAAAGAAGAAGGTTGCTGCCTGAGGAAGATTGTGCTACCTCAGGATATACAGGGGTGTTGTTACAGGACTTGTGTGTGGGCATGGATTTCCAGTGAGCCAGATTCCCTGCTAAGAGTTATGCTTTTCCTTTCTTTTCTACACTGTACTTCTTACCATAGTTCTCTTTAGATAGCTTTATAGTTTAAACCTTTTTATCTTTTATACCACTTTTTGGTATTTGTTTCTAGATGATTTATCTTTGTGCGACTTAAATGATCAGGTAATGTAGTTAAATTTTGTTATGCCTCTTTTATTCAGGTATATTAAAAAATAAATTTTTATAGAATTCATTTCGCTGTATTATTGCTTCAGTTGGACCACAAAGCTTCCATGGACAGGAATGACATCTTGGCTTAATTCTGTTGGGATGCTTGCCCTGTGCCAGATTTTATTTTGCTCAGCTATCAATGAGGCTGTTGTGGAAATGTGGGTTCTTTGCTGTGAGAGTTTATGTGTACAAAGAGACCTGCTTTTCAGAAAGAACATTGAGAACTCAGAGCCTAAGAGGAAGGGTTATTAAAGTTAATGAACCAGGGTAACCTTATCCAGAGGGTGCCCAGAAGTACTATAAAACAAAAGGTCAATTGCTATTGCTATTTTAGTTATATGGTCCTCCCTCTACAAGCTTCAGAAATTAATAGGGTTAATTGCTGTTATAGTGAGGTCTTGGCAAATAATCTTAAGCCAATGAAAATTCTTTGATTTCTTCCTGTAAAATTATGTGTCTGGACAGTACTATATGCCATTTAGGAAACAGTGCTATTCAACTAATGATAATGAATTGTTTTATAGTTATGAAATAAGACAGATTTTTAGTAGTTTAAAATAATTGCCATTGTTTCATAGTTTTACAGTGCCAAAGGGATTCCAGGTGGTTAGCTTGGAGTCCAGTTCAGTTATACTGTTGTTACTGTGTTTGGGATGCTTAGGTACTGAAAGGTAACTGGAGGTTTGTTTTTGTTCATTTTTTCTTTTTAAAAATAGAAATGTTCATTTTTGACAACTTTCAGAATGTTTTTGTATACAGAGTTTTGTAATAAAGATTAATAATCTCCTGCCATTGGTACCAGATACCTCAGAAAAATAGCTTAGGCGAAGAAAGTGTTTATTTTGGTTCACAGCTGTAGAGATTTTAGTCCATAATGGTGGCCATGAAGCAGAGGTAGGGAGGGGAGGGGAGGAAGGAGGGAGGATAGACAGGGAAGTAAGAGAAGATACTCCCTTAAGAACAGTGCTCCTGTGGCCTACTTCTAGCTATACCCACCTATTATTATTATTATTATTATTATTATTATTATTATTATTATTATTATATTTTTATTTTCTATATTCTTTGTTTACATTCCAAATGATTTCCCCTTTCCCAGTTCCCCCCTCCCCATATGTTCCATAAACCTTCTCTCCACCCATTCTTCAATCACCTCTCTCCTTTTTCTCTGTCCTGATACTCCCCTCCAATGCTAGATCAATCCTTTCCAGGATCAGGACCCTCTCCTTACTTCTTCATGGGAGTCATTTGTTATGCTAATTGTGCCTTGGGTTTTCAGAGCTTCTGGACAAATTAATATCCACTTATCAGAGATTGCATTCCATGTGTATTTTTTTGTGATTGGGTTACTTAGGATGATATTTTCCAGATCCAACCATTTGCCTAAAAATTTCATGAATTCATTGTTTTTAATTGCTGAGTAGTATTCTGTTGTGTAAATATACCACATTTTCTGTATCCATTCCTCCATTGAGGGACATCTGGTTTTTTTCCAGCTTCTGGATATTATAAATAAAAGTTCCTAGAACCTACTGAAGTAGTGCTTCTAATCATGACCAGGCCTTTAAGAGGCAGGGGGTAAATATTTTCATTCCAAAATAGAGGAATGGACTTAGAGAAATGAAATTTATAGCCTACACAAGTCTCCAGGATACATGAGTGATGTCATCATAGGAAGAAGAGACCTACTTTTCAGAAACAACGTTGAGTGCCCAGCTCTAGGAGGGGTCTTCCCACCATTCGATGATTAAACACACGTGGCTCTCTTTAAGGCTAGCTTTTCTTGTTGCCTGCAGCATACCTCAGTATAATCCCATGGTCCTGAAATCTCTTGACTTCCTGGTGTTCACTTGTATCTTTGGCTTCGTTCCCACAGTTTCATGCATTTCTCTTTCAGGAACTCTGGGTACACATTGTTTCACATCTAAGATTTCCTTTGAAATCTGAGTAGAAGCTTAATGATTTTGACTCTGACATTCTCTATGTCTGTAAAACTAGCATCAAGTAAACTACAGTAAAGTCTGCTGACAGTGTAGGCGTCTCAGAGTGCCTGGGTAGAGAGATCAGCATGGTGAAATAATCGTTGGGGAATAACTGCATTCGGTATGAGGTCAGAGTGCCCTAGAGGCACTGATTTTGCAATGAAATATCTTCTAAATTGTTTACTTTTTGCAGTGGATGGGCATTTGGCCAGTTCCTGACATGTTCCTGTGGCATCTTTCTCATTGAAAAGAACCTGGCTTCTTTTAAAACGGCACCAAGCTCTTCAGAAACCATGTCTTCATGTTTCAATCTTGTGTAGTTTTTCTAAACGAACAAAGGTTTTCAAATCCGTCTATCTGCCCTTTGCTTCCGGTCTTTACTGTAAACGTGGCCACAGCTTGCTAGCAGTCACATGGTCTTCTGAGCTCCTCTGCAATTCCCGCTAAGCACTTCCTCTGCCATCACAGTTGTTCTCTAGGCTGTTTCCTTACAAACCAAGTTCCTAGAACCCCATGGCCTTGGTTAGTCAATGACAGCAACAGGCCTATGTCTCTGGAATCAGGTTTCTGCATTAGTCAAGGCTTTTTGTCACTGTGACAACACACCTGACAAAAGATTTAGGGGACTTTTGTTCAGTGTAAGAAAGGGTTGGCAGAGCTTTCCACACAGTAGAGGCCAGGAAACAGACCAGGAGTGCCAGGACAGTGCAGTGTCGTAAAGGACCCACTCCTAGTAGCCTGCCTTTGTAAGGACAGCCTCCTCCTAAGAGTTCAGAAACTCCAGATACTGCCACCAACTAGGACCAACTTCAAGAATAGCCTTTGGGAAACATTTCAGTTTTGAACCATAATATCCAGTTAGCACCAGAACTCAGTCTTCCTCCAGTGAGCTGCTCTTACTCTGAGAGCAGGTGAAGCATTTATGGACATTTTACTTAGAAAATGTGCTTAAAATTTGAAATAATATGAGAACATGACAAAATCTTATGACAAGCCAACTATGAATGGAAAGAGTTTTCTTGGTGTTACAGTGTTACACAGGCAGTTTTCATGTCTTCATTGTCAGTAACAGTTTAGATGAGGGCTGCCATGTATGTAGTCTTAAAACATACTCTCCAGTGGGTCAGCGCCTTGACAATTTGTAATCAGTAGGTACAGCATATTTACAAGGGGTGATACAAAAGGAAAGGCATTATATAGGGAAGGACCTATTATATAGTACTGTATAAAGATACACGGAGACAAATCATTTTGTTACAGTAATAGTCTATTAATGCAGTACACATTTCAGAGTGACAATATATTCATTTATTAGATTAATCTTTAAAATGGAAGACTCTACTACCACTATTTTATATCAGCTTATTCTTAAGTTTTAGCTAGTTTTAACCATTGCTTTGGCATTAAGAAGACATCGCCTTTAATGTGATCCTCCCTTATCGCCCCTAGTAACAGCCTTGCCTCCTCATGTTATCCTTTTCCCCTGTGTATTCTAAATTTTGATTTTTAGAGTTTTGAGTAATTCTGTCAGTCTTTAGTAGCTAAAATATTGCTGCATCGTTAAGCTGATAAATATAAACTGCATATGGTCCAATAAATTCGTAAACTGACTGCACCTACTTCATTTGGGATACTTTAAAAATACAAACTCTTTATCTCCTAAAAAACTTTAGAATCAGAATCCTGGGAGACATGGTTTAATAATCTGATTTTTAAGTAAATTTCTTAAAATACAGTTCCGCAGCAGTCTTTCCACATACTTAGGTTTGAGAGTGGCTGGAGTACATTTTGAAAGCTACACATTTAAAGATACCACTGTAAACATTATGAAAAGTACCTTAATATGTTTTGAAACAATTGAGTGAGTCTGGTGCCTATACCCTTATCCTTAAGGCTTTTTTAATACGTACTTTTTTTGATTTTCATAGAGACTGTTTATTTGTTTGGTGGCTGGGATGGAACACAAGATCTTGCTGACTTCTGGGCATACAGTGTGAAGGAGAACCAGTGGACATGTATTTCTAGAGACACTGAGAAAGAGGCAAGTTCCTAGTCTTTTCGTTCACCTATCTCATGGTAGGAGTGTGGTTATACACTTTCTGCATGCTTGTTTTCTTCTCTGATGTTTCCTTACACTTGTAGCAAAAGAATTTTGAAGTAAGAAAATCAATTAGTTTTAAGAACTCTTGCATTCAAATTTCTATCCCTGGCTCATCAATTACTGGTATATTTAGCCAAGTCGATTCTGTAGAGTTAGATAGCAATAGGTTTCTGTTGTTGCTGCTGCTGCTACTGCTACTGCTGCTGCTGCTGCTGCTTCTGTTTTTTAACTTTTGAGCACTTTTTGAGCATCTTTTCATGTCTCCGCACTCTACTCTTGTTGCCCATGTTTTCCCCCATGCACTGGTAAGGATGGAGCCCAGTGCCTCGAAGTACAGTGTTACTGACTTGGTCTAGCCTCCACCATCTTAATTGTATTTCCTCTGGAAAATAGTCTTTTGGTGTCTACTTTTGACATCTACACTGTCTAGCTTTAAAAAAAAAACAAAAAACTTTTATGTTTTGTGCATGAGTGTTTTGCCAGCATGACCTGCAGGCCTGAGGCCTGCAGAGGTCTTAAAAGGTCATTAGATCCCCTGAACTGGAGTTACGGATGGTTGTGGTCCACCATACGAGTTCTGGGAACTGAACCCAGGTCCTCTGCAAGAGCAGCAAGGGCTCTTACTTGCTGAGCCATCTCTCCAGCTCCATGTCTCCCTATTTTAGCCCCTCATTATTTCACTGTACAGTCGTGTATAGTCAAGATAGAAATAGTTGCTTATATATAGCTGTAGTGTGGAATGTTGGCACGTGTTGAAGATGCTAACAATGCACTCTAAGGATGACTTTTCATCATTAAGCTAGACTTCATAAGTGATGTTTAAGGAAGATAGTACATATATATATATATATATATTTGTGTTTATGCCTATATATGTATAAATGGAGCATTTCTTTAATGAAAATAGCTTTCATTTATGGCTTTGAATTATATGAAAAAATATATGTAGAAATATTCATCTTTGCCCTCAAATTATTATAGAATTTTTCTGATCCCAAGTATATAAAAAAATAGTCTTCAGTCTTCAGTGTTGAAGTATCATTTTCTGAAATGTTTTTTTCTGTACTCAACAAACATAAAGACATATCTAAAATCAATTTACTTGTTCTCAGATGTTCTGAATCGAGTTAATTACATCTGTAACTTATTTCAGTAAGCATAGGGTTCATCTTAAAATCTTCCCTACTCATTGATATGTCAGATTCATGCCAAAGGTCCATTGATGTCAGTGCTTCCTTTCAAATGTCCTTTCCTCCCGATTCCTTTTGATGCTATTTTTTCCTTCTATCTCCTTTCCTCCCTTCCCCTCTCTACTCCCTACCTCTTCTAACTTATCAAGTTACCTAGACTGGCTTTGATTTGTGATACTTCTTCATCATCCTGGAATTACAGGAAAGTGTGGCCATGCTGAGCAGCATCTTAGGGTTGCCTTAAGTCTGAGTCCAGCTGTGTCTGCATAGGGAAGTTTCAAATTAACCTGTGCCTCATGTCTAGACCCTGCCTCTAAACAAATAAACAAGAATAGGAAGTTATTAGTCTTTTAGAAACATTTACTTTGATCCCTATTATCTCTAACGTTAGTGACTAATAGGACTTCCATGTTGTATACTAGTAAGCCTTTATTTGCTTGTGAGGCAGTAGGTTGGCTGGGTGCATTCATTGGGAGACAGCTGTTGACTAGCCTAGGATTCTTCAGCTGAGACTGCATGCCTGTGTTTCACTGAATTATTGTTTTGCCTGTCTGTAGGCTAACTGGGACTTGTTCTCGGGGAAAGAACAAGACTGCCAGGGGATGAAGCCATGAATGAGTCACCAAGTTTATTTTTCTCTCTTTTGTGAAAAGGAGCCAGATAACTAAATCCAGAGTCAGTATATGGCGGGATGTTAAAAGATATAGGGAAGTGTGTATGGAGGGGAGCCAATAATAAAACGAGTCTACCCATATTTCTTTTGCTTTAGTGAAAGCCTCCATTTGCCACATAGGTTTAGCCCTCACCGACGTGCCGGCAGTATCCCCTGACTGTTTAACACCCACATTTAACCATTTCTGCAGTTCAGCCATGTCTTCCCTTGTCTCATTGCCAGTGTTTCCCCTGTGTTCTCCGCGAGATCTCCTGCCTCCAACTTCAGCCAGTGTGTTCTCTAAAGCTCAATTTAGGCTTCCTTGTTCATCGTAGCCTTTCTTGAGGCTAAGCAGAATTTAAACCTCCTTTGGTGTTTCTTCTGAAACTGGTTTGTATTCTCGTTTTCTTAACTAGAATTTGAATTCTCTGTAGGCATGAGCATATTCTTTAGAATTTACTTTAAACAACTGATATGCTTATTCCTTTGTAAGTAAACAGATCAGGTAAATTAACAAAAAGTGTTGGAGTAGAGCGAAAGAATAAACACAAAATTCAGAATGGGTATTTGGGTTGAGGCCTTGTCAGATGTTTTGTTTTTGAGATGTGGCCTCACTGGTGGGCCAGTATAGCTATCCTTGAACTTTGCCACTTCTGGCTTTACCTGTTTTGTGCTGGAACAATAGGCGTTTGTCACTATGTCCAGCTCATTCTATTTATTTTTTATACCATATACATACATTGTAACATGAAGTTAAAAATCACAGTGATTACTTTGATAAAAACATTTTCCGTTACTTTGAAGCTAATAAAATGTTAAAGTTCAGATTTTTATAGTTTGTCTCTCCATTATATAGATGCCTGTGGTGGTTTGAATAAAATTGGCCATCATAGGCTCCTATATTTACATGCTTAGCCATTAGGATGCAGCACTATTTGAGAAGGATTAGGAAGTGTGTCTTTGTTGGAGAAGTATGCCACTTGGGTGGGCTTTGAGGTTTCAAAAGCCCATGTCATGCCCAGAGACTTTTTTCTCTTCCTCTCTGCTACTGATGAGGATGATGTCAGTTCCTGCTATAGCACCTGCTGCATGCTGCCATGCTCTCTGCCAGGATGATAATGGGCAAACCTCTGAAATGATAAGGAAGTCTCCAATTAAATGTTCTTTTTCATAAGAGTTGCCTTGATCATGGTGTCTCCTCACAGCAATAGAACAATGACTAATACAATGCCTAAAAATCTTTAGTTGGTACAGACCATGAACTGAACGGAAATGTTGCCCTAGCATTAAACAGCTCATTGTTTCTAACATTCAACAGTTACTATTTTGCATGCCTAACTTTTTGTACCAGTGAGTATAGGTTATTGTTGGTGGAATCTCAGGGTGTGTGTTTCAAAAGCATGATATACAATCAGGAAGCAAAATGACTTAATCACTTGAATGTATTTAAACATGTGTCTAGTAAAACACTTATAGATCAAAGCTAATAGAAAGACTGAGTTCTTAAGGAGAAAATAATTTTGAATGTTTATGTAGCTAGGCTAGTATGTTTTTATTGGTTTGAGATGTTCTTTAAAGTAGATGATAATGAAAGAAAACTAGAGTGAAGTAATAAAACCCTGGGGGTGTTATTAAGTGGTAGAGCATGTGCCTTGTACAAGAGCCTGCGTTTCTTGGCCCTACACATAAGCACAAAGAAAAGCATTTTTATTAACCCTGACTACCTTTAGTATTCTTTCCAGTTAACAGTAGTAATACAAATGAATTTTATAACAAAAGATGTCTTCTTAGAAAAGGCTGGGTTAGTTTTTCATAAAGGGAGTGGTGGAAAATGTCATCTATGCACGTACACAAATATTTTAATTGTGCCTCTTGTTTTCTTAAGCATCTCTGACTTCATTCATAGGATTATTGAGCAAGAAGGTATTAGACAGGGCTCTACTTACTGGATATTTATTTATATTAGTGATTTTCAAGTCTTAGGGTTTTAGGATTTGTTTGTATACTTAAAAATCTTACCACTTTCTCAGTTTATTTAGGGTATGCTTATTGAAAGGTACTATAAAATTTGTCAGTTTACAATAGGTGTACATATTTTTGTTAAGCTGTTAAGAATTGTTTTCAACAATGGCATTGTTTGAGATTTTTAGAGGTGTTATTAATGACTAGGTTGGTCCAGGACAGCTAGATTCTTGGGTCTGTTTGTATTATTGTTTACTCTCCTAGGACATGTTTTACAGGAAAGAAGTGAAGAAGATTGGACCATATATATAGCTGTATTTGGGGCAAGGGGATGGATCTTTAGCAGCTTTCCCGGGCAACTGCGTATTGCTTTCTTTTAATGTTGTGTCTCAAAATAGACAAATGTTTCTTAATGGTAGTTTGTCACGTAGTCCATATCACTTAGCACTTTGTATCTGTTGTATTAAAATCCATGGTCTTGCTTGCTGGATGGATAGATTTTATAAAATCTGTACATGCTTTTTCACTCATGTGTTGTTCGTGTGAAAAATATTGATTCGCTTCTAAATATTGACCCATTTTATCATATGATATCTCAAAACACATTTGTTCATATCACTGTCGGTCTCAATAGAAAAGTCTTTGAGCATTGAGAAGATAACAAGATCAAAGACAGTCTTCCATGGTTCTAATTGTTTCTTAAAAGCATGTTTTATATCATTGGCAACAGATTTGGTCCATTCCAATTCTGATACGATTCTTTTCTTCTGAGACAATGTCTGTCTTGATCATAATTTCTGAATAAACATACTATTTAGGTTTTGTTGTTGTTTCCTGAGACAGGATCTCATTTATGTAGCTTTGGCTATCCTGGAACTTACTGTATAGACCAGGTTGGCCTCAAACTCACAGAAATCTGCTTGCAACTACTTCCCCAGGGCTGGAATTAAAGGCTGTGCCCCAACTGAATAAGCATACTTCGATTAGTTGTAATTGTTCTCCATGGGAAAAATTGCTGTATGAACTTGGAATGCCAACCACTATATAAATGTTTTTTGAGACAACCATTCTACACAAAAATGGCATTGTTTCATACATTTTACGTTTCTTTACTGTTTGAGGCAATAGAAAGAAGTTGAAGTAGTTGAGCCACATCTGCTTCTGGTATCAGAAAAGTATGTAGCCTCTTGGAACTTTTGCCTATAAATGAGAATGGAGAGGCAAATATTTAACTATTATCATGGAAAGAACTTTGACATTATAGACTTCCTGAAGTACCCCAGAGAGAGGCATTTGGATTGTGATTTTATCAAATTATAGTATAATGTTACTCTAATTTTGTTGTGTATGACTAGAGACAGCCTCATGTATGCTTATTCTTCTTCATCTCATAACTTCATTGCTTTCTTTCTTTTTTTTTATGTCTTTCCCATTTCACCATTAACCTTGACTGTAAAATAGAGTGGTGAGAGGGATCCTTGCCGTCAGACTGTAGTTGTAGACTATTTGTGTTAATGCTAAGTGACAGGTTTCAAATGTCCTTATTCCCTTATCAGATTGAAGTACTTTTCTATTCTTCTTTTGCTGCGTTTTTTTGTTTTGTTTTTTTATTACAAACGTGTATTGAATTGTGTCAGAAATTCTTTTTGTACTGGTATTAATATTTTTTGTTCTGTAAATATAACAAATTACCATGATTATTTCAGCCCTAAAATTGGTTTTGCATTCCTACATGAAACCTGTTTTTAAAGATATATTCTTTATTTACATTTCAAATGATTTTCCCTTTTACAAGAAACCATTTAATGAACTATTCTATTCAAAATTGCTGGATCTGGTAATAAGAGATGGCTCAGCAGTTAAGAGCGTGTGCTACTTTTTCAGAGGACCTGAGTTCAGTTGCCAGCACCCACCTGGCAGCTCATAACTGTCTACTTTAATGAGATCCAGTTCCATCCTGACAAGCAAATGGTATACATGTGTATATGCATGTATGTATGCAAAACACTTAAAATACATAAAACTAAGTACTTTTTGAAATTGCTGGATCCTATTGATAACACCGTGCTAGCGGCCACTCTTCTGTGTGTGTTCCTAAGGTACTCTCCCTGGGGGTCAGCTAGCTTTCCTTCTTTCCCTTCTGCTTTTACCTCTGTTCCTATGATATTGGTAATTTAGTTTCAGCACTGTTAGCTGCAGAAAACTAGCTTAGAGATGAAATAGAACAGATTTTAAAATGGAGTTTGTCTAAAATTGACATTTTCTTGGATGAATGCTTGATAAAATTTACCAGGGCAGATATCTGAGTCCATTGTTAATAGGAAGATTTTAGAATAATACATCCACTTTTTATGTGAAAGGGCTCTCCATTTTTATTCCATGTCTCATAACATTTGGTAGGTTATATTTTTTCAAGGATTGTGTCTATTTAACTGCATATTTTGTCAAACTTTTCCTACACTGTTAACTATTGTCAAATTGTACTTGTTTTTCTTAATAAACATTATTTTAGTAATATTCCTGAGTTTATTTCTGGTATTGGTAGAATTTTCTCTATATAAAAAAACTAACTTTGTTGGTGTTTAAAATCTTGTCACTTTTTCCAAGGACCTACATGTTAGCATTCTCTGGTTGTTTTCTATTTTTATTTCTATTACCATCATTTCTAATTTCCTTCTCCCTGTGGTACAGTTTACTTGTCATTTTAATGGTATTAGGATTACTTGGACAGAAGCAAGAGTTTCTGTGTCTTGTTTAAAAGTTAAAATTTCATATTAAGGAAAATACCGCACGGGCTTCTGACATATAACTTCATCTTTGTTTCTGAGCTCATGGAAGAATCTTTCCCTTAAATAAAATTTCTACCTTATCTATGAAATCTTAGCCAAAAAAAAAAATCTAAAATATATTATTACAACACTTTGTGTGAGTACAAAGGCACAGATTCTGTCAGCTTACCTTCTCAGTCACTGTTATTACTGTCAGGCCTTTTCCTTGTGTAATATTCCCTCGTTTAATCAAGTCAAATACATTAGGTTACTTCCCTTAAACTATTGCTCTTCTGTGTTCTGTCTTGTCCTAGGAACTCACAGTGGCTTGTTATTTCGTGCAGATCACACCCAGGCTCCTCTTAGCCCTTCAGCAGTCTGCCTGTGTCTCACCGGCTCAGTCATGAGATATACATTGTATTAGCAGCTAGATTTTTGCTTATTTCTCTCTTCTGAGGGAAAACAACTGTTTATAAACGTGAAAAGGAAAGGGCTTTCTAATGTTTTCAACCTGGTTACAGTGGGACTCAGATATCATCATCTCTTTCTAGTTTTGTGATTAGTAGTTTAGACTATGTGAAGTAATGATAATGGCTTCCTTATTGGGTTTTGTAAGGATCCAGTGAAACACATCTATCCACAGAAATAATGAAAACAGAATTTACCAAGTATGCAGGTTGGTTTTTGTCAGCCTGACACAAACCTAGACATATCTGGGGAGCTAGAATTTAATTGAGAAAGTGTACTGGCTAGTTTTATGTCAAAGTTGAAACAAGGTAGAGTCATTCAGAGAAGAACAGTCAAACTAAGGTGACTGATGTTGACCTTAGGCTTACGCGCGCACACACACACACACACATACACACACACACACACACACTACCTATCTCTCTTACACATACGTAAGACCATACACGTAGTTTTTTTATTTTTGTTCACAATACTTTTAAAGATCCCACGTGCCTTAAACTAGATTAATGTGTAATAGGGAATTGAGTTGTAGTCAAGGCAAGAAAAACACAATGTTGTATATGATACGATGGATATTAAAACAAGTACCAGAGAGGATAGAGTAGTTTATGGCTGTTTCCTGGCAGATTTAAAACACTTGTAGGGTAAAGTTTGTGTCTCCCACTGCTTCTTTTGCTTCCTTATCTAGTCTAGTGTCAGATCCACATTAGTTGACTTGTTAGGAGTTTTAATGAAGCACAGCAGAGGAGGGCAGTTTTACTCTTTGCTTTTTGATATCCCCTTTTTCCTCTCCTTTCTCCAGAATGGTCCTAGTGCCAGATCGTGTCATAAAATGTGCATTGACATTCAGCGGAGACAAATCTACACATTGGGCCGTTACTTGGATTCCTCTGTGAGGAACAGCAAATCTCTGAAAAGTGATTTCTACCGTTATGATATTGACACCAATACCTGGATGTTACTAAGTGAAGACACTGCTGCCGACGGTGGACCAAAATTGGTGTTTGATCATCAGGTTTGGTGCAGTTAATTTCTAGTAGATTTAATAGTGCTGAGTAGCCTGGTCCTTCTTAGAAGGGGCAACAAAATACCCACAGAAGGAGATACAGAGACAAAGTGTGGAGCAGAGTCTGAGGAAAGACCATCCAGAGACTACCCCACCTAGAGATCCATCCCATATACAGTTACAAAACCCAGACACTACTATCGATGCCCACAAGTATTTGCTGACCATGTAGTAGTGCAAGACTCCTCAGTGGCAAGAACAGTGCAGCGGCAGGGAGAGAGGCAGAGCATTAACCTGTAGCCTTGTCAGAAAACACATGGCATTGATGAAGTAGTGCTCTCTAAAGGGGGACACTTTGACAGGTGGGGACACTGCTCCTTTGCAGTCCTTAGGGAGCTAGGAGGATGCAAATCATGATGGTGAGGTGGCTTAGTGGGTAAGGGAGCTTGTCGCCAAGCTTAATCTCCAGCACGTACAGGATGAAAGGAAAGAACTGACTCCTGCAAGTTATTTTCTGACATCCATGGGCACGCTGGCTCATGGGTACACACACAGGTATATAAACACGCTCATACACACACCTTGGCATAGACCACCTCTAAACCAGAGTTAGACAAGACATGGCTTCCCAGAAGCACATGTCTATTCAGTAACACCAAGGTCCTTAAGCCCTATTGTCTTTCTTCCATAGGAACACCATGAAAGCTGTTGGGTCCAAGGAAAACCAGCTTACTTAAAAGTCAAAAATTATAAGCAGTTACAAGCACCAGATCTTTAGAGAACCCTTTAAAGAAAATGGAGGGGGTGGTGGTGCTGGAGAGATGGCTCAGTGGTTAAGAGCACTGACTGCTCTTCTAGAGGTCCTGAGTTCAATTCCCAGCACCCCATGGTAGCTTACAACCATCTGTAATGAGATCCATTGACCTCTTCTGGTGTGTCTAAAGACAGTAACAGTGTACTCACATACATAGAATAAATAAATCTTTAAAAAAAAAAAAGAAAGAAAATAATGGAGAATAATACTTTCTTTGGAACAAAAGTAGGTGAGAGTTCTGTTTCAGCACTCTAGCAGTCTAACAACACAGTGAAGCCTGAAACTAAAGATAACTGCATACAGAGTATGCACTGGTGACCAAATGGTAAGAGCAGGGAGAAACCACATACACGTAAGAAAGGAGGGCAGACAAGGAGGCTCAGGGTAAAAGGGCTTGTGACTCAAGCTCAGCGACCTAAGTTCAATCCCTAGGGCCCTGGGAAAGGTGAAGGGGAGAACCTACTCTATGGGGTGCCTGCCCAGACACTCCACACATGCCTTCACCTCACAGTGTAAAAATAATAATAAAAATAAAAGAAGAACACATTATTTTCAGAAATGGAGACTAATGTGTAAGCATAAATAAGAACAGGGATCATAGTATAAAACAGACATAAAATGTATTTGTGAGAGTATTACAGAAAAGCCTGTCAAATGACAGTCAGCCAGCTACCTCTTAAGACATTAATGACACTAAATTTAAAACTACTATTTTCAGTTACTAGATAAAATTATGAAGCCACTTAGAATTAAATTTTTTTGGCTCTATAACTATGATGAAATAACTGAAGCATTAACTAAGAAAGAGAAAAAGGCTAATTTTGGCTCCTGGTAGTGGATGTTGTAGTCTAGGTGGCATTATTGCTGTGGGTGTCTGGTAAGCACAGCACATTATGACAACCAGCGGCAGAGCCACATACCTTACATAAACTCACGCACAGAAGAGAAAGGGCAGACCAGAGTCTCACACTCTTCTTTGTGCTCATAATCCTAACCTTCTGATGACCTTCCAAAGGCCACAGCATCTGCCAGTAAAGCCAAACTATTGACATGTAGACCTTTGGGAGATACTGCCCATATTTAGACTGTAGAAAATGCCAAGAGACAAAAGAGCAGTATCTAAAAAGGTGTTCAAGAAAAAAAATAGTGTGAACCAAGTGTTAAAGTTCTTACTGAACTGCCCTTTAAATATAAACACTTTAGGAGATTAGTAAATGGCATGTGAGCTAGCCAGGGAGTAGCAGGAGAGAGTCCTGTGGAGATCTGCCTTGGCTTCTTTCTGCACCAAAGTGGGTAATGGACAGAGCCAACAGGTAAAGACGCTGTTACAGGGAAACACATTAGCAGTGGTGCTGCAAACAACAGTGCTCTTCCTTCAGGATGTCACCAGTTTGTGTGAGTTGTGTGTCACCAGTTGCTGCTTCCCTGAAGGTAGACAGCAGTAAGATCACGTCCAGCCGGTAAAATCAGAAACCAGTAGTCTATATACCCTGAGCCAAAAGTGAGTTATGGGTTAGGACTAAATAGCAGGGCATCCTCTAGTCTGATGAAGTAGTACCTACCTGTGATAATTCATGAAAAATTAGAAAATGGGTAAAATATAGAAGAAGAAAATTGAGATGGTCCACTGCTTATTAGGTTTTAGAAAATTTCAACCTGACAGAGTAGATAAGTAGTTTCCCAACTTTTTTAAATAGGGTTTTATCGTGTATGTGTGTGGAGGGGGAGGAGGTTTGATTTGTGGCACTAGCTGGTCAGAAAATTACTATGTGGACAAGACTAGCCTCAAACTCGAGATTTGCCTTGGCCTCCTGAATGCTGAGATTAAAGGCACATGCCACCACACCCACTAGTTGTTCAAATTTTATTTACAAATTTTTATAAAAACACAATTTATCATTGGTTTTTATAACTGTTTTTCAGAGATCAAAAATGCAAAATAGGACCAGGAGATGGCTGGGCATGTAAAAGCATGTACTCCTCCTGCAGAAGACCCAAGTTTAGTTCCTAGCCCCCCATATCCAGTGTCCCACAACAACCTGTGACACCAGCTCCTGAGAGCCAGACATTCTTTTGAGCTTCAGAGGCACTTTTCACACTTGTACATGCCCATGTATAGACACAGATACACATATTCAAAATAAAATAAATGCTAAAAATATAGATTTATAAAAATATAAAATGAAGAACTAATTATTAAACCAGGTAAATGCCATCAAGATGCCTAGAGTGATGAAAATTTGTTGATAATTGACTTTCATTAAAAAAAAAATAATTTGTATCAGTATAGGAATGCATAGTATATATATAAAAGTTGTCATGTTTCATGTCCTGTGTGCTGTAAGTGCAGGAACACAGAGAGACACAGAGAGAGAGCATGCTAGAATCTTTTCTTTTTGTAGTAGTTTTTTTTTTAAATTGGCCTTTACAACTATTAAAATAGCTTTGTGTTAAAAAATTAAAAAGTAATAATATGACAAAAGCAGTTTTTCGGTGGAAGAAGAGCATCAAACTTGTAATAACCAGTGACTACTTCAGTGAGAGCACAGGCGTTTCATGAATTAAATAGAGTCTTCAAGCGCGAATGTCACTTAGCTTTGATAGCTGAACTTGAGCTTGACTTTGAGATGGGATTTGTTAATATCTTGTAACAGACGTCTCTTTCCTTGTGTCAATTTATAAAAGGCTGTAATTTTTATTTGAAGAAATGTAAAAAATCAAGATTGTTTTGAATCATAGCTTAAGTCAATGAAAATTAAATTTATAATGCAAAAAGAGTCAGAGTTCTTCATACTGTGGAAATCAGTGTGGAAATATGTTTGTAAATGCCTTTTGTTTTTTTGTTTTGTTTGTTTTATTTTGTTTCAGACAGGGTTTCTCTGTCTTGGCTATCCTGGAACTCACTCTGTAGACTGTGCTGGCCTCAAACTCAGAGATGAGCCTGCCTCTGCCTCCTGAGGATCCTAGGATTAAAGGGGAACACTTCCACCACCCACTTGTTGTATTATTTTACAACATGGTTTGAGGAGTTTTGTAAAATATATGTAGAAGTTAATTTAGCTGCATCACTCTAATTTGCATATTGGGTATCTGCTCTCCTTAAACAGGAGACAGCATCTCAAATAAGATGCTTTCCTAGAACTGAAGATCAGACTTTTTCCTAAGGAAAAGAGGAGCTTATGATCATGAAATATCCATAGTTATGATCATTATGCACTCCAAGTGAAAACCAGTATATCATGGATCATTGTGCCTTTGGTAAAAGTATTTATATCATAGCATAAAAAAACAGAGTTCCTGAACTTGATTTCAGTTTGGGATGAATGAAAATTCAAAAGGTGTTTAGAAAACTATCCTGAATTTCTGGACAGTATGTGTATATAATAATTAAGACATGTATTTAGCATAATTAAGAGCAAAGTTCAGGGTTTCTTTGAGAATGTAAAGCATACAAACCAAACTCATTTTGGCACATATGAAAGGAACATACTAAAACTGTTCAATCTGTTGCTTTGTTCTTATAGATGTGTATGGACTCAGAAAAACATATGATCTACACCTTTGGTGGTAGGATTCTGACATGTAATGGCAGTGTAGATGACAGCAGAGCCAGTGAACCACAATTCAGTGGGTTGTTTGCATTCAACTGCCAGTGCCAAACCTGGAAACTTCTCCGAGAGGACTCCTGTAATGCTGGCCCTGAGGACATCCAGTCTCGAATTGGACACTGCATGCTGTTCCACTCGGTAAGACTTCTCCTGTGCGTGCATTTTGTCATGGGTGTCTTTATAGGAAAGAATCAGTAAGAAAGCAAAGCTTTTTCTGGGAATGGATGATTAATACAGCAGTGACAGGAACTAGAGCATCAGCAGTGAGCCATCCCTTAGTCATTCCCATCAGCTTAGAAACTCCTAGATGGTTGTTACGTGAAGATAGAGCTAGATGCTTTATCATTGACCTGAACTACTTGCCTAGCTAGTGAATAGTTAGCTCTCTGTGTTAGGACTTAATCATTTGTAAACTTTTTCTTAGCAACTGAAAAGATAAGTTTGGCTTCTTTTTTAATTTTGGATTGATTTTATAGAATTTAACAAGAGTTTATTGGGAAAATCAACAAAAATTGAAGTATATAGTAGTATCTTTATTTTTATGATCCAAGTATTAGAGCAAATGGTATTTAGCATGCATGTTTAAAAAATATCATATGAATTACAACAAAGGATATAGTGAATTTCCATGTATAGATTTGTCCTTTTGATCAGTAAACAATCTGTATGTTTTTAATGTAGTTTTTCCACCTTAATTTCATTCCTTGTCAGTTTTACAGCTTCTCACATTTATTGTGTTGGAGTATTTTCAGAAAAATGTCAGCTGGGACGCCCTTATATAACAGGCCCTTCACATCTGATTCAGACAACTATGGATTGAAAAATATTTTAAAATTTTTTTGTCTCCACTGAAATGTACAGACTTAAAAAAAAAAACCTTTATTAAAAAACTGTTCTCGTGTCCTGTAGTTTATAGTTTATATTAAGAGTAATGTAGAGGGCTAGAGAGATGGCTCAATGATTAAGAGCACTGACTGCTCTTCCAGAGATCCTGAGTTCAATTCCCAGCAACCACATAGACTCCCAGCCATCTGTAATGGGGTCTGGTGCCCTCTTCTGGTGTGACTGAAGACAGCGACAATGTATTCATATACATAAAATAAATAAATCTTTTTTAAAAAGTAATGTAGAGATGATTTAAGTACCTAAGAGAATATGTATATGTTATATGTACACCCTAAAAGACTTTGGGCCCATCAGGATGACACTGTGTGACAACTGCACCTACAAATAATACTGTTTTCTATGAAACACTGACACAAACTTAAAAATGGTGTTTACCATGTCATACCACCCATAACAAAGGCAGTGTGCTGATAATGCCTAGTCCACGTCTGTGCTGTTCTCATACCACTGATGTCTTTTCAGCACTTGTTTGTTGAGGTCAGGGTCCCAGTACACCTGTGCACTGCATCTCTCTCCATCCCTGTCAGAGCCTACGCCCTTCTTCCCCCCTCCCCCCACGCTACTTACTCCTGCTTTTTTTTTTAAATCATTTGTAATGTATGATGTTTCTCATGCTCTTTGGATTCACTATACTGTCATTACTTCTTTTAATATGTTTCTCTATCATATTTTCTATAAGCTAGCTATTTCTATCTAGAGGCTTGATCTGTATTCACTATCTTTTCAGGGGAAGCCAAGAGGAAACACATTAGCACTTCTCCAGTACTCTGATCATAGAATATCAGCAGGCATTTAATGTCTAGCTTTATATAGATATATTTTACATTTTCATGTCTGTTTTTAAGTTTATTCTAACATGTATATGGTTATACAATAAAACTATAAGTCAAGGTACTTTTGGAAAACTCTGGTTTTTATTTCAGGGGTAAGAAGTTAGACTTCTTCCTTGTGGGTAGCTATCCCTTATTCTGTTTTGATTTGTCCAAACACATTTCTTACTTGCTCGCTCACTCTTACTTTTGCTCTTGTAGTTATACAACGGGCAGGCCTTGCTATTCGGCTTTGGTGGGTTCCTTAGCAGTGGTAGTGTGGGGAGAGCTGCCTCTTTCCTCTTCATCTGAGCAAAGTAGTAATGTGTGGGATCTCTTGGAAAACTACTCCTGTAGGGATGGATGTAAAGGGTGAAGGCTCATTCTCAGTGCTTCATTGGAAATGATAACTCCCTTTTCTCCTTTTTTCTTTTAGAAAAACCGTTGCTTATATGTGTTTGGTGGCCAGAGATCTAAGACCTATTTGAATGATTTCTTTAGTTATGATGTGGACTCTGATCATGTAGACATAATTTCAGATGGCACCAAGAAAGACTCTGGAATGGGTAAGAATATTTCTCATGCTTTAACTGCTTATTATAGAAAACTAATGTCCAATTTCTTTTCTTTGTAACCTTCATACTTTCTCTACTTTAATTGAAATAATTCTAAATTAAAGGAATAAAACTGTCTAATTTACTGTTTAAAAATGCATGATTTACTATTATTTTAAGGAAAATATAATGTGTGAGTTTCTGAAGTAAACGTGTGTGTCTCTGCTTCTGGGGGACAGGCTTTGTGAAAAAGCAGCATCTGAAAAAGTAGTCTGGACTTGCTGATGCTGTCTACGTCTTGCGTTCAATGCAGTAAACTGTAGGTAAGACAGAAGCAAAGTAGAGTATGGCTGCTATAGGGTAGTCACCTGCAGTTGTTTATACCTTGCAACTGTGCAAGCTTATCATCTAAGTAGGATCTCCTACTGATACCGTGGCTCTTTACTAACCAGGTTCATGGGCATGATTAGTAATACTCTGTACACACTATTTTTAAGTCTCATTTTGCTAAACAGTTAACCTACGCAGTGATTGCTGTACCTTTGAATAATATCAGAAGAATGGATCTGGTTAATCACGCTTTGGCACTAGAGTAGAATTTAGAGCAGCTTGTTTTTTCATTTTAGCTGCCATATATAAAAAGATTCTCTTATCAGTGGTACTTTTACAGAATAAATTTTAAACACCTATGTTGGAGCTGGGAAGGTGGCTCTGTCAGGAAACTGCTGCTACACAAGCCTGGGGGGCCCCGTTGAGATCACAACACCTACCAGCTAAAAGCTGTCATGATGGTGTGTGTCTGAAGCACCTGTGCTGGGAAATGAAACAAGCAGGTCATCGAAGCTCAGCCAATCCAGCTGAGTCAGGGGGACCCTGTCTCAGAAAGTAATAAGGTGGAGAGCCACAGAAGAAAACACCCAGGGGTGACCTCTAGCCTCCACGGGCACATGCGCGCGCGTGCGTGCGCACGCACACACTTACCCCAAACACACATACATCTATATCTACACACACAAATACATATGTTGTTGGTATCATTTATGGGCACTATGTAGAGTAACCCTCTTTTAATTAAAATTGCTTACATAGAAGAGGAGAAAGGCTGGTCTAGTGAGATGGCTCAGCGGATAAGGTCCTTGTGGTGTATACCAGATGGCCTGAGTTCTATCCCTGGATCTCATGGTGGAAGGAGAACTGAGTCCTAGAGTTACCCTCTGACCTCTTGTAGATATAATGTATGACAAGTCTCTTATCTACTCACACACAATAATAAATACAAATTTCAAAGAAGAAAAGTTTTTTTCTTTAAATAAAACTTAACACTAAAGAAAAAAATGTGGAGTCATTTTGCTCCAGATCCCCTTACTGGAGTTTAGGCTAGAGGGTTATTTGCTGTGTTCTAGTCTTCGTGACCAGTAAAGTAGACAGTCCTACAGCCTCGTCTCTGACTGGCGGCTAGGCCTCCCGTCCTGCATCCCCAGAGCTTCCCCAGCAGCAAAGAACAAAGAAAATGGAGGCTGTGGAAACAAATACTGGGAAATTTCTGCAGACCCAAAACACTGATCTTCAGATTATAAATGGCCTTCTACAAATACCATGCCATACCATACCATAACATACCATAACATACCATAACATACCATACCATAACAACATAAAAATAAAAGAAGTTAAATTTCAGAAAACCAAAAAGTCCTCTCGCCATTAAGGCAGATCATTATGTATTAAAGTGTGTTTTTATATTCTGTCAGAAAGAGGACCTCCTAAACTCTCCTAGAACAAAATAGGTTGCACTCAAGGAAACAGGACCTAGAAGGACATAGAAACTCCCAGTGCCATGCATTAGATACTACAAGATAAAGAAAATTCTTAGAAAAGTTACTAGAGATATTTTTGTAGCCAAAATAGTGAAGAAAAAAAAGAGAGAGAATATTTTTAGATCTACTGAGTAAATCCATGTTTACCCTTTAGACCTACCTCTTAGCAGTTTAAACAGTTGCAGAATCACCTAAGAACAAGAAGTCCAGAGTGGACCACCAGCCCCCAGGTTCCCCTCCTCTGCAGCACTGTCTTTAAGAGAAAGCATTAGCCGTCTGGAGACAAGTTACTAGAAGCACTTCAAACATCATCCCTTTCCTTCAAAAGGTGGGGAGTGGGGAGTGCAAAAAAATCTAACCCGTGGGATTCTGCTTAGATTTCACTGGCTAGAACTGTGAAGCCAGGCTTCACTCCAGAGTCTTGGGAAGCATGTGTTTAGGGTATGACAGAAAAAGGGTTGGAAGTAGCTGCTGTCTCAAGATAGGAAAGTGGTAGAACATCTGTTTACTATTTTTTTTTTTTTAGGAAGATACTTTATATACTAACAAAACAATATCAAGAGAAAACACCGAAGCTAAGAAAAAAAAATCCAACATAGAAAAAGAGGGGGATTTCCCGGGTATGGCCCAGTGAGCACCAGCAGGGTGAGACGCACCAGGGGTCTAGACAAAGTAGGCTTTAAAGATGTGTTTGGGTATTTGTAATAAAAATATTAATAGACAAGTAGCATGTGACATAAAAGGTTGGGGATAGGAACATGATAGAAAAAAGAAAGACCAAAGTTTTAAGAAAAAAGACATCATTACAGTGACATTTTTGGTCCTGTAATGAGCCATACTTTTTTAAACAATATAATACAAAAACTACAATCAGCTTAACAAAAAAAAAAAAAGGAATTAAAATTTAGTGGAATGATAGTGTATGTGTAGTCAGCCTTTCCTGAGACAGAAAGTCAATTGGCTATACTGGAACAGCAGCCTCAGCTTACCATTCAGAAATGCAAGCTTAGGCAGCTGCTCATGATGTCACTTCTGCCTACTAAATCTCACTGTAGGAGGATAGTGTGAGACATATGCCTTAATCTTCAATAACTTCTGGCTTGTAAGAGTCATTCTAGTTTTCCCTGGCATTCCCAGGGGACAGGGGACGTATGATTCAAATCGCCAGGTAAAAACCTCAAGAATGATAACTGATAGGACAGATCCATTGAAAGCTGTTGTCTGTTGTCTTGGAGTATGAGAGGATATACTTTGGAAACACAAGCGTTACATTCATTCTTGC
Organism: Apodemus sylvaticus; assembly: GCF_947179515.1. Lineage (NCBI taxonomy): Eukaryota > Metazoa > Chordata > Mammalia > Rodentia > Muridae > Apodemus > Apodemus sylvaticus. The sequence continues at coordinate 55,531,769 of NC_067473.1, forward strand.
AGAGTATTAGTAGACTACTAAATAGAATTTTGAGGAACAGTAATAAGCACGTATTTTTGGTGGTATCATTTCTTAGTTTTGCTGTTAACTGAATGCTATTAATCGAATCCATGCTCTGGCCTAAGCTTCAAGCCAGCCCCAGCAGCTGTAGTTACTTCAACCTTACTACTATATGCTGGATTATCTTTTATTGGTGGTAAGATTCTGATATGGTTAATAAATCATTGTACATAATTCAACAACATGGTCATATAGCCAAGATTGAAGATTTCACTGTACCTCACCACTTCCCAAAACTAAAAAAAGAAAAAAGAAAAGAAAAAAGTCAAAGAGTAATAATAGTGGAAGCAAAGCTACTTAAAAAATTTTTATTGTAATAAATTTAATGGCTATAATTTGAAAACATTTAATTTTTAACAATTATGTAGTCATTTACAACATTGTTACTTTAATCAGTTATGACTACCAAATTGTGGCAATTCTTTTGTGCCTTTTTTGTTGTAACTACATAGTAACTACATAATCTCATGGTTGAGATTCTAAAACAATAACAACAAAACCCAGAATTATACAAAACAATCCAACCCTTCAGAGGTAATCTATTAACATTTTGATGGATTGCCTTCTAATCTTTGAAAAGGGTGTTTGTATCCAGTTTTGTTTTCTGACATTTTAAATTTTACATAGATTCTTTTATTATGATTTTCCTTTATCATAGTTTTATTGCTGTGAATTTAAAGTAACAGAAAAGCAAATTGTCTCATTCACTAGTTACTGCTGTTGTCAACTCTTCCAAAATTAGAATTACATGTTTGCTGTGCATTGTTCATTTTTTAATTGGTTTACAGGGAATTAACCACACAAAGCACACAAATCATTCATTAATTTAATAGTATTTGTTGATTGGTTACTACCATTTAAGGGTGTTTAGGCCCTCTCTCCTTAAGTAGTTCATAGACTTCCATTTACCAAAGATTGTTTTAGGCACTAAGGATCCATGTGAGGACCCCAGGGAGTGAGCTAACTCACAAAGTTCATATTCCAGTGAAGACTGGCTGCGGTTGAATTCTTAGTACTATGAAGAAAAGAAGTTGGCTGCTTTGCTAAGGAGCAGCCTGAGAGGCACCCTTAAGAGACAGTAGTTTGGGAAGTATCTCTCAGGAGGGAATATTTGCCACTGAAAATGAGGAGAAAATTAGAACCACCAAACAATGGTCTCCTAAATAAGTTATTGAAAGATTTTGTTTCTGGGTCTAGGTCAGATTTCTTTTAAGGATATCACTGTATACATTTTTCAAGTGGCTGATTTTTACAATCTAAGAATTTCATTGCTCAAAATGTTCCAAACTACTGTATTTTACTGAGAACTTTTCTGGCAGAGTTGTACATCTGGTTTGAACTAGCTGGTAAATGTGTCTACCTAAAACTTGAGGAGTTATGCTTGGAATTGAAGACACTGACTCAATTGACCCATCAGAGTTAAATTGAAATTAATTTTTTACTGGTCTGTTTAGTTTTGGGGTTTTATTTTGTTGTGAGTCCGTGTGTGTTTGATTGGTGGCTGTTTTTGGTCTGCTTCCATCTGTACCTGATCCTTCCCTCTCCTTCCCCCTTTTCCCTTCCTTCCTGTCCCTTACTCATGGACTCCCTTTTTGCCTCTCCCCTTTAACTTTCTTAAAGAATTGTAGTGCCTGGCAGGGATTGAGAAGCCCAGTTTGAGCTCTAAGGGTTCTATTTTGGTTCTTAGGTAGCCTTACCCGATGTCTTAGAGTGTGCCTCTGCACTTCTCTAAATTACCAGGGTTACAGATGAAGAAAGGGGGCTTGTGAGCAGCCTCTGTGTTAGTGGAGGTGATCTAACCCTCTAGTTTGGCTGGTATTGTTGGGTATCTTTGTTTTCTCCAGTAATGCCATCACTATCATCGGGTAACGCTGGTTCATCCAGTCACCCTCAGGTCACCTCAGTGTTGCAACATGCCTCTGCCATTGCTCTACGAGTTTGGGCTGTATCTCCCATTTGCCTTCTGTAGTTCGTCAACCTCTCCCCACGAGCTTCATCTCTTCCCAACCCTTCTCTGCTGCATTACTTATGAAGGACAGAGCCATAGGCCTAACATTTAACGTGGAGATGGTTTCTGGTCACTTACAGGTGCCAAAGGACAAGTTAGGCAGTAGGATTAGAGTTATGAACATAAGCTCTGTCTTCATACACCTCTTTGTGAATGGAGACGATGAAGAAGTAAGCTGATCTGACTTTTTGATTAGAGCTAATCCAGATTAGAGGAAACTCTGGGTTAGATAGCCTGACTGCTTGAGAGGCTGTGGCTTAGCCCCCAGCCCTGTTCTTGGTGCTGCATCCTTCCTGCACTGCGCACTTCAGTAGCACTATTGCTTTTAGACACAACAGTGCTCTTGCCTCTGACCCTTCTGCCGTGTTGTCTCCTAGTTTCCCATCTTACTTCCAAACTCTAATTTTGCTCTCTCCTCAGATCTTACTTTGTAGATTTTGATCTCTTGGAATTCTTTACCAACTCCTCAAAACAGGCTAGGAATTGAAGCATATGGTTCTATCCTTAATGACTAACACAGTCAAGAGGTAGCCATGATTCTGCATTCCAGAAGCTTTGGAAAACTCTGAGGAGGGACACATATTTTATTCAGAATTTCTTTAAAAGCATTCAGACTCTTCCATACCCTAAATTTCCTGTTAAGATATAGTGTATAAAGTTAGATAATTCAGAAAACCTCCTAACAGGAAGAATGGTATGTTGTATTGTGTTTGCATAGAATTATTTACTTCACTTTAACCAGTATACACTTAAATTTTATTTTATCTCTCTAGAGCACTACTATGCAAGAAAAATTTTTTAGTAATGAGGTAGAGCACTCTTTAAATTCCCACATTATCAAATGTTCCTAGAAAGCACCACGTTTACCTATCATGGAGATGCTCTGTAATGTAATAAGCCATTCTAGTATTTATTAGCTGTTTTTCTGAAGCTTTTGTATTTCAGTTAATTACTGCAATTTGAGATGGACTTAATATATAATTACATGTTTGTGCTTCACTCATGTAGATTCTTTGATTAAAACTGCATTTACAATGTGAGTTTTACATAGTATTGTTTGAAATCATAGAATAGTTTTTTTAACTGTTGAAATCGCTAGTAAGAGATAATATAGCAAAATAGCTTCTCTTTATTAATGCTTTCTGTGCGTCAAATGCTATAGGATCTTCAACCATTGCTCTTTATAATTATTTAAATGTATTCTCTCCGATTCAGCATCAGGATCTAAAAAACCTTCAACCTTTTTTTATTTTTTAGCTTGATTCAACTCTTATTTTCTAACTTGTATATAACACTTTTGCATTTCAGTTAGAAGAAAATTATAATTTAAATTGGTGGATGGCTGTATCTTAGAAAGAAAGGATTTATTAGCATTATTAGCATTGTGTTTAACATCAAAATTCAATATGCTAAAAGTTGAATTTGTTTCTAAATTGCCTTTGTTGTTAACACTGAACACAAGCTGTTTGGCATGCTTCTCACTGTAACCTCTGTAGTTAGCAGCAGCTGTGAGTTATGCTTAGATGACTTGTCAGACACACAGCTTTAGCGTTGGTTGCAGACTGTGTTAGAATGCTGCTTCTGCTTAGTTGAGGTCAGGCATGCACCTGTGGCAGAAGTGCAGCCCTCCCATATTGCAGATATGAAATCAAGCACTGGTGATAGAGCTCCTGGAGCCTTGTCCTGCTGCTGTGCACGCTTCCTGTCTCCTTGCTTCGGTCTGTAGGTCCTCTGTCCTCTTTGTAAATGCATATTATGTCTCCTCTGACATTCATACTTGCCCTTCTTTATGCCACTGTGTTCTGTTGCAGCAGATTGATGTGTTTGGTACAGTAAATTGAATCAAAAGACTTGGTCTGAGTCTTCAACATTAGCACCTTGTGTAACATCTCTGGACCTAATAAGCCATCTGAAAATGAGAGGATTTGGGCCAGCTGTGCTGAAAATATCATTTTCCTCTGGCACTGTATTAGATTTTCCTCTCTTTCCTCTCATACAAGCATTGTGTGAGTTAATATATCAGTTTATTTTCCTGAAAACCTTAAAACAAAATCGTACTTTAAAATTGTCCATGGGAATGTATTTATTATGCTTATTGACACTGAAGAAAACAAAAAGATGTTGAGAAGTTGCTTTGGTTTTGACCCTCTTATATTATGCCAGCGATTAAGACCAAGTCAGGCAGTACAGAGACTCTAAGCTAATGACTTCTTGTTACGCTTATTATGAGATACTGGTTGGGATGATAACTTTTCCTTGTATCATTTTTGAGGCAAGGTCTCATGCATCTCTGACTGGCCCCTTGCTGGCTGTGTAGCTTGAGCCTTTGCTCTGACATTACATGCATGCACCATAACACCTAGTCTGTGCAGTGCTAGAGATTGGATATGCGCCATATGTACAAGCAAGCATACATGTGTACAAAACACATATATACATAAAACAAAAACATACATTTTTGTTTAAAAAAAAAGATGACAACACTGTTGTTGCCTACCAAGGAGCCACTGTTGCCTCCCCCACACACATACATTTTTTATCTAGACCATAATTTTATTTATTGACAGTTACCCAGTCCCAGGGGAGAAATCATAGCTAGTTCAAACTAGTCATTGTTATCCTTTCAAAGGGTTCTTTCATTTTACCTGTGTGTGACTGAGGTCTAGCTAGTCACACACAGAAAGTGTTAAAAGGCATTGGAAAAACATCCTTTCTCGTGACAGTAGAGAGCTGCAAAGGGAGAGCTCTCCATCTCTTGAACTATGAAAGTGTGTGACACTTAGAGCTACAACTAGCAGCTTTGAGAAAAGAGCTGCAGGCCAGGGACTCTGCAGAGTGCACCGGGATTTAGTCAGTGTGCTAAGATACCCTGGAGCTAGTGTGAGTTAATCAACTACTTGGTTTAAAAGTATTCTACCAAATAGAGAACCCATGGAAAGCTGTTCTTTAATCAACTATTCAGTTTAAAAGTGTTCTATCAAATAGAGAACCCAGGGAGAGCTGTTCTTGCTGTTTCATGTTTCTGTGGAAGTTCTCCAATTATTCTTTGTCTGTGTCTTAGCTAAAGAAATTAATGAATATGTACTTTGGATCATGAAGCAAAATAGAGAGATTAATTAATTAATTAATTAATGTAATAACATAAATTTCCTCAGAAATCTAAAGGACTTCAAAAACATTAGTTTCTTTTTCCCCTTTCTAAGGTTTTCTTCTAAGTAGAAAATTCTAGCATCACTGCTTATCCTGTGGTCAAACCAAGGAAAAGAAACAAATAATATTCAGACTGCCATTTCTTACTTGTCCTGTTTCTTACAAAAAGTAGGAAAGGTGAAAAATTAGCACATTTTTTAAACAAACCAAAAATAACAAACTGACAGATAATTGCTGTATAATTTTACTGTTTTCTCAAACAAGTATATATTCTAAGTGTGTGCAGGGTTAACTTTTGATCTCAGACAAGTATGTGTTCAGAAAGTGTTCATGGCTAAATTGTGGTATCAGACAAGCATGCATTCAGAATTTGTTTTAGATTAAATTGTGGTTTTAGATAAACGTGTTCAGAATATATACATGGTTAACTTGTGGTCTCAAAGAAGTATGCGTTCACAATGTATGTGGCATTAACTTGTCTCATTTACTGATCTGCGTGACTCATTTCTTTCTGTGGGTTAGTTTGTAAAGACTGGTTAAATTTCTGGCATTTGGTCAAGCTTATTCAAAGCAGCTGAATTGAAAAGCATTTAAAACACATGTGTTTTAAATCTCCTATTTTGCACACCCCAACCCCTAATCCCCTACCACCATGCTTAGCATCTCTGCCATCTATTAAAAACTATTAAAGTGAGAAGATAGCCTTGTTTTTTTCTTGGGAATAATAATATACATGACCAGAATAATGGTTATGGCATGTTAGGGTGAAACGTTCTTTTGCTTTTTTGACCTTTGGGTCTTTTGGAGTTTTGACAATGCTGTTTTTATTCAATCCAGATTTTAGTTTATTATTATAAAAGTAGTATATGTAAGTAATAAATCAAGATTTAAACAATATATAATGTTATAGTATAAAATATTATTACCAAAGGAGAAAACTTAACACAGTCTGTTAATTTCTTTATCCAAATTTAGCCTAAGAGAAGTAAAAATGAGAGTGTGGTGGTTTGAATACACTTGGCCCAGGGAGTGGCACTATTAATAGGCTAGGTGTGGCCTTGTTGGAGGAAGTGTGTCACTGTGGGGATGGGCTTTGATATTTTTCTAGCCTCCTGGCTTCTTTTGGATGAAGCTGTAGAACTCTCGGCTCCTCCAGGGCCATGCCTGCCTGGACACTGCCATACTTTCCACATTGATGATAATGGACTGAACCTCTGAACCTATAAGCTACTCCCAGTTAAATGTTGTCATTTTAAAAATTGTCTCTGTTATGGTGTCAGTTCATAGCACTGAAACCCTAAGACAGAGATGCAAGTAGGGTCTAAGAACTCAGTTTAAGTGACCCAAAGTCTCTATCTCCAAACTACCTTGAATTATTATTCTTAGTCCATCATTATAGACAAAGCACTTAGCAGTCACCCATTCATTGTCAGAACCCAAAGAGCAGCATTGTGCAATGCAGATGTCTTAGTTACTGTTCTATTGCCTTGGCAAAACACCATGATCAAGGCAACTTATAACAGAAGGAGTTTAATTTGGGGCACACATTTCCAGAGGATTAGACCCCATGACTATCATGGGAGCAGGCAGCTAAAACGTGGCACTGGAGCAGTAGCTGAGAGCTTACAACCTCATCCACAAATGGGAAGCAGAGACAGAGAGGCACTAGGTATCCTGTGGGCTTTTGAAACCTCAAGTCCACCCTCACCCCACCCCCAGCAAAGAGTTCCCCCAACTGGGAATAATGTATTCAAACACAGCAGGTTGTGGGCCATTCTCATTTAGACCACTGCAGCCAGAACTCCTCCTGAGCTGCTCAGAGCTGATGATAAAAGCAGAAGTGCCCTGGCCTCTGAGCTCTCTAGCTCACTTCTCTCCTCCCAGCACTGCCTTTGAAAGTGCAGTACCTTACAGAAACTTTGTAATTTTATGAGGTCCCATTTGTCAATTCTTGATCTTAGAGCATAAGCTATTGGTGATCTGTTCAGGAACTCCCCCCCCATGTCCTCTAGGGTCTTCCCCAGTTTCTTTTCTATTAGTTTCAGTGTGTCTGGTTTTACATGGAGATCCTTGATCTACTTGGAGTGAAGTTTAGTACAAGGCGATAAGAATGGATCAATTTGCATTCTTCTGCATGCTGACCTCCAATTGAACCAGCACCATTTGTTGAAAAGGCTATCTTTTTCCCACTGGATGTTTTTGGCTCCTTTGTCGAAGATCAAGTGACCATAGGTGTGTGGGTTCATTTCTGGGTCTTCAATTCTATTCCACTGGTCCACTTGTCTGTCACTGTGCCAATACCATGCAGTTTTTAACACTATTGTTCTGTAGTATTGCTTGAAGTCAGGGATACTGATTCCCCCCAGAATTTCTTTTGTTGTTGAGAATAGTTTTAGCTATCCTGGGTTTTTTGTTATTCCAGATGAATTTGAGAATTGCTTTTTCTAACTCTGTGAAGAACTGAGTTGGGATTTTGATGGGGATTGCATTGAATCTGTAGATTGCTTTTGGCAAGATGGCCATTTTAACTATATTAATCCTGCCGATCCACGAGCATGGCAGATTTTTCCATTTTCTGAGATCTTCTTCGATTTCCTTCTTCAGAGACCTGAAGTTCTTGTCATATAGATCTTTCACTTGTTTGGTTAGAAAAGGGACACTGTTAAAAGGACAAAACGGCAACCATCAAATTGGGAAAGGATATTCACCAACCCTACATCTGACAGAGGGCTAATATCCAATATATACAAAGAACTCAAGAAGTTAGACCCCAGGGAACCAAATAATCCTATTAAAAAATGGGGTACAGATCTAAACAAAGAATTTTCACCTGAAGAAATTCGGATGGCCAAGAGGCACCTTAAGAAGTGCTCAACATAATTAGTCATTAGGGAAATGCAAATCAAAACAACCCTGAGATTTCACCTTACACCAGTCAGAATGGCTAAGGTAAAAAACTCAGGAGACAGCAGGTGTTGGCGAGGATGTGGAGAAAGAGGAACACTTACTCCTCCACTGCTGGTGGATGGTACAACCACTTTGGAAATCAGTCTGGCGGTTCCTCAGAAAACTGGACATGACACTTCCGGAGGACCCTGCTATACCTCTCCTGGGCATATACCCAAAGGATTCCCCAGCATGCAATAAAGATACATGCTCCATTATGTTCATAGCAGCCTTATTTATAATAGCCAGAAGCTGGAAAGAACCCAGATGCCCCTCAAAGGAGGAATGGATACAGAAAATGTGGAATATTTACACAATGGAATACTACTCAGCAATTAAAAACAATGAATTCACAAAATTTTTAGGCAAATGATTTGATCTGGAAAATATCATCCTAAGTGAGGTAACCCAGTCACAAAAGAATGCACATAGAATGTAATCTCTGATAAGTGGATATTAATTAGCCCAGAAGCCCTGAATACCCAAGGCACAAATCGCATAACAAATGACTCCCATGAAAAAGTATGGAGAAGGTCCTGATCCTGGAAAGGATTAATCTAGCATTGGAGGGGAATATAAGGACAGAGAAAAAAAGGAGGGAGGTGATTGGAGAATGGATGGAGAGAAGAAGGTTTATGGAACATATGAGGAGGGGGGATCCGGGAAAGGGGAAATCATTTGGAATGTAAACAAAGAATATAGAAAATAAAAATATTTTTAAAAAATACTGGGAAAAAAAAAAAGAAAAGAAAGTGCAGTCCCTGCCCTGCGAGGTCCTTGTTGCCGAGGCTTCACTCCCTTACTGCTCTTCCCATCTAGTTCCCATAGGCCTGCCCATGTGGGTCCTACTCCAGGGCTGGCATCTGAATCCTCTCCTTTATACAGTCCAAAGGAATATATTGCTCATTCCCTGAAAAGCATATCTCCTTATAGATGAACATGAGTAGACATTAGAGATCAGTAAACTCACACATGTATGATCAAAACTTTAATCTTAAATTCCACCTTAACTTCCTGAGTGCTAGGATTATAGGGGTGTATGTCACCTTGCCTACATAAAATGATGCTGTATTATTTGTATTTGTATTTCTTAAGGACTAATGATGTTGAGTAGCATTTACTGTGAATACATTCTGTATATTCTTGGAAATGCCTTACCTGTTAGATAACTAAGAATGACTTATCAATTATTTACCCTGGACATGGACCTTTTAGATCTATGACTTGTACATCTTTGTTCCCATTTTGTAGGGTTGCCTTTCCATGTTTAAAATCATTCTCACTCTTGTCTGGTGCCTACTCTTGTGCACAAGCTCACTTGTGTGCTTCCTCCCTCCCTCTCCCCTCTTTCCTCCTCTCCCCTCCTCTCCTCCCCCTTTCTGTGTATGTGTGTGTTGTGTATATGTTCTTTTGACACTGAGAACAAGTAGTGAACAGAGCAACCTCTGCCGTTATGTCAATTACATTCTAGAGCAAGAGGAAGGCTGTAAATAATGTCTATTGCTTAATTCAAAAGACTGAGGCGTGTTAAAAGACAAATACAATGGGCATATAGAGCAAATTAAAGATATGAGTTAGTTCTAGTCTGCTGTTTATTGTGAATATTGCCATCTTAAGTATTCCTTTCATTTTTAGTTCCAATGACCGGATTCACACAGAGAGCAACTATTGATCCAGAACTGAATGAAATACATGTCTTATCTGGACTTAGCAAAGACAAAGAAAAGAGGGAAGAGAATGTCAGAAATTCATTCTGGATTTATGACATTGTGAGGAATAGCTGGTAAGGACTCTTGTCTGTGCTGCAATCTCAGAGATACATAATGAAATTGGTTTCTTTAAAAACGGAGGAGTGAGAGATTTATGTTAATTTCTGATATTGAAAAAAATACTAAATTTTTGTTAACGTATTTTGAGACAGACTTATTATATAGCCCTAGCTGGCCTTGGACTCACAATTTTCTTGCTTCTACCTGGGATTATAGGTGTGAGCTACCCCACCTGGCCTAAAATATTCGTACTTTATGGAAGTGAGTACTGTAAATAAAATGAGTACTGTGTGCACAGCGGCATCAAAGGAGTGGGTTTACTCTGCTCATTTACTCTGGTCACTTCCTTTTCTGGAGATCTAAAGAGTTGTGTGCTGGTCTGGGTTCTGCCACCAGGTAGCTAGATAAAGTTGAAACTAATGTTCTGTAAACATCTCCATGTCCTATTGCTGGTGAAGGGACAGGTTTGACTTAGCATTTCCAAGCCAAGCCTTGCCCCAGAGCATCTGGCTGAGCAGACGCTACATGTCTTGCTGGGGAAACACAGTTGCAGAAGATCCGGCTCTTGTATTCAGTGACAGAACAGAAACACTTCCAAGAACAGCTCTATTTTCTATGGCAGTATGCTTGGCAACTGAAAGCTGTTGTTTTCTGAGAAAGACATTGTGTTTGCATTCAGAACAAGAGTGCTTGAGTTTTCTACTGTGAGTACACAGTAAAACACCACATCAGTCTGTTGGTATGAACAGTTCCTGTTCCCCAGTACAAGATAGATAGTTCTGAAGTAAGCTATTTTGAAAGGTCAGAATTAGTTCTAAAAAGTGTGTGTCTTCCCATGAGAGTTACTGCCTTTGTACTTTGATATGAACAAGTATACATTTGTTTCTGCTGATAATTTGGGCATTGGCAGTTAACTTACTGGCTATAGTTGTATAAACAATATGGCTGCTGGTGATTCTCTGAAGTACAGTGTCTTATAAGCAGTGTTTTCCAGGTCTTGTGTCTATAAGAATGATCAAGCTGCAAAAGATAATCTGAGTAAAAGTCTTCAGGAGGAAGAACCATGCCCGAGGTTTGCCCATCAGCTTGTTTACGATGAATTGCACAAGGTATGCCGACCACTTTGATCTGCACATTTTCAGTGAAATGCAGTCTGAAAGTATCTCTGAATAGGTCTTATTTCTGATTATTTATAAGTGCATTTGAATGAAAAGTTTTAATACAGAGGCAGTTATTTAATAGAATATATAGCAGGAATTTAATATTATTTTTTAACAGATCCCCCCAAACACAATAGGGATTGAATTTAGGGCCTCACACATGCTAAGCAAGCACAATACTTATATATGTCTCCCATGGTTTTACTTTTTATATTGATACTGGGTAAGTTGACCAGGATACCTTGAACTCTCTATAGCCCAAGCATAGCTTAGAATCCTCCTGCCTCAGCTTCCCAAATAGCTAGGATTACAGGACTATCCTACTAACCCCAGTTTTTCCTAAAACTCTTGAAGATAATATATACCTTTTGTATGGTCCATAATTCTTGGTCCTTCTTATCTCATGTTATTTGTATTTTCCTACCCCACTCTGGAACAGGGTCTCACTAAATAGCCTAGGCTGGTCTCAGACTCAGGCTTCTTTTGTCTTAGCCTCCCAAATGTTGAGAGTATAGGTTTACACCATAACATTTTTCCTATTTTGAAATTGTCACTGGCTACTTTATCCCTCTGCAGAACAGATAAATAAGCTGTGTCATTGTATATATGTTGTGAATATCTGTCTTAATTTGGATTTGTCTTCTGTGAACAGACAACGTGACCAAGGCAAATCTTAAAAGGACATTTAATTGGGCTGGCTTACAGCTTCAGAGGTTCAGTTGATTGTTGTTGCCATTAAGGTGGGAACATGGCAGCATCCAGGCAAGCATAGTGCAGGAGGAGCTGAGAGTTCTATGTCTTCATCTGAAGGCTGCAAGCAGAATGCTGGCTCCCAGGCAGCTAGGATGAGGGTCTTCAAGGCCACACCCACAGGGACACACCTACTCCAACAAGACCACACCTCCTAATAGTGCCACGCCCTGGGCCAAGCAAATTTAAATCATTACAATATCCAAATATAAAATACTGGTGGCACATGTGTTTAATCCCAGCACTTGGGAGGCAGAGGTAGGCGGATTTCTGAGTTTGAGGCCAACCTGGTCTACAGAGTGAGTTCCAAATCAGCCAGGGCTACACAGAGAAACCCTGTCTTGGAAAAAAAAAAAAAAGGAAAAAAATACCCCCAAAATAAATAAATAAATAAATAAATAAATAAATAAGTAAATATAGTTTTTGCATCTTGAAAAGGAACAGGCATTAGCTTTTCCAATTATATAAGAAATCATTTCATCTATATATTTCTGATGTAAGTGACCTCTGTCTACCAGCATTATAAAAATAATTTTTGTATTATTAAGTATTCAGAGTAGTTTCTGTAACTATTTTCACTCAAATTTGATGTGTGATTTAGTGACTGGACTCAGACTATCTTGAAATTTACTTTTGTATTCAACTATAGATGAACTTTTAATATCTGTGCTGTATAACTTGAAGCCAGATAAACATTAACATGAAAAGGAATACAAGCTCTTACTCTAATGTTTTCCAACTTAAGAGTTTAATGAAGAATTTTCATTTAATGGGCTAGATATAATATTTATTTTGTAATATCTCACATATGCTAAGCTAAGACATGCAAATGTTTTCAATTTTTCAGGGAAATGTTTTAATGTTTAATGTAAGTTTAGAATAACATTAAAGCTACTCTGAAATCACTATAGGAATTCTTTTACATTTCTTGTTTAGTACTAATCGAACAGTAGAATAATACTCTGAAAGTTTTAAGTATCACTTACTAGTTGACATTCAAATTAAAGCAAAGTAAGAAGTTTTCTATTCTCTTGACCTTCAATGATTTTATTAAATATTGTATCAGAATTATTTTAAATACACTATTTTCTAGTTTGATCAACACTTAATTAATTGAATAATCCTTTTATTTGTAGTTCTCTAAAAGCTATGTTAGATTAGCTTATTCCTATATTGGTTTTGTTATATCTTCCATTATTGTCTTTTGAGTGTATATGTGTTCTTTAAATTCTGGTTTTGTTGTCTGTGAGTGGTTTGTTTATTTATTCATTTATTTTTTTAATAGGTTCATTATTTATTTGGTGGAAATCCAGGAAAATCTTGTTCTCCAAAGATGAGACTAGATGACTTCTGGTCATTGAAGTTGTGCAGACCTTCAAAAGATTACTTACTGAGGCATTGCAAGTACCTCATAAGAAAACACAGGTATAAATATAATTTACTAAGCTGGACATGGTCCCTTACACCTTTAATACTAGCACTCAGGAGGCAGAGGCAGACAGAGCTCTGTGAGTTCAAGGCCTACGTGATCTATATAGTGAGACATATGTAGTGAGCTACATAGTGTCTGAAAAGAATTTTTTTTATAACTGAAAGCCTTTAATTAGCACTGTTACCTATACTTGGTATGACCTAGCTGTGGGACACAGGTCTCTTATTGTGATTGTCAATAATCAAGTGCTGTAAATGTACTGGGCTCTATAAATATCTGTTCTTCCTTGTTGCTTTCTTCTTTCAAAGGATGATACAAAGTAAGAATACATACAGGTGGTAATTTTTTAAAAAGCAAGTAAAATTTTGTGTTAATGGAAAATATACCATCAGTTATGGAATAATTATAAAATTGTGTGACTAGTTAGATATGATTTATTCTAATCTAGCAAGTCACTAAAAATGTAAAAATGCACTTGTTTTGGTTACTGGCAGTCTTAAGTGCTAATAAAAGCTTGTAGTTTAGAAGAAGGTTATTACTTACTATGTTATGTTAGTATCTGATTCTTAATCTCATAATTAGATAATGGAGTGAAAACTTCCATTGTCATTATTTTGTCAAAGTAGAAAAGTGAGGGAATTTTTAAATGGCTTTTATAACTCATAAGGTCACTCAGTTGAACTGGTAAAGTAAGGGTTGATCCTGATCATTCTGGCTACAGAGAACTCCACGTAACCACTGTGCATGTAATATGTGTGGGGGTATACATGTGTACATATGTGTGCATTTTTATCTTTATCACATGTGTTTATGTATTAGAGTTTATGTAGAGTATAACTGCCTAAAATATCTGTATATGTGAAAGCAAACCTGCGCTTTAAAAACAACATCTGCTTAATTATCTTTCTCAGCTTTTACAAGTTGTGTTTTACGGAAATTAATGCAGAAGCCACTATGAGGCATCTTTGTAAATAAACAAGTTTTTCAATAGACTCTACAAAGAGGAGGTGTGGCTTTCACAGGCAATATGACAAGGAATGGACTGTTAATAAGGTTTAACCATTGCAGCACTTTGAGCTAGCTGGAACAACTGGTAGGTAGAAAGTTAAAGTTAGCTTTTAAAAGACTTCTGATGCAGCCCAGAGAAGTGATTCAAGTCTTTAATCTCAGCATTTAGCAAGCAAAGTCAGGAGGGGCCATGCGAGTTCAAGGCCAATAGAAAGAATAAGTAAAATTTATTTTAAGATTAATTGATTGATTGATTGATTGATTGATTTAATATGATAAATCTGTAGCTGTCTGTCTTCAGACACACCAGAAGAGGGCATCAGATCCCATTACACAGTCCCACCTATCAACTTTTTTTTAATGGTGTGCTATTTCTTTTTTTCTCTCTCTCTCTCTTTCTCTTTTAAATGATTTACTTATTCTTACTTTATGTGCATTACTGCTTTGCCTGCATGTATGTCTGTATGAAGGTATTGGATCCACTGGAACTAGAGTTGTGAGCTGCTATGTGGGTGCTGGGAATTGAACTTAGATCCTCCTACTAGTAACCAGTGCTTTTAACTGCTGAACCATCTCTCCAGTTGAGGATCCTCTTAAACTTTTAAATGTGTGGGAGAAGACTACCAGACCTCAAGAGTATCAGATCAATTCACAAAGTAACTGAAATTGAAAGACAACAAGTTTATGACCAGCAGTTTGCTCCTGTGGGGAAAGAACCAGTGACTCATCTCAGAACTTAAACCACTAAAGTCTTGAGACAGAATATAGAGTTTATAAGGCCCACCTTATACTCATGTGCTCTTAGAGTAATGGTGGATATAGTAATATAGTAACACAGAACATACCATCTTAGTCCTCTCTAATGGTCGCTTTTGCCATTTGTTCCAATAGCTAGTATCTGCTGTTAGAAAAGGATCTCGAATGCATGCTTACTGTGTCTTAAAATTTCCTTCCTTCCTTCTTTCCTTCCTTCCTTCTTTCCTTCCTTCCTTCTTTCCTTCCTTCCTTCCTTCCTTCCTTCCTTCCTTCCTTCCTTATCTCCCCAACCTCCTTTATTTTATTTATTTATTTATTTATTTATTTATTTATCTATTTATTTTTTATTTGTGCTGGTTATGCCAGACAAGCATTCTACCATTGAGCTATATCCTAAGATAATATACATTATTTTTTATTTATTCTTTTATACTAAATACCTATCTTGACTTCTCTGGAGACTACCTTCTCACTTGTGGAATAGTTAAATCAGTCAGCCACATAGTCTTTAGAAGCATTAATAAAACTATTCATTTATTTCAAAAATGCTTACTGAGTACCTGAGTGTGGTAGACATGGACTTGGTCTCAGAATTTATCAATGAAAGAAAAAAAAATTCTGCCCTCAAGTTTTCTGTCTTTTAAATGGAGCCTAACAATAAGTATATGTGAGGTAATAGGAATAGGATTAAAACAAAATATATCAAAATATGTTGTTTCTACTTATAAGGGAGTTGAGAGGATTATTTTCAGTAAAAATATGTGATTTTTTTTTTTAAAGTTCCACCCAAAGAAGTAAGGAAATAACCACTTAATGTGGAAATAGCTATTTGAGGTAGAAATGTTCTAGCCAGGCGATTCAGGGCTCTGGGATTAAAGGTGTGTTTGTGCTTAAATTATTTGAGGAGGTCTGTGTGCAGAAGTGGAGTGAAGTGCAAGTAACAGACTGGAGGGACAGCCGGGCACAGGCTGGGAAAGGCTCCAGCTCGTACTGTGAGGAAGTAGGGCTAGACACTTCGAGATATTCAGACTTATCAAAAAGGGTAAAAGGTCATGGAGAATTCTTCAGAAGCAGTAGGTTTCTGCATTGGGAAAGGTAAGTATAATTTGGGAAGCTTTTATGTGCCTTGGAAGTCCTCTGTGAGCATCTCAAGAAGTACCTGGACCTGATATTACATTATTCAGCAGTCAGCAGAGTCTGCAGAATAAGACAAGCCAGAGTGATGCTTAGTGTTACCTGGAGGCAACTTCAGGGCAGGCTGGGATGCTCCGCAAAGTTCTGCGGGAACACTGAAGGGTCTACAAAGAGAATGTTTGGAGGGTTTGTATGGATATGAGACAAAGAGGCATCAAGGTATCAACATTCAGATGGATAATAGAAGGCCCACTTTAAACACTTGAAAACATGTAGACTTTTTGCTGAACTTTTGCTAAATTTAAGAGTTTACTATATTGCATATAGAAGTTTGTTTCTATAATGTGGCTAACACATTTTAATAGAAAAAACATACTAATTAGGCAGTCTTTGATTATATAGACACCTATCTGGTACTACAAGAATGACTTTTTGTTTTTCTTGTGGAAAGTTGTTTGTTCTATTTAGGTAAACTATAGATTTTGAAGAAATGAAGAATCTTGTGAACCGATTGGCTTTTCATATAATATTCAGCTTCTAAATTTGATGATGACTTGTGTGTAGAAAGGAGCAAGACTTCTTATAGTATTAAAATCATGTTTAGCAATAGAGAAGAATTATTGACCCAACACAGTTCTAGACTACGGAAACCAATTTCAGAAATGCTTGCTACTGGTTTAGAGAGCCTAGAAAGGAAACAACAACAGATCCCTCAAACAAGAGGGAAGATATACTTTCAGGAAATTGAGTTCTTAACTTAGTAGAATGGAAAGTGAAATTTGGGATAATTTCACATTGCAGGGAATGGGGGTATGCATAGGATACCTCAGTTAAAACAGGTTTTCTGAAGTAGCCCAGGCATAAAGGCCCCTCCTCTGCTTTTAGTGAGGGCAGATGAAGAGTTGTGTGTAATGCTGGACCAGCTCCAGTGACTTATTGTTTGCTGGTTGTCTCCTACTGTTCAGCTGGCTGCTTCTGATTTTGCTTACTCTAGAGCCTCAGAGCCTAGGTACATATCTATTCTATGAGTCTAAGGAAGCAATTTTAATCTGTACAGCTTGGTTTTGATGTGACACATTTGGGTCTTTTAAAGTTATTATGTGAGTGTGTATACACACTTACATGTATGTGCATTCTACAATACATGTGTGGAGGTCAGAGGACAACTTAGGGAAATCAGTTCTGAGGAGTTAAGTCCCCCTCAGTGAACTGAGGTGGTGAGGACTCTTCCTACTGAGGCATCTTGCCAGCCTTCACACATTCCGTAGGGAAAGCCTGGTCTGTAGTGAAAGGTAAGATGCTGTGTTACAGACTTCCTAGCAGCACAGTTGTGTGACACAGAGCATTTCTGTGGCCTCTTACAGAACTGACATCTGTACTGTCTGCATGGGAGAATTCTTACTCTGGATGCTCAAAAAGAATTTTTTTTTTTTTTTTTTTTTTTTTTTAGATATTCAGAAGAGCTCCTCTCTAAGCAGTATAACTTTCTTCAAGCCTTAAAGGTATTTCTTATAACTCAAAGTAATTGTTTTCCTTGTTCTGTATTTTCTAGGTTTGAAGAAAAAGCCCAAATGGATCCCCTTAGTGCTCTGAAGTATTTACAGAATGATCTTTATATAACTGTGGACCATTCAGACCCGGAAGAGACAAAAGAGGTAAAGAAAGATGGATAAAATTCAGAAATGGAATATTCTTTAAAATGTTTTTCTAGAGTAAGCGCTTAAAGGAAAATGAAGAACTATGATGCACTGCCCTTAAGGATGCTCAGTGGGTAAAATGAAAGTGAAAAGCTACAGTACTTAACGCCTGCACTCCAGCATTGGGAAGGTTGAGGCAGGAGGATCGATCACTAATTAAAGGCTAGCCAAACTGACATGGTGTCTCATTACACCATCTATCTGAGAGGAAAGAAAGAAATTGAGCAGGCAAATTTGATTCATTCAAAAATAATTTTTAGCTATAAAATTTCAAATTAGATGTTAGTTTCATATTTATTGAGGAAATTTTTTAAAGTCTAGTTTTTAATAGATCATCTAGGATTATATGTAAAATCGTGAAATACTTGTTTTTCTGTTGATATTCAAGATCTTTCAGAAAGAGGAATTAAACTTCCCTTGTTTGTATAGAGAAAGTAGACAAAGAGGGAGGTTGGCAGGTTTGGAATATTTGCAGTGTCAATATTTGTGAGAAGGTTCTAGCAGTACAACTTGACTATAACCCAATCACCTCATTCATCTAATTCTTATCTGCTGTGCGAGCATGTCTTCAGCGGGTCGGATGGTCTCTCTCTGCAGCAGCTTCGGAGATCCCTGTCCTCTGCTTGCTGTTCTCCTTCGTTTCAGCAGTGTCTGACCTGCAGCTGTTTTGTCCTTGGACTTGAGCTGGAGCGCTGGGCCGCACTCTGGCCCTAACCTCTTCTTTGCTAGGTGCTGCCGTGCTTTGGCTTGTAACTGGAATATCAGGCACTTTCCTTTCTTCAGTATTGACATGGATTTTGGTTTATTGTCAGATTCTTCTAGGCAGCAGTATCATTGTGTTTTTAAGGCAATAAAACCTATATATCTTCTTCACGAAAGCAGAGAGACATTCTCCTAGCCTGCTGTGAAAATAAGTTCTGACTTTCTCACTCAGATTGGTTATAGTTCTTCATGGGATGTAGAATTAGCAAACTACAATTTAGAACCCTCAGTTGGTTACAATAAGTTGCTTTTCTGTGAGTGCCTGATTTGTGATATCTTTAGAAATGTGGGAAATTATTGTAGTTTTGCTGAAAAAGAGTATGTTTGGTTTAATCAGGTAGTTATGAGAATACATCAGTGAACATTTTGTTACCATGCATTTGAGCATTCTAAATAGATTTCCTTGTATTTTGACCATGTTCTATATAAAGTGACCATAACTGGACACATGCATTTTCCCCTTATTTTTTAAAAACTAGACCAAAACAAAGTATTTCAGAGTAAATAATTTCAGCTGTGGGAGCTGTAAGTAGGTCAAATAAAACATTTTGTTCTTAGAACTGATGGGAAAAAAATCAGAACACAGAGCTATTGCAAATTCAGACATAGGCATGTTAAAGTATTGGTTGTCAGCTATAATATTTTGTGAATCATAATATTTTGTGTGATATAGGTTACCATTGCAGTGTCTAAAAACTTAAGCAAGAGTTGTTTAGCCCCAGAAGTTAGTAAGATATTCTTGTGAATATCTGAATTGCCTCTAAACTTGACACTGTACCTCAAGCTCTGTTCTTTGTGCATGTATAACAAAACACAGGAAACACTTGATGATGTGGGGCTGTGAGGCTATAATGTGGTTTCAAAGTGGAGAATCAGCTTTAACTTTTAACTACTTTATAATCCAAAAATCTGAGTAGTTTTTCCTTGTGTGTATGTTTTATGTTTTATAAATTTTCTCATTTTTAGGTTCTCATTAACCAAAAGTATTTTGTGTTTTGAGTAGATGTGGCTATTATCATAAGCATCATTGTACTATACCTAGGTTTGGGATAGTAACTATTGCCTACCATTGCAAATCACAGTGTGCCTCTTTGTTTCCTTCAGTCTCTAGAATATCGGTTCTGAATTGCTGATGAACTTGCAATAAACTTGATTCAAATTGTATTGATTGCATGCTTTTGTAAATCTCAGAATCCTGTCTTTTGTTTTTTGTTTTTTTTTTTAACTAATAAAATGGAGTAGTTCAAAAACAACCACCCAAAACAAGAAACAAAAATCATGAAAAAGAAACAGGATCAGCTAGCTAGTAATAGAGGACCTATGTATATACACATATGTATATTCATTATATACATGTATGAAAATATGATGAAACCTATTATATAATTAACATGATAATTAAAATGATGTATTTTTCCTGGAAATGGCTTGAGAAAAAAAAAAAGCCAAAATCAAGCCTGCCATTTTCGAAAGAACATTATAATAAAGGAGTGGGGAAAACAAGTTTTCAACTACTATACAGCGTTCTGTACTAATTATATAATTCTTCTCTTATGTTTCCAAAATATTATTCTCATTCATTTAATAGCTGTATATTGATTCCTTACACAATTCTGAAGGTCCTGAGTTCAAATCCCAGCCCTACATGGTGACTCACAACCACCCGTAATGAAATCTAACGCCCTCTTCTGGAATGTCCAAAGACAGCTACAGTGTACTTACATTTAGTAAATAAATCTTTAAAAAAAAAAAAAAAACCAGATTCATGAAGAAAACATAAACTGTCAACATTACATGAAAAAGTGAAGTCACTAGAACCCCAGCAGTATGAAAAAAGTAGCAAAAAGATGCAATAAAAAATGTTGTTCGCACACTGAGGAACTGGGCAGATTCCTTAAAACATGTAATTTACCAAAAGTCACATTAGAAGAAATGAGATCTTAAAGAATTCTACAATTGTTACATAGTTTTGTTTGTAATAAAAACTGTTTTTGGCACAATACTTCAGCCTCAATGTCTCTATAAGTAATTTTATTAATCATTTAAGAAACAAAATTATAATTCTACATAAATTTTCAGAAATTAGATGAAGATAATTCCTAAATCTTTAGGCGAATCCAGCAAAAGTCTGCTCTGAGAGCTAAACAAAGCAATACAAGCAAAAATACAGAGACTGGGACTGTCTACTCTGTAGGGACTAGGAAGGCCACTCCCGGCACATAGACGAGCACTTGCTGCTCTTCCAGATGACCCGGGTCCAGTGTGAAGCGCCCACACGGTGGCGCCTAGCTGTCCGTAGCTGCAGTCCCAGGGCATCCCGCATCCTCATCTGGCCTCCATGGACACCAGATAGACATGCAACCAAAACATTCATATGCATAACATAGTAAAAAATAATTTTAAAAAGAAACATAAGTCTGAA
The DNA here is from genome assembly GCF_947179515.1 of Apodemus sylvaticus. Lineage (NCBI taxonomy): Eukaryota > Metazoa > Chordata > Mammalia > Rodentia > Muridae > Apodemus > Apodemus sylvaticus. The sequence continues at coordinate 55,552,823 of NC_067473.1, forward strand.
ATATTTGTCCCATTTTGGATTTCTAAAAGACAATTAGCCCTTACAGATATTAGTGTGTAAATATCATATGAAAATTCAAAGGCTTTCCAGCGGATGGAGCTGGGAGGAGTAGGAGCTCTTTGTTTCATAAATAAAAACTAAAGAGGAGAAAACAGCATGTTTTTAAATCTGAATGTGGTGAGGGGTTGTGTTTGTTTGTTCTTTGTTTTGTTTTTCCAATATTTGGTGGTTAGATCTGAACAATACAGCATAAAAACAAGGGCTGCTAATGAATGTAAAGTCTCAGAAGTTGTTTCTCTCAAGGGTGATAGCTGGCTAATTTGCCTTTTGTTTTCTTTTTTATAGTTTCAACTCCTAGCCTCAGCTCTGTTCAAATCGGGCTCAGATTTCACAGCCCTAGGTAAGCATGCCAGCAATTCATCTTTTCACACTAACATTTGGTTGGATTTTGGTTTCTTGTTTGGAACATAAGGTGAGACACAGTGTTTCCTAGCTGTGAAAGGATACTGTACTTGTCAGGCACCGCGAGCTCTGGCCTGCAGTTTACAGTTCCTGTGCCACTCGGTGCAGGCAAAGGCAGCAGAAGCACGGTCAGAACACGGTGATCACTGCAGCGCTGCTTTGAAATGACGCTTGATTGAGTGGGCTCCTTTTTTCTAGTTCTTTGGGATATTGTATTGTGTCAGGAATTGGTGAATGGGGTGGGGAATGAAATGTTTTGAAAGTAAAAAAAAAAACTTTTTTTCTTTTTATTAAAATTGTTACTTGTTGATGAATTAAATTCCTTAAGTTCCCTTTAAGTTTTTCCCCTCAAACCTCTCAGGAAATAGTCTACATTAAGAAATACTCTTATTTAGTGTTAATGGTTACTTGGAATGATTAACTAAGGTTATAGAATCCCAGTAGTACAAGAAATGATCACAAGAATTTGAAGATTAACTACATAAAGTCAACTTGCCTTTGCACAAATAAAGAGTATCAGCATAATAAACAGCTTATAGAATCTTTGAAAATCTTCGCCAGCTATACTTCAGGCAACTAGAATATATAAAATGCTGCAAAGTTTCAGTACACATACACAGAAACCTAATAAGTTAGTTAATTAATGAATTATGCCAACCAATAACTGGGCTAATGAACTGAACAGACAGTTATCAAAAGAAGAAGTGCAAATGGCCAGTAAATGTTTTAATTAAAAGTTTTCAATATAGTTAGCTCCCAGAGAAGTAAGTGCAAATGGAAATGTTTTGAGACTCCACTCCACTGCAGTCTTCACAGGGAAACATGAGCCCAAACTCTGGCAAAGGATACAGGGAAAGAGGATCCCGTTTCAGTATTCGTGGGCATGTAAACTGGTGCAGCAATTACTGAAACCAATGTGGTGGTTTCTCAAAAGCTAAAAATACAAGTATGATATGATCCAGCTACATCATTCCTGGACGTGGGCCCAAAGGACGCTGTATTCCACCCCAGAAATACTACACATCTTTTTTCATTGCTGTTCTGTTCACAAGGAAATGCAACTGCCGTAAGTGTCTGTCAACAGATGAATTGATAATGAAAGTGTGTTGCATGTACACATGCAATCTTAATCATCCATAAAGAAAAATTAAATTTGCAGTAAAATATGCGGAACCAGAAAATGGTTCCTAAAGAAGGTAACTTAGACTCAGAGAGACAAGCACTACATTGGTCATACACAGATCTTAACTTGCAAGTTTCGTGTGTTTATTGATAGAGGAGATGCCAGAAAAGTAGAAAGGAGCAGTGAGAGGAGAAAAAAGAGGCATCAGGAAGGGAGGTGGGAGTAAGACAACACACGGCATCTAAGAATTGAGGGGAGATAGATCCTGGGGGCTGCAGGGCACAGGCGGAGAACACGGATGGAGATGCAGAGGACCAGGTAAGCCAGGAATGGATGAGAACACCAAGAGGAGACCTGTGCCTTTGTATGCTAATTTACAGCTTACATTAACTCACAGAGAGAGAGACAGAGGGGGAGAGAGAGAGAGAGAGAGAGAGAGAGAGAGAGAGAGAGAGACAGAGGGGGAGAAAGAGAGAGAGAGAGAGAGAGAGAGAGAGAGAGAGAGAGAGAGAGAGAGAGAGAGAGAGAGCAGCTGAAGTAGACTATCATCACCAAATTAAGTCTGGTGATTCTATAGAAGTTTCAAAAACCAGAGCTTTATACTGGTGAGTTTTCAAGGGTGTTTTTATTAGGACAACTCAGAATAGGCAGGCAGCTTCAGTCTTTACCACATTTCACTTTTTTAGTTCTATACTGGCCTAGGACTACAGATTCTTTCTTTGAAACATAAGAAATTGTAGCTCTGCAGTTGGCATTGTGATGTATAGTTATACATACATACTAACCCTGTTGATGTCAGTGCTGTGAGCATTTGCCCAAGACTTGTACAATAGTGTACATGATTTACATCTTGCTCTCTTATCTGGAATCAAATGACTCCTGGATAGCCTTAGTTTAGTTTTTAAATTGGTGGTTCTTTAGTTTTTGGCTAAAAGTAAATGATTTTCAGAAGAAAAAAGAACATCGCTGTGATTCTAGTGCTGTTCCCTGGGATGGGAAAAAGTAGCAGTATTCTCAGGCTTTTTGCCCACCTTTTTCTGTAGCAAGTAGTTGAGACATCTCTAACAGTTAAAGGTAATGCTGGTCTTCACTTCTAGCTTCAGAATAGCATGAGACCATTATGGCAAGATAGGAAACTGAAAGAAGAAAGTGGAAGAAACTGGCAGTCCCTAACTCTGGAGCAGAGAGGACTCCACAAGTTAAATTAGCAAGCATTATAAAAACATCACTGCAGTGGGTGTGTCTTTAGGCTACAAAACACTGCAGCCCTGTCATGATGAAAAATTAGAAGAAACCAGGCATAAACATTGCTAGTAAGCTCATACCTCTCATAATTTTATCCTTTGAAGCAGACATCATGGTACCCAATTGTGAGTCTGCCATTCATTTGAAAGAGTTTGTGCCTTGATAAGTACAGAGAGCACAGCCCAGGGCCATTACTGTTATGTGTTGATGGGCAGCACTAAACTGTCTTTGGCTAGTGTTTAGCCATTAAGACTTTCTTGACAGTGATTAAATAGGTTAGGATTATGTCAGCAAATACTTTTACCATTTAGCTTAATTTCTTTCTCCTGTTTTCTGCCCTGCTCCCTGCCAGAGAATATATTTTGTCAAGAACGGTTTGTTTTCCTTGGAGTATAAATAGCTTATTCTCTGTAGATCCTCTCCTCTTTCGAGCAGTCCCTGTCTTCTCATGGTTAGTACAGAGTGGGAGAAGTGAGAGAAACGGCGCTGAGGAGCAGAGGCTTGGCATGAGCACTGCCTCTCTGTATTGATGTTGGGTCAGGCGAGTGTCAGCGAGTGCCCTGGATTCTTGCCTGTAAATGTAACCGTTATCTCTTCAGATGAAGTGAGATGAGAACTGTAACCAAGCTGTGCAAATACATGAGCCCAGAGTGTCCTTGTGTGCTCTCTCTACGCTTAGGCCTAGAAGCTTCTAGTCTCCATACAATCCTCCAAGCTGTCTTAATTCAATCTGGCTTTTCTCGGCTTCTGACTGAATTGCTCTGCCTGGCCTTATATGTTCTTATCCTCTGGCTCCTTCTCACTCTGGTTCATTCTGTCTTCACCTGTGTCTAGCTTGTTCTCTGCAACCAGTCTCTGTAAAATGGCCGCACACGTACACATGCACACGCACCACACACATCCCACACCCTGGACCACATACCGCACTACCTTTCTTTTTCTCTTCTCTAAAGTAGCCTCTTCTTGTCTAATCTCATAAAGAGTTGGGCATATCCTCTCTCTGACCCATTCTGTCAAATCTTTTTCTGATTCATCACTTTACCCCTCAATTAGATGACACTTTCAAACATGCTGCTTTTGTATACAAACTAACCTTACTTTCATTATTGAAGATTAGAGGTGTGTACTAGGGCATGTCTGTATTTCAGCCAGATTATACTGTAATCCATGGCGTGTCAGCATTCTGCCGGGATCATATCTTTGGATGTGATCCCTTGGCAGAGCAGCCATGTTGCTGGATTACAATTCCCCAACACCCGTGCCTTTTACATATATTGAAAAGGAAAATACTAACTACAGATTAAGTGTAGGGTCCTGCTCTACATGTGCATTTGCCCAACACTACTTTGTAAAGAGACATGTTGATATATTTGATTCTGATTATTGAAAATAATTATGTTTTATAACCCACAGGGACAATAAATTAGTGAATTCCTCTTGTGGGAAATTCAGAGAATTAGGTTTCTGCAAGACTCTCCAATAGACTCTTGCATACAATGATTTCTCAATATTTCTATTTAATTCCTCCTTGTTTAATATACATTATTTATTCGCTAACATGGAACTCATGGTCAGGAAGGCCAACGCCCTTACTAGAATGAAGCTTGTTAACCTGTTCTCTCTGAAAGGCATCTCACACCTTCCTACTCTTAGAAACCTAGACAGCACTGGCCTGCAGCTCGAGCACATTAAGTGGTGGGATCACCATCACACATCAAAGAATTTGACAAATGTGCCTTCAAGCAGAGCGTGAAGTGACACCTGTATATGCTTGAGAGCTGAAACAAGAGGCCAACTTTAGCCAGATGTGCTTCTGGAATGTGCTCAGCTCTTCTGCTGGTCTGCACCTGTGGGTGGGGCGGGGCGGAAGGGGATGGTTGGGCTCATGAACACAGATTCTGTACTTAGCTGAAACAAGTCCAAGAATTCAGGAGTGAGGCTGTATAGACTCCACGGGTGCTTCCACACAAAGATTAGGAGTTAGGCATGTATGCATGCACAGTGCGGCAGTGTCAGGTCAGACACTGACCACAGACTTATCAGAGGGAAGGCTCTGGAATGAGTGCACATTATACTTTTGAAACCTCTGTGTGTTTGAAATGTTTTGAAAGTAAGGCCATTTGGAAAATTCAGAAAAAGCATAATAAAGAAAAAGAATTATAATCTTACCTTCACAAATAAGCTTTGTTAGTATTTTGCAGTATTTCCTTCTGTTCATTTCTGTGATATGATAGTAGGCTTTGGTAAATTATGCTCAAAGGAAGAAACATTTCCCCCTCAAACTTAAAACAACAGTAATAATTTTTTTTTAAATAAAAAAGAATGAACCATTCTTGGGCCATTGTTTATTTCCTTCCAAGAAACTGGTATCCTTGGCAGTGTTGTGTTCTATTTCTATTCTTTACAAGATTAAAACAACTTGGATCTAAAAACGTTGAGTGGAATTGGTCCAATTTGCATTTTCCCTGAACCATCAGAGCCATGGTGGTTCTTTTTTTTTTTTGGTTTTTTGGAGACAGGGTTTCTCTGTATAGCCCTGGCTGTCCAGAACTCACTTGGTAGGCCAGGCTGGCCTCAAACTCAGAAATCCTCCTGCCTCTGCCTCCCAGAGTGCTGAGATTACAGGCGTGCACCACCACCGCCCGGCTGCCATGGTGGTTCTTTTTCTGATGGCACAACAGTGTCCCAGCGAGCCATTCAGTACAATGGGAAAATCACTTAGCACTAAGCATCGGAGGGCTGGAGAGGTGGCTCAGCCCGTGAGAGCACTGGCTGCTCTCCCAGACGACCCAGGTTCAGTCGCTAGCACCCACGTGGCAGCTCACAACTGTCTGTAACTCTGGTTCCAGGGAATCTCACATCCTCACACACACATACATGCACACAAAACATCAATGCACAAAATACTTAAGTATTTAATTTGTATGTTAGAAATCTGAAACAACTAAGATTAAACTGACCAGATGTTTGCTAGATGTAAATAAAGGGAAGCGTCCTTTATATTAACAAACACTGTTTTTAAAAATGCCTTCTACCCTCTGGTATTTACTTGCATAAAGTACTTAATTATTCTCATTAAATATGCTTAGTATGGAACCTGTTACATAGTAACATAATAATGGCATTTGCTAAGGTACCCTGTGTGCTATATTCACATTTCTTTCTCTTGATTGACTATATTTTCACTCAATTCTCTGATAGTACATCTGCCTCTAAAGATCTTTCTGACTTTAGTCTGCTTTCTTAAAGATCTCTTAATTGTAATTTTGTTTTATTTTTATTACCCTACCAAAAATATCAATGGATCAGAAGCACTAAAGTGATAAAGGAATGGAATTTACTTAATGAAGTAGTAGAGGAATAGTCTAGCAAAGGAGAGATGAGAAGTCGGCTTTGATTAGTTAAGTAACAGTCTTTCTGCTAGGTATTTTCATGTAATTGCATTTAATCTCCACAATAGTCTGTGAAGTAAACTGGCTTCACAGATGTCCATCAGTGAGGAAGTGGATGTTAAAAACCAAGGAGGCTAATCTAATAGTGCCTGGTCTACACTGCTGCTAGGTCAGTGGTTCTCAACTTGTGGGTCCTGATCCTTTGTGGGGTCAAATGACCTCTTCACAGGGGCCACGTGACCTAGGGCCATCAAAAAAACACAGGTATTTACATTATGGTTCCTAACTGTAGCAAAATTACAGTTATGAAGTAGTAATGAAAATAATTTTATATTTGGGGGGTTCACAAAATGAGGAACTATATCGAAGGGTCACAGCATTAGGAAGGGTGAGAACCACTGCTCTAAATGAGTTCTCTAAGTGAAGTGTAGTTTTAAAGCCTATTTTGATTTTGATTTTCCCATTGTACGTGACTAACATCTAAGGTAGTAAACGCTAACTTTTTTGTTGTTATTGAATTTTTGAAATAATACATAAATTTGTTTTATTTTCTTCACCAGGCTTTTCAGATGTGGATCACACCTATGCTCAAAGAACTCAGCTCTTTGACACCTTAGTAAATTTCTTTCCTGACAGCATGACTCCTCCTAAAGGCAACCTGGTCGACCTCATCACACTGTAAACTGGGGAGTCAAAGTAAGGAATTACTGGGCTCAGAAGTGGAGACAGGAACCGGAGTTGGCTGTTTATGTGGGCAGAGGTGATATTGCAGTGACTGAGGACTGCATCAGAGTCTAGAAGGATCCTTATTATCACAAGTTTTAACCCTCTTCCTTCATACCTGACCTCAATCCCCCTTTCCTCATATTCCTACATTAGGCTAATAAAGTGAAATTGATATACTTCCCATTTAATTACGTATATTTTTCTTTAGCCTTTAAGAATTAACAAGTATCAATGAAAATTAGGCATTTTTCTGGTTTCCAAGTTTTCACATTTATTTTTAGTTAGGAGAACAGCACTATCTGTGGACTTGGTGCTGGAGGAATTTGGGGTTTTGCTGTTGGATGTTTGGCCTTTGTTTCCCTTTTCTTTTCTTCCTCTTTCCTTTCCCCACATCAGCACTGTTGCGAGCACTGTCTCTGATTTACCCCTCATCCTAACAGGCATGCCACCCTATGGGACACGGCGGTGTACGTTTATGTGATGAGTGGTCGTTGACTTTTCTTGTACTAAACATAGAGCAGTTAGAGGGCTTGAATTTATACTTTTTGCCCTACTACCAAAAAGCAAAACTCAAGATTGGCCCAGACACCTGATCAAAAATTGATATTTCTGTATTGATATTCTGTAGCGGACATTACAGTAGCCATTGGCTTAGAATCACAGAAACCTGAAACCAAGGCTCTTATTCAGAAATGTTAAGAGGTGTACCAGATGACCAGCAGGAGAGGTGCTGTCCTGCCCGGTGTCTTCACTATCTTTGTAGGGATTTTAAAGGAAATGACTCTCCTGTTAGAGCTGTGCAAAACTCACACTGTCACTCTCCTGAGTGATCTTTTTGTCATAGTTTTATCTGGACAGTAGATTCCAGAGCTGTGCTTTCATATTTTCCTGATATGTGACCCTACTATTTTGAAGAATAATAGTTTGTGGTTGTCTTTTGGCATACAACTTACAGGCATTTTAGTAATAAGCATGTGGGCCAGACTTTTTTAAATGGAAAAAAAGAAAATTATATAATACCAGGAGTTTTTCATTAAACAGAAAAGTATAGCAGTTTGCCCTATTCATTGTTCTGGTTTTGTACATACAGGAACAGGAGTATACCTTCATAGCAGATGTTGGGGAATGTCGCATAAGAAACCCACATCTGGCTAGTTAGCATTCACATTTGTTCAGAAGTGTACCATATGCAGCTGGTACCACAGTGTTGAAAGCAGGATCTGTCCTATCCACGTGCCAGCTATTGTGTGTGACTAGGAGTGTGTGACTGTGGAATTGACCTTTCCAGAAGTGTCCTGTGTAGGAAGGAGACCTTGATACATCCTTCCTTCTGTCTTTACTTGCTCTTCTGGGTTTGCTTTTGAGGATGAGTGGGATTATATTTTTGCCAGTTGTAGGCTATTTAGCCTTGCAAGCATCCCAAGGTAATCAGTAGTGATTTAATGAACATGTGTGTCAGTACCCTACCCTGTCAAAAGTGTGCAGTATAAATTAAGAGGAACCAAATTGTATAAAATACATAATAATCACTTACCTGTACATTTCAGTAAATCCATTCTATTAAAAAACTTTACAGCTTCCTAAAGTAATTCTCCTAAGTATCAGCCAAGAACAAGAACAAAAACTATATAGCTAACAGCATAGCCTGGTGGATCTCATTTCAAGAAGACAGATGCAAATCAGTAGGTGACCAAAACACAATTTTTTTTGAACTGGAAATTGCCAAAATATAGAGAGCTGTGGCTGAGTAAAGTGAGCTCTGGCCCCCTGACAATACAGCCAGTGGGGTTCTGCTGCCTGCAGCCTTTGTCTGGCATGCCTTCCCCAAACTCCAAGGTGCTTCTATCAATTCCTCCTACTCTATTATTTCGGTGAAATTCAATTCTTAACCTTGGTGATTCTTTGCCCCCACCTCTTCTTTTCTCTGTTTTTGTAATGCCTGCTTTAATTCCATCCTTTCACTTTTATTTAGTTTAGAATTTTTCATTTTTTACTACCACTACCCTCGCAGCCGCCTGAGCACTAAGATACTCTCAGCACAAAGGAGGCGAGTGACATGACTGACTCAGGCCATCAGATCTAGGCCTTGGTCATTTAGCGGGGTGCTCTAGGGAGAGCTTCAGGAAGTGTGTAGGGCTTACACATCCAGGACCAAGGTTGTCATGACAGCTCTGACTGAAAACTTGTATAGATGTTTATAAGGAGTAACAGTGGAATATTATCATTTTAATAGTAAAAGTTAGTATTTAAGGAACCAAATATGTGTGCTTTCCTAAAAAAATCTTTCATATTCTGGCTTAGCCCAAAATTAAAACACTTAGCTGTAGATAGATTCATTAGTGGAAAACTGTCCCTTGTCAAGGGCCCCCCAGCTCCAGCCTCACCCTCGTCTCCCTTTTCTAGCAGAGTATATGGCTTTCCATCAGAAATAAGCTATTGATACCTGATGCTGCTTTTACCCTTGTGTTCTGTAAGAATTTGGATTACAAGTCACTTCACAAATGCATTTACATTTATGAAATAGCATGAGACCTTACGTGGCCAGTTTGTTTGATTCAGAGTTATGTCATGTTTTTATACGCCAAAGTAACTTAGAACTGAATTCCCACCTCTGTGCTAAAGGTGACAAACAACATCAACCTTTATCAGAGTCACCTTTTTTTTGATATGGTTTCCCTCTCTGCTAAAACTGAATTTTCTGTGTCTAAGGAGTAAAAACTGATAGAAGACATTGTAAAGTTGGGTCAGTGTTTGTTGTGGTAAAATGTGTCAGGTTTAATGCCCAGTGCTATGTTTGTTTATAAAACTCTATTGAGTGAAATGTGTATTCTGTGTGTAAATGTTGGCAGCTTGCCATTCTACTGGCTCTCCACATCTGTCTTAAAAAGTGTTACATAGAAATGCACAGTAACAGTTTCATGTGACAAAACAGGCTTAAAGTTGGTCTGTAGATAAAGCCAGCTGAGGGCCCTAACCATCTAGTGAGAGACTGGGATTGTTGCTTAGTAAGTCAAAAAACACTTAAAAAGAATGTTCCTGATTGCTATTCTCCAAGTTATAGTAAGTCTTATGGTAATTATATGAAGAAGTTACCTCCTCATTATTTTGACTTGTAGGAAAATTGTGAGTCATTTATTTCCTGTGATGCAGATCGAAGCCCTTGGCCGACTGTCATGTGACAGCGGGGGCTTCTGCTGTAAAGTGACTTCATGGGTGGAAGTCATAGTATGCACTTTAGACAGAGTCACAAAGCTCTTTAAAGATGCCCTTCCTAGGATTTGCATTCTTAAAATTCCTTTTCATATGTAATCTCATCCCTCTGAAGAAATTCTTACCAATTTTCATCAAGTTTTAGCTAGTCTGTGATCTAGGATTTACAGGCTCTACAAGGAAAAAATTCTATAGTTGCTGGAGGAGTGTCAAAGAGGTCTGTATATGACTATATTTACAGATTAAGATGTTGGGCTCTTTAATGCAGTTTTTGTTTTCTGTATTAGGCAAATAATACTAATTTTTATATGTGGTTTTTGACTGTGGGGGGGTTGTCACTATAATTTGTCTTAATGTTGAAATGACTTGGCTATCCAAAGCTTCTAGTGTACATCAGGTATGTGTGTGTATATATATACACACACACACTATATATATAGATGTATCAGTTAAAGGTCAGAGTCCCACTTGTGTTGAACTTCCGTGCCTGACTAGTACAGCTAAGTGACAGGAGTATACGGGGCGGGGTTACTGCAGTGGATTGTTTTCTTCACCAAATGCGCTTCTTGTTTTCTTATTAAATGCTATCTCAGATTTTATTTTTAGATGATTTTTTAAGCTTGAATTCATTCTATTCACCAATTACTATGAATTGTGTTTCTATTTATTTTCCTTGGCTAATTTAACTTTATTCATTACTTCCTAGATTTTTCTATGGCACTGTTTAGAACTATTGTATTGCTTTTAAAAAAAAAGTTAAATCATTGTAAATCATATATGCTTCTGTTTATGATAAGAGAATAATGAGATTAAAAAGTGTATATTGGTAAAGAAGTAATAACATTTAGATATTGCTATAAAATTGTGTGTGCCATTTTCATTTGGGGATAGTGATCACCACTATGGCCACTTTAACTGAGAAGCCTGATTTAGCTTCTTTTCCTCCTTCTAGAAATTATTGTCATAGAGCTATTAGCAGTATACAGGTTCTGAAGAGAGCCGGCTCATGGAGATCAGTGTGCTGCCACCCTTTATAGTTGCCGTCACCCTCTCTTTTTGTTGTATTTTAGCCAAGCCTTTTCTCTTCCTACCTCCATCAATAAATAACATAAATTTTCAGTTGAAGTTGAAATTTGTGCTAATAGTTGGCTTTTAGTGTTGCGCATGCTTTTAATCCCAGCATTTGGGAGGCAGAAGCAAGAGGATATATATGTAAATTCAATGCCAACCTGTCTACATAGTGAGTTCCAGGCCAACTAGGGCTGCATAGTGAGGCCCTGTCTGGGGTGGGGTGGGGGAGTGGAGGCTTAATTTATGGTGCAGTTTAAATACTAGAAATGGCTTTTATTGCCACTAATTGATATTTCTTATTTTCATAGTTAAAAGTAATATAGTGGTATAAATATTTCTTGCCTTCAAAAATATGAATTTAGGTAGATGCTCAGGCATGTGAAGAGGCTGTTGACAACCAGAGTTGTCAGGACACATACATGATGGAAATAGAGAACTGCTTCCCACAGTTGCCCTTTGACCTCTACACATGTACACACATGCACACCCTAACCCTGAACAAGTAAATGAAGTTTTTAAAATGTTTAAATATGAACTTAAATTCAGTTCCAAGTTAAAAAAAAATTGCATTTTCCGTCATAAAGCTAGTGATAAAATTGGTATAGTAACATGAATACCTTTTAACCTAGAAGTCCTTAGACAATACAGTAAGTTAGACTTTCTAGTACTCAGGGAGGAATGCCTGCTGGAAAAATTCCTGCTACTGACTGTCTTTTCAAAAGTCTCAGATCTTGAAGTGGAATCCAGTACAAATCGCAGAAAGCAAAGAATGGTTCTAACTTCTCTTCTGCATTCAAGACCTTTGTAAATGATATCTGCAAATGTGCAGTCTCCTCTCCAAACACTGCCAGGCTTGCTTGGAAACAGAACTCCGTGTGGATGTCATCTGACAGCTATGGGATCAGCAACAGGAAAGGCGGTAGTGATGGGTGTTCAGTAAGGACGGGAACCAGTTCCGAGGCTTGTGAAATGTGTGTCTTCCTTTCCTCTGCCTCTCAGAGAGCTCAGTGGCTCCTGTGCATGCATGTGCACTGTCTCCAGAATTCTGACTTGGCTGTGCTAAACCTCAGGAAGAGCGCTGCAAAGAAGAGTGAACATGTTCTAGCAAAAGAAAAAAAAAACGGAATTTGTTCCCAAAGCTAAGCAAGGCAAAAAGCTCACCATTATTAACCTAGAATAATTTTACAGATTCAGTAGTAGGAAAAGTTATCAAAGGAGGTCAAAGCTTGTGTTTTTCTGAATAGTCTTGGGAAAGTAGCCGTTTTTAGGTAGTTAACATTCTTGAAAATACAGGCCTTAAAAAAAAGCCCAGTGTTACCTTTAAATTGTAAAAGTTGGTAAGTAGTTTCCTATGTAAGGCCAGTTCCCTAATAAGCCCATAGGAAAGAACTATAAATGAACCATCTCGTCATGCAGTGTGGAGGTTTCCGGGGGCTTGCGTAGTTTCTGAGCTTGTACTGCAGCACAGCCCTGAGCTGCCCCACCCGCTAGCCTCATCAAGCCCAGCAAATAGTTTTGATACTTGACCTGGCTGCCACCGAGGAAATCAGCCCAAAGCCATCATCATCTTCATTTTCATTTACTACTTAGTGGGTGTCAGGGAGAGTTCCCAGAGAAGCTCTTGGTTCTTCATTTCTCCCTCCTGTTAGCAAGTCTCAAGAAAGTCTGACAGCTTAGTTACTAGGTTTGTGTTCATTTACTAAACCCTAGAATAGGAAGAAAGTGGTTCTTTATACTTCAAAACCATACAGTTTTTATTCCTAAAAATGAATACTCCATACAGCCCTTATGGCTCTCATTCATTAGTTCTGAGTGTTGCAGCCGTCTAGTAATGTGATGCTTTTAGGTGTTCTACACATCTCAACAGTGGTGATGAAGCTGGAGAAAGAACCTGGAGTTTGTACCAGTTCCCTTTACAGCTGGCAAAGCTGTTCGGGCTTAGTTGCAGCCAAAGGCTAGAAGCCATCCAGGCCATGCAGCCTGTATTTGTGAGTGACCTTTAAGTACATTGCTGTGCAATTGCTGCATTGGAACAATGGCCCCGAAAGCAGCTGTGTGCAGCTTCTCGGTTTTTAATGTGCCCATTTCTGAAGTCACAGAGCACTTGTGCCTTTGCAAAGGCTTGGCTTATTTTTGCATCTACATGTTAGTCATGCTTGTGATAACACATGGAAAAGTAACTTTCAGTCCAGCCCACTTAATGGTAGATGTCAAACTTCCAAGTAGGTGATGGGCGAGTGAGTTTCTATGGGGGAAGTTTTTGTTGTGTGTTTTTAAATTGGGGTGAGGAAACAACACATGCCCCAGGCACACAGTGAGGAAGACTCACAGAAAGCAGAGGGCACTTGGGAGGCCGAAGCCCCAGATACATAATTTTTTTTTCTCATTTGTGTGATGAGAGAAAAGGACCGTGTACTCGCTGTGCTTCCGAGGTCACTCGTGGGCATTGTTGCTCCCTTCCTAGCTGTCCCTGACCTGGACAGACTGCCACCCCCAAGCTTAAGGTGCTCTCCCTTTCAACGCGTGTGCGGCATCTTTAAACCAACAAGATTGTATAGTATTAATTACCCCTTATGTCTAGCCTTCTGCTTATTTAGGTTGCAAAATCCTATGGTTTCTTTGAGCAGCTTTTGTTCAGGGTCTATATATGCACTTTCTCTTTTAGAAGCAAAAACCTTCCTCTTTACCACCACTCTTAAGTCACGCATGGCTGCGCCGTCAGCCTCACGGGAGTACAAGGAAGCCAAGGAACTTTTTCTTATCTTTAGTTTTGAGAACACACAGTGTTCTATCTCTGAAAAAGATGTATTTGTAATTCGCACAAGAAAAAAAAGTTAGAATTTTTTAAAGTCAGCTTTTGTGAGTTAGAAGTACTTAGTGACCAGAACTGAAGATGTCATCTGATAAAGAACTTCAGATCCAAAGCTTGGGTGGAAATGGGATTAAGAAAGAGAACAGCCCATCCGCAGAGCACGGCCTCGTCCTCCGGCCTGCCTCAGTCTGTACTCAGCCTCTGGGTGCGGACGTCTGGCCCAGGCTAACCCTTGGATCAGCTCATCACAAGCTCGGGTTAAGTGGCCTTGGTGAATTTAATAACATTTCGCTCTGCCTATTACAGAAAACTGGGAAATAACTAAATTGACAGACTCCCCACCCCCCTTTTGTGAGACAGGGTCTTTGTAGCTCTGTCTTGGAATTGTGTAGACTAGGCTGGCCTGGAACTCACAGAGTTCCTGCCTCTACCTCCCAAGTACTGACATAAAAAGTGTGTGCCACCAGGCCTGGCTAGTGCCCTCCCTGCCCCCACCCCCACACTTTTTTAAAGACATTGTTTTCCTTATTTTTCCTTATCAGAATGGCCAAAGCCAGCAAAGGCTTTGAAAATGTTAGTAGTCTTTCTGTCGTTTGCTTCTGGTGTGCAGGCTGCCTCCCTGCTTTAGGTACTTAAGCATCTTCCTGCCGTGCATAATTGGAAAAGTAGTCTCTTTGTCTCTAGTGATGAACGTTGGAGGAAGAAAACTGCCAGCAGCTATGGAGTGTTACTTGTTGAGGTGATTGGGAACTTCGTCCCTAAGCTGGATCCGTGTGGCCTGTAGGCAGTCTCACAGACATATGGAGCATAGATGCACTGTACATAGACTTCTGTTGGTGGTGAACTTTATATATGGCCATAATTAACCCACACTTGAAAGAGGAGCCCATTTCCCTGGAATATCATGTTAAACAAATGCTTAGAAAACAATGTATAAACACCAGCAAGGAACTAGGAGTTAGACAAGTTTGACAGCTCAGCTTTCCAATTAGAGTCTTCCTCTTGGCATGTGGAGTAAAAATATCAGCTTGTTGGGTTCTGTCCTCCACCCCCCTCTGGCAGTGCACACCCCCAGACTGTAGCATCAGAAACAGTATCATGAGATGCCTGGAAGACCGGCCTGTGTGAGCTGGAGCGTTCAGACAGCACCCGGGTCTGGCCTCATCCAGCTCTGTTGAGTTCAGTGATCTTCCCCATCCCCAGGCTAGCGGGACCCGCTCGGGTTTATCTGTTGTCTAATCCTTGTGGACTTGCTAGGATTTCTTTTCAGTAAAAGTAATTTTCTGACCCCAGGTTTGGTATACGTTCTCACTACTTTGTGAATACATAAATGAGTGGTCTCTGCTAAACAACTGCAGCTGTAGAATTATCTTGTATGTAATGTACATACGAAGAGTGTATTTTATTCCTTAATAAAAAGTTATATATGAACACGTGTTTGCCACAATTACTTTGAAATTTTAAAAAATTACTTCTATGGGGCAGTCAGTAGGATAATGTTTGCCTAGCATGCAGGAGGGTTTAGATTGGTTCCCCACTCATTAACTGCAGGGCGGATGCACATGTCTGTAACCCCAGTATACAGAAGGTACACAGGGTAAGGAACTCATGGTCATCCTTAGCTACATAGAGATTTTGAGGCCAACCTGAGCTACGTGAAAC
Organism: Apodemus sylvaticus; assembly: GCF_947179515.1. Taxonomy (NCBI): domain Eukaryota; kingdom Metazoa; phylum Chordata; class Mammalia; order Rodentia; family Muridae; genus Apodemus; species Apodemus sylvaticus. The sequence continues at coordinate 55,568,526 of NC_067473.1, forward strand.
CCTCAAGTGTGTGAGTCAAGCTTTCAGAAACGGGACAATGATGGCCGCAGAGGCCCTGGGTGCTTTCCCCTGAGACTGCTCAGGTAAAGTACTGGGCATGCTCAGAGTTTCTGGGGAGAAACACCAGTAGACTGTTTTATGGGGGGAAATTAATCTGCAGTCTGCAATCAACAATTTATCTTTTTGTGTATTTGAACATGTTTCCTGGGTTTTAGTCACACTGGTTTAAAAGGACAAGAAAAACTAGACTGAAACAAAATTAGTTATAGGAAAGGTAATAAAGGGAAAGATACTACTGCACTCCCAAGTTCAGAAAAGTCTAGGTTTCTGTCTCAGCCACGGAGGAGAATCGCTAAGGGTCAGACCTAAAAAGTACGTTCAGATATAGACCAAGTGGAATGTTAGGGTTAAGAGAGTTCTGGGGATGGGCTGGAAAGCCAGGCCTCTCTCTCCACCTGTCATCTGATGAGGTACCTGCTCCAGGCTTTATGAGCCTGCATTGTCAGGTGTGCATTCAAAGTGAGGCTTAAAACCAACCTCTTCCTGCACAGCTTCCATTGCTGGGGTGTACTCTAGAATGGCTCAGAAGTAATATTTCTTTGTGTTCTCAAAACAGGAAAACATGAGGTACACTGATAAGGCAAGACATTGCCTTTCCTTGGTTAATCCTCCTGAGAATTAAAGGGATCAATATGAGGAACATGCTGACACATTTGTCACTATCTCCTGTCAGGAAGATGGCAGTTAAGCAAAGCACATTTAAGTTGCCAGCTGTTCCCGTCCAGTGTGCTTGGGCTTACGGATCAGAAGCTGCAGCTTTGTGGGCAGTATGGCCACACTTTGTACTTTCTCGACTGACAGCCAGAGGTCCTGGAAGGGGGCTGGGTGGGGGAGTGGAGGACTGTTCCTGTCCCCAAACTTGCAAAGGTTCAATTGGAAAGGGGGTGGCTCTGCTGTGGCACGTCTGCTCTTTCCTCTAGCTTTATCAGGCTGCGCCCTGCTCTGCAGTTTTCACTTCAGAAGTGCAGCTGTGAGGCAGCGAAGCATGCTTCAGCTTACCCAGCCCTTTCTGCAGTGCCTTGAAATCCAGACCCCGTTGTGCGCACTCAGCCAGGAAAAGCAGGGCAGTCAAATACACTCTCGCCAGAGACACTCCAGTAACAATGAAGAGAAAAGCCAGGGGAAATGGATCTGTCCACTAAGCTGCAAAGCCTAGACGACTGGCAGAATCCGAGGGAGGAGGATGTTTGGCAGTGTGCATGCTGTACAAACTGTTACGTCTTGACCAGCCTCAACTCTACAAGTAAATAGCAGCAGTTGAGCGTTCTCTGTGAGACTTCATTAAGAGGAAGTGTTGTAAGTGTTCATTAAGAGGAAGTGTTTGAGAAATGCTCCTAAGTGTTCGTCAGTCCCATCTTTCTTTTTTCCTTTTGGGTTCAGAAGAGAGGTGATTTGGGAGGGAGGATATAGGTTGAAAAAAATCAGCTAAGAGGACCTCGAGATTGTTAGGGCAAGAAGCCAGGTCAGCGACTACTCCGGAAGAGAATGGAGCCTTGGAGCTAATTTGTGGGCTGTGATAAACTGTGAGTCACTGTTAGAACAGTGTGCCTGAGCAGGGCCTTGGCCCTTTGGGAGTTCCTGGCATTTGGATCTCTTCTGTGTCTTTGGCATACTCATGAGGTTAACCTCAAAATACCCTGGCCCTAACTCTGTCCCACCCCTCTGGGTGTCTCTTGCCTACCAGTGCACAAAAGAATAAGGAAAAAAATCCATGGTACCTGTGGATATAATCCAAAAATGAAGCTTGTTTTTAGAATTCAAGCCTGATGGTGGTATGGAGAAACGAATCTGGCTCTGAAGAGAGAAAAGATGGAGTCAGGGCCTGGGCCAAAGAGAGGAAGCCTGCAGTTTATCACAAGCCTGCAGTTTATCACATTCTGTGGTGAGTTTCCTATAAATGAGGTGAAAATGTCCTATGACTGCTGAGGTGGAGGCAGAGATGAACCAGATCTGCAGGGACACCTTTCCCTACTTCAAGCTGGCATCTAGGGTTTGCTTGCCCTGAGACAATGTAGCTGTTGGTAATGTGGCCAAGAGATACATCATGGTCACGCCCATCAGCTCCACCCTTCTCTGTGTGAGAAGACAAGACCTCCTCGTGTAGCACAGAGCTGGTCTCTAGTGTGCTGGTTTTTATCTCTTGGTGGCATTCTCACACCCAGCTGGCACGGCATCTCTCTTTGGTGGTGGTCACTCAGTCATTACACTCCAAGCAGAAGTAGAGGGACGTTAGATGGTGACAAATCTGTCATCAGTGCCCATGGAGGGAGGGAGCACTCAGGCTTCCTCCATGGAAGGATGGAAGGGCCTCTCCACGGCAAAGCAGGGTGCAAACCGACGGGATTAGCTAACAGCCTCCGGGATCTGAGCTTTGGCCTTTGGCAGTAAGGAGCTGAACACACACACACACACACACACACACACACACACTGTGTGTCTGCCACTCCTTCCAGCATCTCCTCTTTCCCCCTCTACAGGTGGAATGCAGGGGGTGCTGCCCAAGTGAGACCCAAGAAAAAGCTGATGCCCTCAGGAGCGTGGATGAAGAATTTTAAGCCAGAGCAAAACACTAGGACCTGAACCAGCTTACACAAAAGCATTTTAATTGACAGTGTACAATTTTCGAAAATATACTTTATAAGAAAATGCAATAGTTAACTATAATCTCTCAATAAATTCCAGTGTATTTTAGACCCCTGTCCACTACGACATACACTCCCCCAATCTCCTGGGCAGCTGGTTAACATTCACAAAGAAACAGAAAGGCCCCATGAACCAGCCATCCCGGCCAGTGGTGGGTTCTCCGCAGACCCTAGGGAAGCATCAGACGACACCTGACAACCTGACAGTGACAAAGGCTGCTTGACAGCACCCGCCCCTCCCTGCCTTCATCTGTGCCACTCCCTTTGATCCTAGTTCCACTGGACGTTCCTCAGGGAGTTTTCAAAATTATTTCCTGACAGGAAAAACTAAACAAACAAAAACCAAGCCCCCAGAATGTTTATTTACACCTTGGACCATGTGGCTCCAGAGCCCAGTGCACGGTCCTTTGTGTCCCTTGTGTCCTCCCAGCCCTCGGGGTTGTTGTGACGAAGGACTGGCGGTATCCTGTATTAACCTTGTACCTCGAAGTTGCAGTCCTGCATCCCCTGTTCTTGAGAAACATGCAGCACAGGGCGGGCAGTCTGGGATGCATGTCTTCATCTTGTCTCTGTCCCCGGGGAGAGTCTTTGTGGCTTCAGACGTGCTTTCCTGCAGAAAGTCTCCAAAACTTCCCTGTGACCGTCACAGACCATTCTCACCTCCAGCCTGAACTGCAGCAGGACTGAGACCTGGCTGGGGAGGAGCAAGGCTAGTTTTTAAAAAATTTAAATCCCCTATCTACAAGGCAGATATGTCTGTTACCAGCCCGTCTTGTGTTCTTCATTTTTAAAAAAGTCATTTCTACTAAAAACACTTACATTCTTGTTCAGAAGTGGGGAGGGAGGCTTAGCTATCAAATTTTTCTTCTGAAAGTAGTACAGGGTAAATAAACATGTGGCTCTTGTATTTACATTGTCAAAAACATGCATCGATCTTGTCAACTTCAACTTGCTCTTTAAAGTTTCATCAGTGTATTACCCAAAAAGTAACAAAACAAAACAAAACAAACAAACCAAAAACCCAATAAAACTCAACCACCTGCTGGCTTTCTCTGTCAGGGAAGATAGGAATCATGAGTGTCCTAGGTGACTCTAGAGCCTGTTCTGCAGGCAGACTGCCCAGTGCCACATGCTCAGCTGATTAGCACAGTCACAGCCATCAGGCCCTTGGGGTTTGCAGCTGGGGAAAACCATTTTCCACTGAGATGAAGAGCTCAGATTTCTCTTTGGTACAGCTGGTTCTAAAGTCACCCCCCCCCCCAACCCCCTTCCTTGTCTCAGACTGGGCCTAAGACTCTGAATTAACAGACAGCTCTAAAAACCCAGTAATAAACACAGGAAGACGACTTTTATAGGTACTAGCAGCAAGACCTGTTGAACAGATGTCCCAGCAGTAAGAGCAAGGGAAGGCCAAGTATCAGATTCTCAAGCTGTATTAAAGGCTACACAGGAAGGGACGCTGGGCCAGGTAGCACAGCCTAGGTAGGGCTGTGGCTATTCCTCCAGCCCAGACATAGTTTCTGTTGTCTAATATTATAGTCATATCTGACAGGCTGCAGGGTTGAAATCTGTGACCAGTTTGCAGAAAGAGCATTTGCTGTCTGTCAGATGGCCTTGCCCCACTGACTGTAGCAAAGGAGAAATCCTGCCTGCCTCTCAGGCCATGACAGAACAGAGCCCCCTGGGTGACAGCGCCTAATGCAGGGAACAAACAGGCCTAATTCTTCCGCCCCACCCCCAGTTGGCACTGCGCCCCGCCCTTCCCTACAAATCTGAGAGAAGCAGCCCAAGGTGCTTGCAAGTTCTTGTTAGCATTTTTTCAAGCTCTTGTGAAACTCACTGAGAGCCTTCCCTGACTTATGTCAGCCTTTTCTCCCCAGCCTGTATCTCAGAGTGACAGCTGTAAAGATGGAATTGGGCAGAGGACACCTGTCTGTACCCCCAACTCCCCTTTTAAATTAAGCTGCTCCAAACCAGACAGTCATGAGAACTTATGCCCAAGAACAATACAAACCAGGGACCATGTTCAAAGCTCCTCACAGGGTCCCCTCACCCCTTCTTCAGAAAACCAGATGAGACATCACGATGCTGGCCCTCAGCAGCCTTGTACATGACTGCTTGACACTGCTGACCCTGTAAAGACCCTGTGCTAGGTACGAGGCATGGTTTTATGTTTCCCTGAGATGCCATCGGAAATGGGAGAGCTGGAATGCTACTAAGAACACGGAAACAAAAGCCTGGCTCCATGCTGGGAGAGTAGGCAAAGGGATCTCAAAACTGCACATTCTGGGCCTTTCTCCACAGCAAAGGAGGGTACAAACTGACGGAATTAGCTAACAGCCTCCAGGATCTGAGCTTTGGCCTTTGGCAGTAAGGAGATGAATTAAACAAACACACACACACACACACACACCACCACAACACACCAACCCAAGTTCTCAGTAACTTGAAAAGTCCCTGAGCTTCCTGTAGAACAATAATGCCTGGTAGGTTAGATCGATTGTCTGCTGAGACACATTTGCCAATCAGGGACCAGTTGGGACCCCGGGACATGTCTGTCCCTAGACAACTGCTCTGTGACACTAGGTTTTGAGGAGTCATGATGAAAAAGGAACATCTTGCTTTCAGTAGCCACTGCAGATTTGTTTCTAGTGGGAGCCGAAGCCCAGAGGAGATTTTGAGGAGTGTGTTCTAGGGAGCGTCTTGAATGATAGGCCAGTGTCAGCACAGAATCAGCTGCCGGGAGGGAGGACGCTATCTGAATGTAAGCTTCCTTTCTCTCTGCCTGCCCACCCACCCCTGAGGCAGACTCCATTAGATACTGAGGCCTGTGAGTTAGGTCCCAATCCCACTAAGCAAAGGCAAAGAAATCAGAATATAGAACAAGAGGTTCAAAGCCATGCCCGGGAAACAATGGGACCAAAGACTGACTCAAGGGAGGCAGGATCCAAGCTAACAGAGGCCATATTCTAGGAGATGGGAATTTGGGACCTGTCCTTGAGACCTTAGAGGCTTGGTTCTCTTTCCAGCCTGCCCTCCTGCAAGTGTCTGGTGTCTTGGGGAATGAGCACAGATGAACACAGTAGTGTGTCTTGATGCTATGAAGCAGACTGAGGGAAACAACCTTTGTCACCAAATGGCTGTGTGGCCCTGCGCAAGTCACCTGACCTCTTAAGGCCTTGGTCATCTTAGGAGATGAGAGGGTGCTGTTCCTAGAGGAGCTCCGGAGCCTCTCACATGTCGTTCGCCATCTTCTTGCCTTCCCGTGGCTCTGTGCTCAGGCACAAGTAGGTCAGTAGGTCATTTTACGTGAGGGAACTAGACAGACTGTGACTTGGTTGAACTTGAAAGGCAAAATTAAGGCCCTGTGGGGATTGGGAGGAGGGAGACAACCCTGGGTCCATTCTCCCTCCCCAGTCTTTCTGTCGTCAGGTGGGACACTGCCCCCTGTCCAAATGGCACGTTGGGTGGTCTGGAGCGCTGCAGTGCAGATGGGGTGGCTGACAGGCTGATCAGAGGTGTGTGTCTTCCTCCTCGTCTAGGTCATCCTTGGTCAAGTTGTCCAGGGGGACGATCCAACTGTCCCCCAGCTCCCCATTAAGGTTGACCACCTTCTTCTCCTGCATCTCAGAAGGAGTCTCCATCACTTCCAAGGTTGGGTTGTCATGGTAACCATTCTCTACTGTCTGCAGCTCCTCTGTGAGTCGTTGCTAAAGAGGGGACAATAACACCGGGAAGAAGGCAATTTCGGAGTGCCGTGAGCTTTAATATGAAACATATTTCCCCATTCAACCCAGGGACCTCAAGTTGGCTAGATTAAATTCCGGCGGTTCACTTGGTGGGGCACAGACCACCCTGGCTACAAGCCTGGCCATCTCATGAGTACTCCCCCGTATCCTAAAACTGCCAGCTGCTCTCTACCCTCATTCCAGTGGCTGTCTGTGACATCATGGAGAGAGATTTCTGAAGGCATTTTTTCTTCAAGTTCTTTTTCTCTTCTCCATCCCCCCTCCCCATAAAACCCATTTTTCTACATCATTCCATAATAAATAAATAACAGAGAAGACAAAAAAAAAAGGCTCCTTCAGACCAGCTTGACTTTTCAGTGGTCAAGGTGAACAGGGTGGACCTTATGGATGTGCAGGGTGGTTTGTGCTCTGAGGTCCGGCTCTGGATACACACTGCCGTCCCTCATGCCCCAGTCAGTGGATAAGGTCCCTAGGGGTGAGAAGTGTCTTAATGCTCTCAGTAGTTTGCAGTTAGGGTGGAAACCCACAACAGAATGGCACTGTAAAGATGAGACAGGGTCCTGCTGTGTAGCCCAGGCTGACCTCAAACTTGCAATCCCCCTGCCTCAGCTTCCCAAGTGCTGCGATTACAGATGTACGCCATCACACCAGAGAAGATGTGGTTCTAGTAAGTCCGGTGGAAGAAGCTGTGGTTAGAGGAGCACTTGCCTAAGGCCACATATGATATTTGGTATATTTAGTGATCATATCCCTAAATCTCAGAACAGCTCTGCAAGGTGCCATCCCCACTATATGCAGATGGCAAGGCTGTAGACTTACAACTGACTGACAGACACGGACAGAGCCAGGGCTTAAGCCCCGTGTTTCGGCTCTCGCTTCCACGCCGAGTCTCCGGTGTTAGAGACAAGCTAGCTTGACGGTGGGGACAAGAGCCTGTTCCAAGGGTCCAGGCCCACTCCTGCGGAGGGGCCGAGTGACAGGTGCACTGGGCGACTGGGCTACCTAGAGTAAGAAAATACCCACCTGGTCCTTCCTCTGGGAGATCCGCTGGTGACAGCAGCCGTAGAGGGCAGCCACGAGGAGCAGGAAGGACGCCATGCAGACAATGGTGATGATGAGGGGCAGGCTGAAGCGATCCTCGTTGGCCTCTGGAGGGCCTTCCTTCCCCAGCTTCATGTTACTGACTCCGGCCTGGCCGAGACACAGAACTTAAGTGGCAGAAAACAGAGTCCAGGCCTCTCGTCTCCACTCCAGTCAAACCGGAGCTCTTATGTGTGGCCCTTCTGCTGCCCCTATCCTACCACCCGTCATGTCCACGCGGATGTGCCTCTCCTGCATGCTTATACTATCAAAGGACCTCCTAGCCAGAGGATGCTGGGCTTAGGACAGTGCAGGGCAAAGTTTCTTACCTCTGTCAGGTCATCCCATCTGTCCTTCAGCAGTTCATACACGGTCTTAGGAGAAAGTTTCGCTGTGGGAGAGACAGAGACTGATGAGGCCTCCAGGGTTCAGCCCAGAGCGAAATGGCAGGAGTAGAGTGGGTACCAAAGAGGACGAGGTCCTGTATCTATCTATCCCAGTCCCTCGGGTCTCCTCGATGCTTGCTGGCTTGTATATTCTCGGGCGCCTCCACCCCCAACCATCCTTCTGTGGCACTCCTGCCCACACCGGGTCCCCTCACCCTCCACTCACTCTCAATAATGATTCTCTTCACTGCCACTGCCTGGTCCTTTAGGATAGGGGCCAACTGGAGAACACACGAATCCTCAGCTGGCTTGAAGGAGGCTTTGACTGAGTAACACAGCAGTTCCACGAGTCTTTCATCCGGAGGGCTCCCTTCCTAGTGTACAGGGAGCACAGGTGATTCCCAGGCTCTGCCGCGACAGCTCAGGCTTGTGAGGCTGCCCCACGCCTGCTCCTACATCACCGGGGATCATGTTTTGTATTTTTCTCGCAGGCTGGTCCTTATCCTCTCAATCTTGTTCCGAGTTCTTTTCCCATCCTCGCAGCCCTGGGCATCCTGTCTGCATGTCACACACACACACACACACACACACACACACACACACATACCCTGACCCCCAGGCTTCCCCTTTCCTCCCTGCAAGGTCCCTGAGGCTGTATTATGTGCCTCATCTGGGAGTGGGATAAAACAGGGCTCAACACTCCTCCACTGCCAGGGGAGAGAGGCAATCCAGGAACTGAAACCCGCCATTCTCCAGCCTCTTGTTGCCACCTCTGGCTGAGAAGGAAAGTGAGGTACGCTGAATGGTTGGGAGGGACTTCTAGGGATGGCCACAGGGTTACTCACACAGTCCTAAGCCCAAAGAAGACAGAAACAGGGCTTTAGGGCTGAGGCTGAGGTGTAAGCTATTGGCTTTTCCTCGGCACTGCCAGTTCAGGGATCACTCTCTGATGTTTCCCTCCTTGATTTTGGATGAGGGGCTGAGACTGAAAACACAAGCTCTTGACCCCAGCATCCTTTAGGCCTCCCACATGCCGCCCCTACACTTCCCATGTGCTTCAGCCTAGAAGCACTTTACTCCACCACCAGGAGTGGATCCAGCACTTTCCATTTCCCTTTTCTAGAAAAGGGAAGGATGCTTCCCACTAACAATACATAACCAATGGGCTTCAACCTAAACATCATCTTGAGGGCAATTTAAATGTAATTTCTGCCTTCTTGCCAAAGCTCAATCCCAGAACATCATTGCTTCCGCTAAACCTCTGATGCCCGAGCTCAGGCTTTTGTGGTTCACTCAGTAAGTTACAGCAAAATAAAACCCCTAGAAGAAAATAATAGCAGAGCCCGAGGTCTCCAACCTAGAGAGAAACCAAGCCCTCTTCTAGTCTTGATCCCAGAAGTGACTACAAAAATGGAAGTGGCCAGTAGGGGGCAGCAACGAATCAGCCACCTCCTGCACCCAGGAGAGGTCAATGACTATGTGTTGTGCAGGCCCACCAAGGCCTTGGTGCCAGAAAACTGTGGTGAGAACAGAGCTGTATACATTTCTATTCCCTCTTATATAGATCTAGGCAGGGGACCAGAAACTGTGACTCCACTATCAGGACAGAGGGTGACTGCTCAGAACGTAACTTTTCTGAGGCCCTGGAGAGTGAACTGGGGACCGAGTCAAACGCTTTCTGTAGCACTCACGCTATTTTTAAAGAGAAAATCTCAGCCAAGGCATGACTTAGATAAACTTCAGTCCTCCTGCCTCAACATCCTAAATAGCTGGAACTAGAGGCCGAAGCCACACAACTTGCCAAACCTCACCAATACTACACACACACACACACACACACACACACACACACAGAGCCACCAAACCGCAACCATACCAACTAAAGCAGTAAAAGCCGAGGGGGCTGCACGTGCACTACGGGTGCTCTGAGCATGCTCTGCGCATGCCCTCGCCCGTGGGCGCTGCCTGACTTAGAGAAGTCTGAAGTGTGGATGGATGGCAAAAGGCTACTCCCTTTGAGGAGCTCACAGAAGGGGTGGGACGTAGGGTGAACTGGGGCTCGGGCATGTCTACTCACGCAAAGGTTGCCTCTTGTGAAGTTCAGAATGAGGAGTTCCTCGTCTGGCAGTATGGGAGGATCGCATTTTAACTGGAAGAGGCCAAAAGATGAAGGTTTAGGCACAAAGTCACCTGATCTTGGAATCTCCCCTTGGTGAGGGTGGACTGCACAGGGGAAGGGCTCAGGCATAGATAGTCAATTTCAGAGACGGGAGTCCAGCTGCCCAGCTGTTTCAGAAGCCTGGGTAAGAACAGAGGGAACCGGAAACAGACAACTTTTCCTTAAAGTGCCCGGCCAGGGGCCCTGAGAAGGCTAAGGGAAAGGCCTTCCCCTGAGTCTCGGATTTCACATGCCATCCTCTGCTAGAATTACCATATAGTTCTTAAAGGTCCAGATGGGAGAGGGTGTGCTGGGGCCTTGAGGGACCACGGGAGTCCAATTAGAGTCGGGGTGCGTGGACCCTTCAGTCGTAGGCACGACCTCAGTTCCCATTGGAGACCCTGTAGGCTGCAGCGTTGTGGAGACAGGCAATGTAGTGACGGCTGGCACCTGGCTGGTGATGGGCTGAGTGGCCTCAGAGGTGCCCAGTGATTCTGTAACAGACAAAGCAAAGGCTGAGGAGACCAGCTGTGCCTGCTGAGGGAGCATGGTCTTTTCTGGCTTCATGATTCTCACAAGCTGAAACCAGTAGCTCTGAAGAGGAAAAAGAGGCAGCAATGAAGAAGTGGGGTCCTGGGCCACGGTACAGAGAAACGCTGCTGCAGTTACCTCTCTGAGGCACAGGTGGGGCCTGTGGACAGGCGAGCCATGGCTAACACACTGGGCATGCTTCGTAGGAGAGGTTGTGCTCTGTGCTTCAAAGATACTCGCTCCTTTAGGGCAGCCCCTGCTCATCAACAGGGAAAACGAAGCTCGGTGACTTGCCCGAGGTCACAGGGCATGACCGGAAGAGCAGAGGATTTGACCAGACCACTCTGAGTCTGTGCATCGGCTACAGGGTGTGGCCCTGTCTCCCAGGGCATAGGCTAATTAATGCTCAGAAACCAAGGCTCCGGAGCCGGCCATAGATCCTAACACTGATTTAAGCACCCAGTCAAGACTGGCACTTTAAAACCTAAGTAAGTAGAAACAGAACTAAGACTCGGTGTGATGGTGCACGGCCTTAATCCCAACATCTGGGAGGCTAAGGCAGGCAGATCTCTGTGAGTTTAAAACCAGGCTGGTCTACATAGTGAGTTCCTTCCAGGCCAGCCAGTCTCAGAAAAGGAAGGGAGGGAGGGACACAAGAAGGAATGGAGGGACAAATGGAGGGAGGGAAGAAGGGAGAGAGGAGGGGCCCAGAAGACAGCAGTATGCATAACATACCACACGTCCTGAAAGGAAGAACGAAAGCCCGCTGGGGTCAGCCACCCTCCTGCCCTACTATATGGGTCCCTGGGGTCCAACTCAGGTTATCAGGCTTAGCAGCAAGGGCCACACACTGACCTTTAGTGTGTTTATTTTTACTTATTTCAAAGTGTATTTCTTAAAGTGGGTTGCTACCAAGCAAGTCTGAGACGCAGTTTTAGAATTCTCTAACACCCTGCTGTCACCCCCTGTGGCACGAGCCTGGACATAGATTCTGGCTTGGTTGAGTCTATGCACTACTAGCCTCTAGCACTGCTAAAAGAGGGGGGGGTGTCCAAGGCTAGACCCCCTCCCAGGCTACATGAAGGCATGTAGAAGGGTTAAAACTCAGTATATCTTCCAACTGAGTGACAGTCTGAGAAAATGCACTGCCAAGTCTCTCTCTCTCTCTCTCTCTCTCTCTCTCTCTCTCTCTCTCTCTCTCTCTCTCTCTCACACACACACACACACACACACACACACACAGGTTTTACCTGCATGTGTTTTTTATTTTATTTTATTTTTTATTTTTATTTATTTTTTTGTCTATGAACCAAATGTGTGCAGTGCCTAAGTCAGCCAGAAGAGGGAGGCAGATGATTACAAATGGTTATCAATCACCATGTGTCTGTTGAGACGTGGACCTAGGTCCTCTGTTAGGAGCAGCCAGTGCTCTTACCAGCTGAGCCATTTCTCCCGGCCTTATTTCTTAAGAAAAACAAAAGCAACCTGAGAAGGCGCTGCACACCTTTAATCCCAGCACTCAGGAGGCAGAGGAAATTAGATCTCTGAGTTCAAGGCCAATCTTGGTCTACAGAATGAGTTCCAGGACAGCCAGGGCTACATAGAGGAAACCCTGTCTCCAAAAACCAAAAGAGAAAAAAAGACAAAAAAGGAAAGAAAGGAAAGGAAGGAAGAAAAGCAAAACCAAAAATGCCAGAGAGTGACTTACGGTGTGTAGCAGGCTTCCATGACAGTGTAGAGTTGTCAGTGCTAGACACGGAGCCAGGGCTGCTGGGAACAGCAGTAGGGGTGTGCTGTCCCCCAGGATGGCTCTCTGTGCTCTGTGAAGAAGAAGCCACAGGCTGGTGAGGGCTTTCTGTGCTGTCCGTTGTGGGAGTAGAAGGAAGCTTTGAGGAGGTAGTAATGTCAGTAGTCTGAGAAGAGACGTGATTGGTTAGCCCCAAAGTGGTTGGTGGGGCTGTGGTAAGACCGTCCCCACTCTTGCTTCCAGAGGAAATCGTCTGTCCACTGCTACTAGTGGCCGCAGTGCTACTGGGGGAGCTGGTTTTAGTCTTGTCCTGTTCGGAGCCACTGGACGTTGTAGTCGGACCGCCACTGCTTTGATCGTCCCTGGAGGTCGGAATAGTCGTCGAAGGTTGGACTGAGGTTTTGGATGATGTAGGGTTGCTCAGCTGGGCTGCAGAAAATGTAGTTGTCACTGGGCTATCAGTTGTGAGTTTTGTTGGTGCTGTATTCGTTGTCGCTACCGAGGTGCCTTGGTGGCTCTGGACAGTGCTAGATTTGATAACAGATGTGCTAGTCTCATTTCCTGTTGATAAAATCAACACAGAATCAAACCAGGTGTTAGCCAAAGTGTGGACTTCTCTAGCTCATGCCCAGGGCATTAGCCTCCCAACCATCCGCCATTTGCCCCGCTGAAGCCCGCATCCTTCCTGAGTCTACAGTTACACAGCCTCTTCAAGTCTGCCATGGGGTGCTGTATCCTTCCCCCACCACACACCCACCCCTAGCTCCCAGATGCCCCACCCTTCCAAAACATTACAGCAAGTACTGACAAGAGCCACTTAGCCTTTCCAGGGATGATAGAGCCAACAGGGACAAGGGATGACAGACCGCAGTTCACAAGGACCCTCTGTGGACAGTGCTAGGGAAAAGCCATGTGCTCGGGCTGGCTTTAGCTTGGAGACTTAACCTAAGTGGGGAATCTGGTCAAGGAAGGGAGGCTTTTTATTGGGTTAAAAGAATGTGGACTGAGGGCATTGCTACAAGACAGGACGTGTGGTGACTTATGCGGAACAAGATCCAGAACTTACAACCCCAGGGAGATGCCACAAACACAGGACAACTGAATAACAGACTCAGGTAACTTCAGGAAGAATGAATACTGGAAGAGAAGGGTGGGGGTGGGGGGCGGGAGAGGCAGCTGTCCCGCGTCTCTTGCTGTGATAAGTCACCTTGACCAAAAGCAACTCCGTGGATAAGACCGGGTTAGTTATGGACATAGGAGGGGTCCTGGCCCATTGTGTCAGGAAGTTAAAATAACGTAAAAAGCATCAAATCCAGTCATAAGCACGGAGAGCGGCCATGGGGTCCCTGTTTGGTTGTTTGCCTCTGCTCTCTGACGCTGTTGGCCTCCCCAGCCTGCAGGAGGATGCCACAGTGGGCCGGGTCTTCCTACATCAGTTAACAATCAGGACACTCTTCCACAGACATGCCCACCAGGCCAACTTGATCTAGATAATTAATTACTCCATTAATACTCTCTTCCCAGACGGTTCCAGGTTGTATCAAGTTGGCAGTTAAAAGTAACCAACATAACTCAGCCCTTGTCAACTTGACACACAAATTCATCACTTTAACCCATTAGCAGCAGCTCCCTAATGACCATTAGGCTAAGAGGAATGCTGTGTGAACAAGAAGTATCTCCAACAGAGAAAAACAGGACAGAATGTGAAGGTCTCAAGTCCGGGGTAAAGGACTAAAGAAAGTCATGGATGTCTGCATGGAGCTGGGGGGGAGGGGAGGGTTAGGGGGCGGGGCAGTGGAGACTGCAGGCCTCCGAGAGTGAGCCATCCAAACTGAACAGTTCTGAGAATAGAACGGGGTTCTCTTAAAAGTATATCCTAGCCCAGGTGTGCTGAGGCAGTCCTGTAATCCCAGGCCTTGGGAGGTAAAAGCAGGCGGATCTCCAAGAACTCCAGGCCAGGCTGGTCTACATAGTTCCAGAAAAGCCAGCGAGACGGAGTGAGACCCCCATCTCAAAATCAGAAAATTACATAATGCATATATATGCATATGTGTGATATATCCATATTATAAATATATATAAATATATATGCATTAAGGGTCATACACACACATGAGACTGGGATCTTGCCTATTTATGGAGGAGACATATATATATATATATATATCTCCTAGATCAAATGATACCTAAATTCAGAGGCCAAAATAGGGCCTTTAATCTTCTTTACATGTAAGGGAGAAAGTGCTATTGCACAGGACAAGAGCCCCATGCTTTCACCTTTGTAGATCTTTATGATCTAAAGGGAGAAAGCCTACAGACAGGACCAGTAAGGTGTCTATCGGTCACCCAGGAGAAGGGCTGGTGGCTGGAGGTGAAGAGCTAGACACTAGAGACAAGCGGAGGTTGGATTCAGGGCTGCATTTTGATTAAGCCAGTGTGGGGAAGGAGGAAAATCAGAGACTGTGAGAGGCTGTTGGTGATTCCTGGTTTTCTCCTTCAGCAGAAGGAAGGTTGTATGGGGAAGGGGTGCCGTGGCCAGCTACGTTTCTGTGTGGACAACCTCTCACCCCATGAGAGGTGGACTGAAAATGCTGTGTGTGTATTAGTTTGCCCAGTATTTCTTGGATCCACAGGCAGGCGTCAGTCGCATGGGATACACATCGAGCTGGGAAGGGAAGAAATCATAAAGGCAGCAGTAGGAGGCTGTGTTCAAGGGCAAACAGTGACGCTAGTGAGCAGCCAGTGCTCTGCTGGGCATCGAACCACAGCCTGAAGAGGGGGCGTTTCCTCCATCAATAGGCAAGATCCCAGTCTCTCATACAGTGTGGTACCACCGAGCCCTATGGGAGCCAAAGGCAGCCAAGAGTCTATAAAGGGGGCAGTATTCTGGTTCATGAAGTGGCACTTGTGGGACTGACTGCTCTACATGCCTGAAGGGCACACACAATAGAATGTCATGTTCCAAAAAAAGAAATCAATCTACCCAGATGTAGTGGCGCATATCTCTTGTCCCGCTGCACAATGAGTTCAGGGGGTTTGGACCACTTGAGACCCTGTCCCAACTCTCTCCTGCCACACAAACAAATCCAGAGCTGCGTTGCAGGGGCGGGGGGTGGGGGGGGAGTTGGCATGTACATGTGATCATGTATCTGCATGTACATGTATGTTGGTGTGTGCAGTATATGTGAGTACACGTGGAAACTGACAACCTTGGGCATGGTTCCTCAGGAGCCATCCACCTTCTCTTTTGGGACCAGGTCTCTCACTGGCCTGGAAATCACCGGTTAGGCCAGGCTGGCCAGTGCACCTTGAGAGGTGGGTGAAGAGGCAGGTGGGCGGCTCCCCCACCCCAGCCCTGAATTATAAGCAAGGTTGTGGGGATTGAACATCAGATCCTCATGTTTGCCTGGCCAGTGCTCTAGCCACTGAAACACATCTTCCCACCCTCCAGGTGCCATACTTTGACGGGGGATTTCCCAACTGATAGCATCATAATTTCTTGTCATCCTGATATGGCTAAGGAGGTGTCAGCATCGGTGGAATTTAAGAGATCCAGAGCCAGACAGTAACTCTGTGGTGATTTGAATGAGAATGACCCCCATAGACTCACATATTTGAAGACTTAGTCATCAAGGAGTGACACTATTTGAGAAGAATTAGGAGGTCTGGCCTCATTACGGGTGGACTTGTTAGAGGAAGTGTGTCACTGAGGGTGGGCTTTAGGGCTTAAAAGCTCCTGCCAGTTCCTGTCTGTGTCTGCCTGCTTATCTTTATCTGTCTGCCTGCCTGTCTGTGTGTCTGTCTCTGCCTCTACCTGCCTGTCTGTCTGTCTGTCTGTCTGTCTGTCTGTCTGCCTGTCTATCTGTCTATCTATCTATCTATCTATCTATCTATCTATCTATCTATCTATCTATCTATCTATCTCTACTTTTGGGTCAGGATGTAGTTCTCGGCTACTGTTGTAGCACCACATCTGTATGTCTGTATGTCTCTCTGCCATGCAGTGGACTAACCTCTGAAACCACAGGAAAGCTCTCCATTAAGTGCTTTCTTTTTATAAGAGTTACCATGACCAGCTGGGTGGTAGGTAGAATATGCCTTTAATTGCAGCACTCAGGAGGCAGAGGCAGGAGATCTCTGAGTTTGAGCTCCGTGTATATAGTGCATTCTAGGACAGCCAAAGCTACACAGAGAAACCCTGTGTGTGTGTGTGTGTGTGTGTGTGTGTGTGTGTGTGTGTGTGTGTGTGGTGGGGAGAAGAGCTGCCATGGACACGGTGTCTCCTCACAACAATAGAACAGTGACTAAGACAGGGTTCTTATGATGGTGGACAGCGGAAAACAGCTTCTCAATCTGGAGCTGCAGACATTTTGAACTGGAATCTTCTCTGTCATAGGCAGTTGCCCTGTGCATTAGATTGCTAGCAACATCTCTGGCCTCTGTCCACTAGATATAAGTAACAGACACACATATCTACCTCCAACTCTAGCAACGAAAAATGTCCCTGATACTGCCATATACCCCTTGAAGGCCTCAGTGACTTCCCAATGAAAACCATCTAAAGGGCTGGAGAGATGGCTCAGTGGTTAAGAGCACTGACTGCTCTTCCAAAGGTTCTGAGTTCAAATCCCAACAACCACATGATGGCTCACAACCATCCATAACGAGGTCTGGTGCCCTCTTCTGAAGTGTCTGAAGACAGCTACAGTGTACTTACACATAATAAATAAATAAATAAATAAATAAATAAATAAATAAATAAATAAATCTTAAAAAAGAAAGAAAGAAAACCATCTAACATGAGAGAAGACCAAACCCATCCCATGAAGCCCCAGCCAGCGCTGAACAGAAACCTCGGTCGTCTTCTAAGATCAAAGGAACTTCCCTTTGGCAGCTGGAAGGCCGAGAAGGATGAAAAACAATAGACTGTCCCTGCGGGTTGCCAAATCCCAGGTTAGTTTAACTGATCACCTCACTAGGCCTCTAGTAATAGAAATGGACCTTGATGTGGGGATACAAGCAAATGAACCAAACTACTCATAAGCCTCCATCTCTGATGGCATTCCCTTGTCAGTAGAGTCAGCCACGTTTCTAGCTGGTAAATTCTATTTCACTTAGGACCCCCCAAAATACCAGCTCTCAAAACACAAAAATAACTTTTGCGTCACCATAAATGTATCAATATAGGTACTCAGTCAGAGACCTGGCCCTCCACATGCTGGCTCAAGGTACTCAGGCTTGGCTACCTTGTTATAGAAAGACAAAACTGAACGGATGATTACATTGCAGAATGCCCAAGAATAGCGGTGCAAGAAGAAACCCAAAGTCTTGGAGAAAGATGCTAGTGTTGGTCAAGAGTATCGGTCTAAGTGGGCTAGAGACGGCATGCGGGTGTAAGGACCTGACTTTGGATTTCTAGAATCCAGGGAAAGCTGGATTCAGTAGCATTTATCTGTAATCACGGCATTCTTATAGTGAGATGGGAGGTGGGAGAGTCTGCAAGGTAAGGAACTACCCCTGAGGTTGTACACACACACACACACACACACACACACACACAAACAAACATGCATACAAACACACCATAAGCAAAGCCTGTTTTAAAGTAACAGTTTGACCCCCAGCACCAAATGCAGGCAGTGAGGAACACCTATGGTGTGTGCCCTGTCCACGTGCACTCTAACTCTGTTCCCTTAGCTCAGATAACACAACTCCTGACAAGGTTTTCAGCAATGCTTGCCACATGTTCTAAGATGAAGATCTCATTGTCTCTCTAATCAACACATGTTCTAAATATCTGTTGGTCGTCGTGCTTTCAGAGTTGTTTTGTTGTTTGTTTTTTTTTTTTAATGGTTTATAAAAACAGCAATTCTTTCTTTTTCTTACTTTCTATTTTCAACATTTATTTCTGAGAGGCAGAGTTTTACTCTGCAGCCCAAACCAGCTGGTAACTCATGGTGACCCTTCTCCAGGATTCCAAGCCTGAGCCATGCCTGGTTAATTGTGCATTTTATAACTGGTGGTGGTTTGGATTTCATAGAACAGAGAGCACTGTCAGCACAGTGTAGAGTTTTACTGTGCATCTCCCTCCTTAGCCAGACATGTTAATCACACACTGATTCCAGCTGGTGGTGAGTGAGTGTAGAGACGGAGCGGAGTAGAACTTCCAGGGGAAAAGATATATGCAATTCTAAGTTCTAGGCAGGAAGACCAGTTTGGCAATCAGCACAATCTGGCCAAAGGGGATTTAGAGTAGTGGCTAAGCATCATGTATTATTTGTTTTTAAAGATTTATTTATTATTTATTTATAGGTACACTGTAATTGTCTTCAGTCACACCAAAAGGGGGCATTGGATCCCATTACAGATGGTTGTGAGCCACTAAGCGGTTGCTGGGAATTGAACTCAGGACCTCTGGAAGAGCAGCCAGTGCTCTTAACCTCTGAGCCATCTCTCCAGCCCTGGCGTCATGTATTCTGAAATTGTGAGAGCCATGTTGAATGATGTTGGAGGACACTACCACTTATCCAGTTCCCAGGAGTCAGTGCTCCCACAGACAAGTCCCTCAGTGGAGCACAGATTCCTTTCCTAAAGGTGGTTTCATAGGAGCATGACAGTGCTGTCCCCAGCTCCTGAGGTGGGAAGCTGGCGGTCCCACATTTTCCTCTTCCTTTGCTTCTTCCTCAGTTCCTGGCACTCCTTGACTAATAGCTGTGTCACTCTCTGACTCATCAACATGCGACTTTTTTCCTTGTGTGCCTGTAGGCTTTTCAAGGGAGGGGAAACTGAAGTCCCAACCCAAATCCTCATGGATACCAAGCAAACACTCTACTCCTGGGTCCACTAGTTTAGAGTCTGCCTTACTCCAGTATGTTGCAGGATATTTGATCACACTCTGAACCCTGTGATTGTATTATTTACTGAAAAAAAAAATGTTTCTAGTTGTGGTGTGGCTCAGCCCTTAGTGCACACCCTTAATCCCATACAAGGAAGGTAAAGTTAGTTTGTAGAAAGAAGGAGTCATTTTTGAAAGTGATGTCTAATTGAGGTGCAAAGACATGAATCAGACAAAGATTTGATGGAATAGGATACGCCCTACTCTCATGAGAAGAGAAAGAAAGGGAAACTACTTGAGAGAGCAGTGCAGAGAGGGAGGGGGGGGGAGAAGGCAGTTCTACTGGGAGAGTTGTACAGAGAGAGGTTGCAGAGAAAGAGAAAAAACTAGACATAGATTAAGACAGAACTAGAAAGGGGCAATCTTCTTCAGCAATAGGTCTCAGAGACTGAAAACACTGTAAGCCTAGATTAGATTATATGGAAGCTAGAAGCCTCCAGGATTAGGCATAGGTTAGCAGACTGAGGCAGTAAGCCTTAAAGGTGACAATTATATCAGGCAAATAAAAAAAAAATACAATAACACCAGTTCGATTTCACAGTAACCTGACTGTACTTTCAATGACTGTGTATGCCTTGGGTCATATTCATAATGTTTGTGGTAAAGACTGGAACATATCATTCTGGGATAACAATCTCCTATTCTATTCTCCCATATTCCATCAAACCTGTAACAGCTTGTTTGAAATATCGACTTGCCACAACCTAGAACCCTGTAAGAAAGCCTCAACTGAGAGCAATATTGTCTTGATGCAGGAAGATTCAGGCCATTGTGGGCAGCACCATTCCCTAGGCAGTGGGACCCAAGCCATATAACACAGGAGAAGCTAAATCAAAGCTAGCTAGCAACAGCAAGTAGGAAGCAGGGCTGTCACTGGTGTCAACACCGCGTGCTTTAGGTAGGTCAGAAACAGTGTGACATCCTCCTGTGAGGTAACCTAGGAAAGCCACTGGCCCACCACCGCCATTTCACACCACTAAGTCTGTGAGTGCTAGAAACCAGATTCATTTCTGAGAACTGTGGTCTCTGGGGACACTCTACATTAACTTTTAGGACTGGGCCTGGTGGGGAATCCCTTGGGTCCCATCCATCCTCCCCTTGCTTTATTATTCAGTAGCATGCAGAGTCGATGGCAAAGGGCGCATCCCATGAGCTCTGAGTTCCATACTGTGCTCACAGCAGGCATGGCCCCTGCATCTCACAGCTCTGAGGAAGGCATCTGATGGAGGCTGCTGCTACTGGAAACGCAGTGTGTACAGGGGACACATACACATCTAGAACGTATGTGCTTTAGCCACATGGTCACAAGCCCTTGGAGCAGCCATGAGGTGATGGCGAAAGAACTGACACACACAAGCCCTGGGGACCAATGGAGTCAGACCGGCAGCCCCATCCCAGCCACATCCTACTAGTGCAGCCATAGCCTTGTCCCTCAGTGCCCATGAATGCTGGGTTCTCTCTCTTTTCCTGCTCCTTCTAAAGCACAGGCTCTAACCCTTTAGCTACTGCCTGTGAAGCTGTTCACAGGGCTCAGAGGGTAAGAGTATGAAAAGCACTAGGGAAAGCTTTGGCCACTGGAAGTTCTCTTCCAGCTCTCCGATAAGCTCTCCCCTAATAGCTAGGATCTGGTAGCACTCTGCGCCTGGGGTGGGGTGGGGGGGGGGGGAGATCAGCCTGACATCATTCTAGAAGCAGGCTAGACCTGGGCATCCAACTAGGGGAAGATGAAGAACAGTCCATCCTCAGAAGCATCAGGCTTGGGCTTAGGGGAACCCACCATGTAGTAGGTAGACCAAGCATGCTGAGGATGGTCCTGCACTGCCATTATCCTGGCCTTTCTTTAGGACTGAGTAAATTCTTTGAATGTTGTGTTGCCATGAGTGGAATCCAGGCCTGCGATTTAAACATGAAAACTACACAATGGAATGAACTAGTAATGATAAAAATCAATGAAACTGAAACTAAAATTCAACAGCAATGCCAAGCACACAGAATAGTTTTGTTTGATGGGGTGAGGGGCTTCTCACTATGTAGCCCAGGCTAGCCTCAAATCTACCATATTCCTGCCTTCTCCTGAGTAACTGGAACTACATAATGATGGTGCTACAAGGACTCTCCAGGACTGAGCCTAGCTACCATCTAGGAAGAGGAAGAGATGCTGGAAAGCCACACCCCCAATCCACAGTTTCCTGAGTGGGGCTTAATCAGAACATCAGAGAAGGCCCCACCCCTGCCCCACAATGCCAGCAGGGCCTTAACAATGGCATGAGCTGGGTAAGTTGAAAAAGGCAGACTCCTAGGAGCAAAGGACAAAAACAAAGCAAAACACTACAGGCGCTAGAGAGATGCTCAGCAGATTAGAGCAGAGGCTGCTCTTGCAGAGGACCTGGATTTGATTCCCAGGCCCCACAAGGTGGCTCACATCCCTCTGTAACATCAGTTCTGGGGGATCCGATGATCTATTCTGGTCTCTGTGGGCACCAGGCATGCTATAAATCTAAATGTAACATACCATTGTTATTGCTAAGGAACTGCAGCCATGCAGGGAGACAAACGGGCATTTCTGGAGTACACCCCAGCCTCTAGTGAACTAAAGGTCTCCATAGCAACAGCAGAATTTAAACCCAAGCCTGCTGGACCACCACACCTTTTACACTTAAGATATAGAGAAAAGGCCTATGACAGCCACTCATCTACCGTTCACAGAGCTGCCTCTTCAGGGCATGTTCTGGGATGTGGCTCCCCTGTCTTACTTTCAAGCTGTTCTCTATCCAGTCCTCTGCAGATCATCCTGTTCTTTATTCCTTAGCTCTGTTATATTGTATCTCACCAGATGGTTCTACTGTATTTTCTTCCTTCATTCTGGGCTGTGTTGACCATCAACCTCCTGTGAACAATGTTTCTAGGAACATTTGGGTGTACCATTTTATGTGGGATGTATGTTTCTATTTCTCTAAGAGTAGAAATGCCAAGCTGTATGGAAACTCTGTATTTAGCATCTTGATAAACTGCCAGACTATTTTCCAAAGTGGCTGCCCACTCTTATGTAAGCAGGGGCTTTTCAAGGAGCTCGCCTTTCTACGCAGCCTCACCGAGTTCATCTGCCTTTGTCATGATCGCCGCTTCAACAGTTATGGGATGGTATCTCAGTGCCCATGGATTAGCCAAAGGGCAGCACTCAATGACCAAATGGGATTTCTCATGCATAGCTCAGAGTTTAAAAACAAAGTGAAATATAAATCACCATACTAACAAAATAAAAAAAAAACTATAATCATCTTACCCGCAATTTATTTTTGAAGTTTTATGTGCACATGTTTGCAAGCATATACACATATAAATGCAGGTGCCGAGTCCAGAAGAGGGCATCAGACGCCCTGGAGCAGGCTTTGTGAGCGGCCTGATGTGGGTGGGAACTGCACTCAGGTCCTCTGCAGCAAGGGCTCTTAACCACTGAGTGGGCGCTTCCGAGCCCTCTTATTTATTTATTTAATTTGTATGATTACACTGTTGCTGTCTTCAGACACTCCAGAAGAGGGCATCAGATCCTACTACAGATGGTTGTGAGCCACCATGTGGTTGCTGGGAATTGAACTCAGGACCTCTGGAAGCGCAGTCAGTGCTCTTAACCACTGAGCCATCTCTCCAGCCCACTCAAACCGCTCTTATTACAGAAGGAGGAGGAGGAAGGGTGGGGTAACAGTATGCAAATGAACTAGGAATAGAGGAAAACGTTCCTAACCTGAACAAATAATGTCTCCAAATAAACTTTTGGCGTGCAGAAACTGGGAAAGACTGGCTGGGTGCTTTGGGGAAAACAGAGCTGTCTTTTCCCACCATGCTTACTGAATGTAAGACCAGCCAACCCCCGTGGAGGGAGAGGCGTCCCGAACAATCAAACCGTGGCAACAGGGCCATACCTATGATCCCACCACTCAGGAAGCTGAGGCAGGAGACTGCTGGGACTTTGAGGCCAATGCAGGCTACAGAGTGAGACCCCATCCCTCCAAAAGAAAAAGAAAAAAAATTGCCAAAGATATCAACAGAAAATAAACAGATAAGATGTTCCACCTTAGTCCTTAATCAAATCCAAATTAAAATTATGAGGCACCCCTTCATATCTACTAGAACAGCCGAAATCAAAAGATAAGAGTGAACTCCATCACAGTAGAATTGCAAAATTAGGGTAGCACTTTGGAGAACAGGTTAGCCATTTATTTTAGTATCTTTGGCAGGACTGACAATTGAACATGAATATGTTAAGCAAGCGCTCCACCACTGAGCTATTTCTATAGGCCTTTGGTTTTTTAAACATTTTTATTACTTATTTGTGTGCAAACGAATGTGCGAGAGCATGTGTGCACCACATAGCACACGTGGAGTTGGAGGACAACTCTCAGAATCTGAGCTCTCCTTGCTGTTGGTTCCAGAGACTGAACTCAGCTCGCCAGTCTCAACAGCAAGCATCTTTCCCTACCAAGCCACCTCGTTGACCCAGCCCTTGATCTTTCTTTTTTTTTTTTTTCTTTTTGGAGACAGTGCCTCACTGTGTAATCCAGGCTTTCTGTAACCCTATAACCTCCCTTTCTTCACATTCAGAGTGCTAGGATTGCAGGTATGCATCAACCCAACAGCTTAAAATACTCGTGTATGTGTGTGCGAGTGTGCCGTGTGCGCGAGTGCGCGCACATGCATGTGTGTGTGTGTGTGTGTATGTGTGTGTGTGTGTGCGTGTGCACGCACACATGCACATGGGCTGTGTTTTTCAAAATGAAAGAAGCCAAAGGTTAAACAGTGTGTGAGTCCACCTAGGTGATACAATGAAAGACGCAAAGCCGTGGGGCTGGGGACCAGCAGGGTGGTAGAGAGCTGAAGAAGGGGTGGGGCCATGCGAGGTTATTGGGGCAACTGGAGCACTGTGGAGACGGATAAAGAGAAGCAGAACCATGCTTGGCTGGAAGGCGTGACCTTCCTTGCTGCGAATTGTGAGACTAAGCCAAATGAGATGCTGAGGAAACCCCAGGACCAATGAAGTCTACGAAAATAAAGTTAGCCACATTCTAGACGGATAGACCAGACAGCCTCGCTGCGTGGCGTAGGGAACAACTTCCCTCTTCAGTAAGGTCTGAGCTTTCTGTGTTATGTTTAATTACCTGCTCCGTCTAGCTTCACACGTAAAACATGTTTGAAATTCATAACCCGTGCCTTCAGGTGAAACACACTTTTACCACTTAAAAACACCAAGTCCTGGCTGGAAAAATGGCTCGGTGGCTAAGAGCACAGACTGTACTTCTGAAGGTCCTGAGTTCAAATCCCAGCAACCACATGGTGACTCACAACTATCTGTAATGAGACCTCAGTAATCTGTACAGTTTATCTGTAATAAACACACCTGACGCCCTCTTTTCTGGTGTGTTTGAAGACAGCTACAGTGTACTTACGTATAACAATAAATAAATGATAAATAAATAAACCCCCCACAAAGTCTACAGTTCTCTGTAGATTTTAGTCAAAATGCTACCGTGCCAACTGGTTGCAGACAAGGAAGAGAATTGGAGTAAAGAAGATAAACGAGTCCATGAGTCCTGAGATGTCAGTATGAGCTCAAGTTTTTACACCACATTTATTCATTTGTTTATTGTATTCATTCATTCATTCATTCATTCATTCATTCATTCATTGTGTGGCAAGGAGTGCCAGGGCATGAGTTTGGAGGTCAGTAGACAACTTGCAGGAATCATGTCTCTCCTTCCACTGTGTGGTTCCAGGAATGAAGTGGCCGTCAGTCCAGGCCTTACCCTCTGGTCCATCCTGCCAGCTCACCAGCTCGGTTTATGCTATGCATAGCTAAGTGGATGAATATAAATGGCTTTGCATCTTCTTGCTCTGCCCCATGGCAGCACCTAGAAGGTCTGACAAAGCAGCCGTACACGACCTCGGTCCAGACTGTGCCTAATGCCATCTCCAGGAGCACGTACCGGCCAGAGCTCCTGGGGAAACAGTGTGCACTTCCACCGCTGACGGCACAGCTGAGTCCAGGACATCTTGTAATGCCAGGATGAGTGTGTGAGGAAGAAGACAAGAAACAAAGAGCAAGTCGAAAAGATGGACGCCAGCTGTGGGCCATTGGAAAACAGCAATGCTGTGTCAGGATGGATACCTGGGGGTGGGGGTCCGTAACTGAGCAAAGATCAAATCCTTACAGGGTCCCAAAAGTCTGCAAAAGCAAACCCGAGAGAAAACAGACACGCTGCGGGGCACGCTGATTGTGACAATGTCCCCCAAAGGCTTGTGCTGGATATTTGGTCACCAGATGAAGTAGGTCAGCAGATGACCAAGGGTGTGCCTTGGAGGGGTGTCATCTTTGCCCTGTCGAGTCCCCTCTCCCCCACCACGGAAGCTCTGCCTCACCACCAGCTCAGACTCACAGAGCTAAGTGACCATGAACCTCTCTGAAACCATGAGCCGAAATAAACATGTCTTCCATTGTTTTTCTTATTTTGTTACTGCAGAAAGCCATTAACCCAAGACATTTCACAGAAAAAGAGAAATGGCACATATAAGCCACGAACATCAAGAAATGTCACTAGCTAAGGAAATGCAAAATAAAAGGAGGGTTTGTGATTTCATATCCCCCTAATCAGCAAAGCTTGTAAATGGCAAGTATATGGAGTAAAGGTCAGAAGACAGGTGCAAAGGGAACCTGCTTTGCCACCCAGAATGACTGTCCACTACATGTCTGACACGAGTGCAGAGGAATGTAGCACCAAGTCAGCTCCGAGGGATGATGGTAGTGCTGATGAGGTCACTCAAGACTTTTTAAAAGACTACGGATACGGGAAAATCTGCACACATACTTTGCGAAATAGTACACTGTTACCAAGTAAGGCTAAGCATGTGCAACTCTCTCAACTTTTGATTCAACAACTTTTGATCATACCACTCGATGCTTACCCCAAGAGTTCCAGAAACACCTCTAAGGTTTTCTGGATTTTGTATTGGCCCCATATAGACAAGAATAAATGTTTATCCATGAAGGCTGTAATAAGATGCGATTGCATTCATGTACCTGAATACTACAAACCAGGAACATGGGTGTCTTGTGTTTACATCTACACCCATAAATTCATTGAAAAGTAAAAGACTAAGATGACATCTTATTTGAAAGAGCAAGCGCCCCGTGTTCCAGCCAGTATCAGCAGGCTGCAACAGTAGGGCTGGGTTAAGGTCCACTTAGGCTACATAGAGACCACGCTCCAACAGCAAGCAAAAACAACACCTGCTCGATAACTTTACAGGGATGCCAACACTGCATTCTGGGTAGTCGTTACCTATAGTGGGAAACAGAGACACCAAGGGTTTCCGCCATCTATTTTTCAGGCAAGAATAGCTGCCGAGCCATGAGCCTAGCGGCATCTGGGCGTAGGGGCTGGTGCTGGAAAGCTCAGCATGCGGTGTGCAGAGGCATAGGGCAGTTCAAAGCCTCCTGATGAGGGAGTCCATGGAGAGAGCACAGCTGGAGCTTCTAGGTGGAGGTGGGAAGAGGCAACTCGGGCAGGGATCATCTTTTGCACTGGTGACTGGTCTCCTTCTACTGATTCATACTGGGTTCATTGGTGCCTGGATATGGGAAGGGAAGAGGATGACAGATGCAGACCTGTGCCCGTTTGTAGTTTGGGGATGGGGAGATTTTACACCTGGCAGTTCAAATGTTCATATCCGGGGCTCTCTAGGTGGTCCTCTATCTAATGACAGCAGCAGCTGCTGCTACAGGTGGTGCTGAGGAAGTGAAGGTGATGGGGAGGTTATGGAGGAGGTGAGGGAAGGGGTAAGAATTGCCCTGGGTGATGGAGGTGTGCACCTTTAATCTTAGCACTCAGGAGGCATTGGCAGGAGGATCTGAGTTTGAAGTCAGACTGATCTACAGGGTGAGTTCCAGGACAGGTACACAGAGAAACCCTGTCTCTAAATAAATAAGTAAATAAGTACGTACATACTCGTATAAATAGATAGATAGATAGATAGATAGATAGATAGATAGATAAATCCCTTTGAAAATAGCAAACAAGAACCTACTAGGAGAAGGATTCTCAAGTCCCAGACAGCATCAAAACTCCAGACGGGTTTGCAAAATTCCAATGGGAACACCAGCTCTAGACTGTCATGTGACAACCTGCTGGTTTCTTGGATTCCCAAAGTCAGATGCTGCTGGTCAGAGGACCACTTTCAGAAACATCATACTAGACAAGTGAGACGTGATTGTTGGGTAGCATTCGGTGTTAAAGTAAAGCACAATTCTTGAGTGTAAGATGAACCGAATCAGTCGTGTGCCTCTGCTCCAGCTGCGGTCAGTTGCTTAGAAGCTGGAAGGGAAAGTGGAGGGGAAGGACCACCTGGAAAGGGGAGAACAGGGGGCTATGATGGAGGACCATGAAACCCAGGGTGGGCTAAAGAGAAAGACAGACTGTAGAGTTTAATCTCTGTGAGTGCATGGTCGCATGGTCAGCCCTCTAGAACCACCACAGGCTGGAGACGACTTGGTGGTTAAGAACTCTTGTTGCCCTTGTGATGGGCCTGGATTCAGTTCCCAGCACTCATAAGGAGCCTCACAGCCATCTATATAACTCCAGGTCTAGCCTCCATGGGCACGGGTGCTCATACAAGCAGGCACATAACATAAATCTAAAGGGAAAAAGAACAAACAGGCAGACTTGCCACCCCAGTGAATGATGCACCATAAAGATCGCTGATCTAGGTGACTTGAGGCATCTAGAAGGGTCCACTGCAGACTGTATGCAAATGCTAAGTCGTGTAATAAGCAGGGTTCTAGCGCCAACCTCCTGCAAGTACCAAAGGATGGCTCTGCAGATGAGTTGGGGGCAGAGGGACAGCGATCTGTAGCTACAACACCCGCATTCTCTGCAGGGCTAATGGTGAGATTCAAAGTGTGGAAAGGAAATGGCTGAATGAGGCGAAACTGGAAAAGGGTTGGCAAACGGGCCAGACTTTCTCTGCTTATCTGAGAAGCTGCCCTGAGATAGAGGGGACGGAGAGCAGGGCAGATGCCTGCTGGAAGGAAAGGTACCTCGGCCTGGGGTATAGCTGCCCCAGCAGGGTGGAGGACAGAGCAGGAGAAGGCCCTTTCGGCCTCCTCCCCAGGGAGAGCTGGGTGCTGCTTAAACCTGCCCTAAGGGCTGGCTTCCTCCTGTTCTTGGCTGCTCCCAGACCTGGGACTGACTCCACTATTAATAGCAGAAAAGGAAACTGGAAAGAATGCCCCAGGAAGAGGGCGTGTGGAAGGCAGGCAGGAAGGCAGCAAGACTGGACCCCACCCGGACACTCGCCTCGCCTCTCCTTCCTTCCACCACAGCTCGCAACTCCAAACTGTCACCTCTGAAATGACAGAGGACAGACACCAAGCTGGACCTGAGGCTTGGTTCTCCTTGGCTTAGTGGGATCAAAGAACACACAGATGGGGACACACTCTCCGCCCCCAGCCTCTGACCCCCGAGACCCAGGCATTGTGAAGCATGCAGATAGTTTCCAAGGTCCCTCAGCATATGAGCAAGTTCCCAGTATGGTGCTGTGCAACACCAGCAATACACAGGTAAGCCAGCTTTTACTGGGACTTCGGAGCCACTGACACAGCCTCCAAGGAAGGCTTGCTCTGGGCTGCCTGCTTCGAAGCTCAGGTGACACCCACTCCGTGAGACCCTAGCTTCCCAGGAGAAGCTGCTGGTCCCCAGGAGGGACCCAGGGGGAAGCAGCTCCAGGCTCAGGCAAGCGAGGTCTGTCTGTCCGTCCCCATCCCCCACCCCTCTTCAGGGCCCATTTTTCCCCCCTGGGCTCCTGATTTACAGGCAGGTTCTGAGAGGCAGAAAAACATTGAAGCAACATTGGGTCATATTCTGTGTGGAAGAGTAGACTCTGAAATCAGTGTCTGTGTGAATCCTAGAGGCTCTACAGCATCATCTATTCCCTGCAGCTCCCAGCAACACCATCCACAGCTCAGCCTTGAGGGCCACCTTCTCTGGTTCTCAAAGACAACGGTGGCTGGATGTAGAGCCCACCCACACATAATCCATCCCATCTCAAAAACCTTAACTGTCACGGCGGCTAAGGCCCTTTGTCCAAATCAAGCAGTAATTACATTCTTTTGTTTTTTGAGGGGACACTCTGTCTACCATGGAAAAATGTGGACCGTGCCCTGGCATGGTTTCTCCACTGGTCTATTTAGCTTCCCACACAGGCCTGCTCAGATTTTCCTTTGCAGGATACCCTGGCTCCCGTATGCCGCACATCCGTACTTGGTCCCACCGAGATGAGAGCGGAGAAAGAAGGTATGTAGGAACCCAGCTATCTGACCTGAGTCTCCACAGTAGCTGTGTGGCCAGGCAACTGTCTGCTTTCCATTTTCTCCCATTGGATCCAAGTGAGCAGCGGGTGGGTTCACAAGGCTCAACTAGCATGAGCTGTGCCCCCATGCCTGGAGACATCTCCAACTTCCAGACCTCCATTTTGTCTCTACCTGTTTCCTGCTCCAGAGCTGGGCAGGCCACCTTTCCCTCACATCTGCACCGCCCTTAGCAAATGGAGGGAGACTCCAGCTTGCACAGATCCACAGTGTTCTCCCCTCCAGTGCTTCTGGGAAGAGTCAGGTTAACACTGGAAGGGGGACAGGGTTTGCTGTCAAGGAGGGTCCCAGATAGGGACTAAGTCACTAATGACATGATAAGATGCAAAAGAGGAGAGCAAAGGTTTCTGTGAAGTCCCAAAGTCTTTCTCATGAACACTCAACTCTGCCCAGGGTGAGTCCAGAGGCAATCAGAGATGATATTGTAAATTCATTAAACCTCGCTGTGTCCCAATAAAACTTTATTTACAACTGCATACAGTCAAGCATTTGTTGGCAGACCTTTGATGTGATATTTCTCCTGGGTCTGGGAACTGAAGCTTGTGTTTTCATCCAGCTACAAATCCTGTTCTATGATTTCCCTAGAGTCTCACCGTGTCACTCGTATACCTGCTATTAGAAGCAGAGCCAAAGCCTCCCATACAAACAGAGAAAATACACTTAACTCCTAAGAAAACAAACAACCTGTTACCTACTCCCCAAAAAAGGAAAAGTCAGGATTAGTTTACAGGCTTAAAGTTCCACAGCTCAGCAACAGACCTAGGTGACTAGTGTGTGAGGGGTCCTTGTAGGATTCTTCCCCTCTGTATGGCTGTTACCAACAACAACACTCCCTACTGCTTAGTGGGAAGGGAGGGACTGTGCCCAATCGCCTTGCAGCCCTGCTACCTGCAAGGTGTCTGTCCCAGTAGATTCCTAGTGTATTCCAAGGAAGGTGCCAATGGGGGCTGTATATCCTGGCTCTCAGGACTATCAGTGCTGGCTGGTGTCACGATACAGTCAGCCAGCGCCCCACCAGGTCACTTGCACCTAACTTCCTTTCCACTTCCCTTCCCTCCAGAATAGGTGACTGGAGCCTGGTGGCGTGGGTCCCAGGGCAGCTTCCCAATAGCCCTTTCCTCCTGATTTTAAAACCTGTCCCATTCATATCAAGGCTGGACAAGGCAGCCCAGTAGGAAGAAGAGTCCTAAGAGCAAGCAAAAGAGTTAGAGACACCCCACTCCCACTGTTAGGAAGTTTCCCAAATGCCCCAAGCTAAAAAAAAAAAACCTGTCCCTTTGAGGTTCCCAGCATCCTGGTTTCCTATGTCATGTTAACTGTCAGGCAAAACCTCTACTAGGACCTGTCAGCTGAATGTCAGTCATGTAGACCTGGCTGGTTCAGGAGTCTCACATCTCACATCTGTAGCAGCTTTTCCAACCCTCACGTGTTCATTCTTGAACCCACCAGTCAGAAGGCTGCCTCAGCACACTAATCTCCCACCACAAGCCGAGTCCTCCTACGTGCCGTAATTTCCCGCCAGGCCAGATTCTTATTTCTGCCATGTTCATGAGAACCCCAACCAAAGACACATTCGGGTGACCAAGATGGGGATTTGACTCCAGTGGACAAGTTGGAGAAGAGAGGCTTGATGGACCAAGAAGTGATCCACTTGGCCTGGCTGTCTTATAATGGGCCAGTGACACTTCCTCGCCTGATGGTGGAGGAGCTGCCTGTAAGAGACCTGCCTCTTGGCCCACTGCTCCCAGCGCAGAAAGGTGTGCAGCTGGGTGTGCCGTATGATGTACCACACTGCCTAACAACAACATGATGTAACTGGAATGAGGAGGGTTCATCCCTTGGCATATTGACACACACACACACACACACACACACACACACACACACACGTACACACGTACACACACACACACACACACACACGTACACACACACACACACACACACACACATTAAAAAGTACATATCACATCTTACAAAGACTATAAAATTGGAAATTTATTTAAGCCTACACTGTCTTCTCTCTCCATTTCCCAAAGCAGGAGGTGCTGATAATTCAACCCAGGACATCACACATGTTAGTGAGGCACTTGTGACCAAACTCTATCTGCAGCCCCATTGTGCCTTTTTGAGTTACCACCACCACCGCCACCACCACCATCATCACCACCACCATTATCACCACCATCATCATCACCACCACTACCATCATCACCACCACCATTATCACCACCACCATCATCACCACCACCATCATCATCACTACCACCACCATCATCACCACCACCACCATCATCCCCACCCTTACCCCATCACCATCACCACTTGGCACTTGATGGTTTGTGATTGTTGACTCCCTTTACAGTGTCTCACTGTGCAAGTACACCCACCCTGTATTTCTACATATCCTGTACTGGGTCTGACAGAAATTAAGATAGTCTAAAGACATACTTGTCTCTTAATCCATCACTGATCAAACAATGGACCCCAAAGAAATGGAAATTTCCCCAGGGAGCTCAGACTGGGAGAAGGGCGAGGCACCAGTCAGAGGAAGAACTTGTCTCCCAGGGAGATTAAATCTCATAGTTCAATAACTTGTCAGCATCTCGCAGGATGACTGGAGCCCAGTGATGAGTCAGCGGTGACCAGCACCATGTAGATGTGTGCATCTTTGGCCCTTCACTTTACAGCCCCAAAGACGGACTTGGGAGTTTGCTGAATTTCTTTGTCCACCCCTTCCAATGTGACCACAATAAATAAAGTCTTTTTTTCTGCCTTCCACTATTTTTAAAAAGATTTATTTATTATATATGTGAGCACACTGTCGCTGTCTTCAGACACACAGAAGAGGGCATCAGATCTCATTACAGATGGTTGTGAGCCACTGTGTGGTTGCTGGGATTTGAACTCAGGACCTCCAGAAGATCAGTCAGTGCTCTTAACTGCTGAGCCAATTCTCTAGCTCCTGCCTTCTACTTTTAATTGGCTTATTAAGGACAGGTGAGCAGGCAGTGGAACAATCCTACTGCTGCTGGTTGGCTCCATCATTTCCAACTTACTTCAGGCCATTGTGAGCAGCAGTGCAATGCACACTGCAGGCCGTGTCCCGTGAACATCCATGTGCACTTCAGGCAGCCAGGCCGGTGACAGGGCCCATTACTGCGGTCTAGATAGAAGAACCATCCCGGGGCTCCCGTTCCCATGTACACGGGGCCCCAGCCGCAGTCAGGTCTTCTCTATATGGCCATTCCACTCAGCTCTGCACACAGCTCTGCACACCACCCTCTGGCTGTCAGTCGTGGTGAGGACTCTGGAGCCAGCAGCCTGTTCTAAGGCTGGCTCGGAAGCTGAGCAGCCCTGTTTCCACATAAGGCACGGAGGGTAAAGAGATCTGGCTAGCTAGAGTCACAGCTCAGTGATCTCTCCCATCCCTTCTGATAAAACTCAGAGAGGCCCAGCGTGAGCAATATCCTGCCCACTTGGGGCTTCTCCAGGGAGGTCAAGGCCCAGATCTCACCCTTAGCTCTACCCTTGAGGCCTCAGCAGGAGTCTTAGGAACATTCTGTGACTCTGAGAGGAGGGTAAGAAGAGAGTCTGGAATGCCATCCCGTGCCCAGCTCTGCCCTGCTGCTACCTGTGAGGCTGCCCACAGCTGTTCCCTCTGGCTCTTCCCCCTGCCTCTGCTTCTCTGCCAGTCACAGCTTCTCTGTCTCTACTGGAAACTCCATCTAATGATGCCAGCCTCCCAGCTACCCAGAGAAGGGAAGGGGCGTGGTTCTTCCTGAGGAGAACTGAGCAAGCCATTAGCTAGCGTCCGACAGCACCCTCACAGGGCCTCCTAATCCCTTGGCGGCTACTGGCCATGTGAATCCCAGTCAGTCGGTCTGGGCAAGGTGCCCAGGAGCAGCCTGCCCACTGCCAGGGGTGGGCAGGGACAGAGGTGAGGCCCAGCTGCCTAACCCCCTCCCACCTGCCAACACAGGTTGCTGGACAAAGCCACAAAGAAGACAGCACCTGGAAAAGTGTTCCCAAAGGAGCCCTTCACCCTGTCATAGCACAGTTTCAGTGGGCTCCGCAGAGAAAGCAAGGGAAGGCTTTATATGGGGGATTTACATGGCCAGGGGTCTCCCAGAGCCTGGATTTTCCTGTCTGACAACCATGGGTCAAAATGAAGAAGAAAGAGAGAGAGAGAGAGAGAGAGAGAGAGAGAGAGAGAGAGAGAGAGAGAGAGAAAGGAAGGAAGGAAAGGAGGGAGGGGAGGGAGGGAGGGAGGAAGGAAGGAAGGAAAGGGAGGAAGGAAGGAAGGAAGGAAGGAAGGAAGAAAGAAAGAAAGAAAGAAAGAAAGAAAGAGAGAGAGAAAGAAAGAGAGAGAGAAAGAAAGAGAAAGAAAGAAAGAAAGAAAGAAAGAAAGAAAGAAAGAAAGAAAGAAAGAAAGAAAGAAAGAAAGAAAAGGAAATATACCTTGAGGAAAACAACAAAGCCTCTTAAGTCCACAGAAACTGGAGGTAAGAGGAGCCAGACAGGAGATCAGGATCCAACACTCTACTGTGGACCAGGGACACCACAGTGTGTATGTATGTCTTGATATACCTGTGACCATAGAGACACCAAGGCAGAGGTGAAGAGGTGTTCTGTCTGTCTGTCTCCCCCCCCTCTCTGTATATATATATATATATAGTACAATTTTCTATTCATCCCCGTATTATAAAGCCTGCTTACCTCTTGTCAGGCAGTGGTGGCACACGCCTTTAGTCCCAGCACTCAGGAGGCAGAGATTGGCAGATCTCTTGAGTTTGAGGCCAACCTGGTCTACAGAACAAGTTCTAGGACAGCCAGGGCTATGTAGGAAAAAGAAAATTTTGTCTTGAAAAACAAACAAACAAAAAATCATAAAGCCGACTTCTTAAACTTAACCACCAAAGTTTAATTACTAAAGCTTCTCACATTGGCCAGACACAGCCTTTCTATACTAGCCAGATCATTGTTTTATTGCTTTGTTTCCCTTATATATGAGGATAAGCAGACTGCAGGCTTGGGTGGCTAAGTGGAACTAGCCTCTCAGTGAGGTGACTGGAACCCAGGCAACCCAGGCGGACCAGAGGGCTACATTCTCCTTCAGCAACACTTTCTTTAGACTGCTGTGCGGGGCACTGTGGTATTGGCTCACTGTGGTGCTGGCTCCTCCCAGCAGAACGCCTAGGACTCGGCCCTGGGCACAGTCAAGCTTCCAGAGGCAAAGCGCATGCGCATTGGCACTCCACTCTTCCCTACACGGTGCAGTCAAAAACAACCTCGATAAATATTTTTCTGAGGTGGCGCGGTATCATTCCCACGCCACCTCCCCATCCCGTGAACATAGCCAGATGTGTACAGTTTCAAAGTGGACCCTGGAATCCTCTGCCAGGGACCAGCCTCCACTCTTGGCCTCACACAAACAAAGGCGTGAAGCCAGAGGGAAGTCCTGCAGCCCCAGCTGTGGAACAGTCGCTCTGGGAACCAGATCGAAAGTTCCGTCTGTGAAATGGAGCCTGTGAATTTCCCTGGGAATGACTGCCTTTCATCAGGTGGAAGCCGGGGTCATGACCACAAGTGACCACAAGTGACCTCAAGTGTAGCTTTCCAGATTTCCCAGCTTTGTGTGTTCTGTGCAGCAGACGTCTCTCTTCCGGGAAAAGATACCCATGAGCTTCTGGCTGAAGAATAATTCTCACCGTTACACCTTTCCCAGCCCTGTGCTTGGGGCGGAGTGGTGCCGGGGAAACCATTTTGCTAAGGCTTGGTCTCCTCAGTACCCCAACTGACGCATCCTGAAGCGAAAAATAAGAAAGCAAATCTCCCATCGCCCCACTCCCCCAGCCAGACCCAGGAAGGGAAAGCGAGACCATCCTCCGGAGCGCACAGAGTCTGGTCTTCTTTGGGAGCGGGTGGGGTGTGTGCAAGCCAAATCAACGGCTGTAACTGAGCCACCAGGGCTGGCTCTTTTTAATGCCAAGTCTTAACTCATTGGAGAGTCAGAGCTAGTCTAGGAAGCTTAACTTTCTACAGGTTCGGCCTAGGATGTGAGCCTAAAATCCAGGCAGCCGCTGGAAACCAGATTTCCAGACAGCACATGCTCATCCATTCCCTTAAGGGTGTCAAGGTTTAATGACATCACGCAGAGGATAAGACCACAGCGAATGCACACAAACGCATACACAGGATGGAGCCTGTTTTACAGTTCTACCTTTCCTAGGAATCGGGAGCTGCACTGAATGTTCCTTCTGAAGTTCGCCAGGTGATGGGAAGGGCCAGGCTGTCTCACATCACCAGAGCTTGCTTTTGAAGTTTGCCTTGAGGTGGGTAGGGAAAGT
The DNA here is from genome assembly GCF_947179515.1 of Apodemus sylvaticus. Taxonomy (NCBI): domain Eukaryota; kingdom Metazoa; phylum Chordata; class Mammalia; order Rodentia; family Muridae; genus Apodemus; species Apodemus sylvaticus. The sequence goes on from NC_067473.1 coordinate 55,604,538, forward strand.
TCCATCTCTTTCCAAAATCCCTTGTGCGTGCGCGCATGCGCACACACACGCGCACATCTCCAGGCCAAGCTTATTCAAGGGCTCACCTGTGTGAGGCCACTCAGGCCCATCTAAAAACCAAGGGCTATGACTGGAACAGCCACTGCCACCCTCCCTCCCATTTCCCGTTCCCATTTGGAAAGTGGAGACAGCTCCACACCAAGATTCCTTCATTTCAGAGTGACCAACAACGGCACAAGCAGGTCCTCAGCTTGTCTCAACAACCCTTTGAGTCTGGTCCCTGCTGGGACGGGGTGATATGCCCAGAGCTACCTAGGCAAAGGAACTGGTACCCATCCTTCATGCTGGGTAAGCTGAGGACAGGCAGTAAGCCACTGAGCAACCAGGGCAGGCTGTAGCTAGGTCTACATTGCTCCATAGTCAGTGGCTAAGTACTTTCATTCTCATAAAATCCAGTATATGAAGCTCTGAAGTCAGCTCAGTGACAGAGCACTTGACTTGCACACATCACGCGGGACTGAACCAAAGTTCCATCCTGAGCTTAGATGACGGATCTCTCCTTGTCCCCCCTGCCTACGATGCCCCTCCACCACATATACCCCTGCAACACACAACATGTACAGCCCTAGTTGGAGTTACACAGGGCCCGGAGAAGTTGGAGTATCAGGAATGCAAGTCCTACCCTTGGCATTAATTTTCCTCTGCATCTCACAGTCATAGCAGAGCTAGGGGACCCTGGGTGCCACTTGATCCCACCCCAACAACTGAGAAACTGACTCTGTGACAGATGACCAGAGTCCATTTCTTTGCCATCTAGAAACCCTGCGGTTCAAGACAGCTATTTTTTTCTTGCCTTGAATAGCCCTGAGCTACCAACCCCAGCTCCTGCCTCTTCTAGCTTTTGGACAGATGGGGAAGGGGTTCATCTGACCCACAGTGAGAAGGTCGGAAGCACTCTACTGTGACCCAGTGACCCAGTGGTTGGCAGCATCCCAGACTCTCCTAAGCAGGCCACTACCTTTAAGACACTTCCCCTGAAGGCATCCATCCACAGTAGGCATGTTCCCAGGTCCCCCTCCTTGGGTGTATCCACACATAAAGTCAAATCATCAGATGAGTGGAAGTGAACCGAAAAGACCCCCAGGAGCTGCTCCGTTGGTGTCTTATTTGCAGATGAGAAAACCGAAGCCAGCAGAAGACTTCACACTGTCTGTCCGTCCAGGTGGAACAGCCTCTACTACAAGCCAGCCTTCTTTTCTGCCTGCTCCACAATATAATCGTGAGCTCCCATGATCCATCTCTCCTTATACCCCTTGCCAACCATGCCTCTCTGCCACATATACCCAAGCAGCACACATGAACAGCCATAGCTATAATTACAGAGGGCCGGGGGGAGAGCTGTGGCTGGCATGTCGTTGTGCTTGTCCTAAGGTGTCCTGGCATCCATCACTGTGAATGTTCTGTGAGCACACGGGACAGAACACTCAGGGTCTCCTAGAGCTTGAGGGGGTAAACTCAGAAAATGTCCTGCCTCAGTGCCTACCCCCACCCCACCCCAGGAAGCCCAGGAGAAGGAGAACAGACAATGGGGTCCCATTCCCTGCCTCCCCTGAGTCACAGCCCAGGCCCTCCCAGGCCTTAGCACTCTGAAGCCACAAAGCCAGAACCAGGGTGGCCGTACAACGAGAAGCAAGTATAGGGTGCTCCTAGCTGGACTGTGACCCAACAGTGCAAGGCAGGGAGACTGGGACACACTGCACTTTGTTTACCCTCAGACTGGGGTGGGGAACTGAATCTGCTCAAGCAAGGGGTACTCCTTGTTTCGGGGTCCTCTTTGTCATTGCCTCAGTTGGCGGAGTGGCATCCGGGACAGCCGCAGCTAGGAAAGCTGATGCCAGCCAGGAGTTCCCTGTGGCTGCTGTCTGGCTTAGCCTGAACTCTGCTCCACAGAGCTGCGTGCTTCCATGCTCCAGAATGTCTCCTCCCCTCTGACACCGGGGACCTGAGATACCCGGAGGTGTTACAGGAATTGGGGTAGGAGGCAAGGGAGGGAAAGTGGAACCAGAGCAGCCAGAAAACTGTTGGCCAGCAAGGAACTCAAAAGATCAAACGCCTGAAATGAGAGTCCACAAACCCAGTTTTCTGGGTTTTTTTTTTTTTTTGCTTGTTTGTTTGTTTTTTGTTTCTTTTTGTTTTGACAAGGTCTCATGCAGATTTGACTTTGTTCAAACTCTCTCTATGTAGTCAAGGAAGACTTTGAACTTCTAATCCTCCTGTCTCCACCACCCCAGTGCTGGGATTACAGGTATATGCCTAAGCATTGCTAGGTTTATATGGTACTGAAGATCAAACCTAGGGCTATATGCGGCATGCTCTCTACCAATTGAACTGCATCCCCGCTCCCAACCCCTATTCCTTTTAATAGCACTTCCCATGTCTGCTAAAGAGCAAACCTGGCTAGCACCAAGAGAGTGCTCCAAGACTCAACTTGTTCCCATGTACCTGGTTCAAGCACCTTCGTAAGCCTGATTTCCCACATGATTTCCTAGAAATCCCCTGGAAGAGTCTCTGGAGTTTCATTTTCTCTTTTGTCAGCCACGCCTAGGTCAAGGTGTTTTCACAGATGACTTTGCAGTGAGGTCCATCCAGGTCTTTACAGATTGTCTGGAACTTATACTGAAGACAGCTAGTAGAGACACTGCCTGTCCCCAAATGTCCCAAGGAAGCCTGAGTACTTCAGAAAATACATGTTCTCACCTTCCTCTTACTGTGTGTGTGTGTATGTGTGTGTGTGTGTGAGTGTGTGTGTGTTTTGAAACAGGGTCTCACTGTATATATATAACCTTGGCTAGCCTAGAACTTGTAATGGGGACCGGATTGGCCTCAAATTCATAGAGATACGTCTGCCTCTGCCTCCCAAATGCTAGGATTAAAGGTGCATGCCACCATGCCCAGCAATATATATGTTAAACAGATATTTTTCTCTTCATTGTTACAATATATGAGGGGTGCTGGGCTACAGTCAGGCCCGTAGGAATGGAAACATGAGACTGTATTTAGAGCTAGTGATGGATCCGTGCATGCCTTTAGTCCCAGCACTCGGAGGCAAAGGCTGGTGGATCTCTGAGTTCCAAGGCCAGCTTGGTCTTTGCAGCAAGTTCCGGGACAGCCTAAGGCTACAAAGAGAAACCCTGTCTCAAAAAACCAAGGGGGGTAGGTGATGAAGGAAAGGAGGGAGATTGATTGATTGATTGATTGATGATTGATGGACTGATTGATTGGCACTAAACCTCAATTCAATGAAGGGAAAAGTGGCATTTCTTCAACTTTGCATCGTGGTTTCCCTTATAATCACAGGACACATACTTAGCTCACTGACCGATCAATCGCCGAGAGCCAGCTTATTCAATCTTGAGGGGCCACTCGAGGGGCTTACCAAGTTTGGTAAGCAGCTTGCTTTATGCACTGTGAAATTACAAACACAGTCCCCTATGATGCTTGCCCTGACTTACCATTTAGGTAAACTAAGGCATGGAATGGCACCACAACTGTAGTGCTGAGGCACACAGATCTGTGAGAACTTTAAACTGTTTCTCCCTTTCTCCCTCTTCTCTGCTTTGTAGGGAAATATCCCCTTCCCTCCCCTCCCCCTCCCCCGCAGGCTCTCAGCAGGAGGGCTGCAGCTTGTAAATCTCCCTTTCCATCCTCTGCCTGCCCCACCCCATCGCCAGAGTAGGAAAATGTGGAGCTGGAAGGCCACAAGCCCACAAGCCCACCACCACACCATGCTTAGGTGACGGACTGTATCACTGGAAAGTGGAGCTGGAGACTGAGGAGGTGACACCAGGAAGGAAGCTGCTTGGTGGAACTGAAAAGGGAGTTGGCAGATAGACCAGGGAAACCGTCAGCCAATCACATGGACATTTATCCTGGTAAAAGAGAAGCCATGAGAGCCCAGGCCACACCCTTGAGGGCTCCCAGGGTCAGCACACCTGTGGCTTCAGGAAAACCTGCATTGACTATAACATCTAAAGGTGAGAAGAGTGTCCACTGCCCAGGGCTGGGGTCAGAAACATTTAGGTGTGGACTAGAAGCCAGAGCACCTACCAAGGTCCTCTGAACATTTTCATCTGGGATTGTAACTAACCCTCAAACGGTGGTCCTGCACACCCTGGGAGAAGGGACATACCTGTGCTTTGCCACGCGGCAGACAAACCACTTCTGTGACTCTATTTGACCAGCACTGTTGGGGAACTGGTTCATTACACTGACTGGAAAGCAAGGAGCAAATCTAAGGCCATGGGCTAGCAAGTCAGAGGCAAAGAGGAGGCTAGATTCCAAGTCTGTAACGCCAAAGTCTGGGACATTGTATCAGGATGTCTCCCTTTACCTCTCTCTAACATTTATGAGTAAACCATTTTTCTCAAAGGAACTCCCATGCAGAACACACATAAGCAGTTATGCTCAATAGGTAGACACAAACCTGGCCCCCAGATGAAAATGATAAGAAAACTCTTAGTTTTCTTTCAGGTATCCCACCCCCCCCCCAGTTCTTGGTAGCCCTTAGGTAGCTTCCCAGAGCACCTGTACCAGGCTTGTAAGTCATCGGTCCCTGTTGTTTCTCACCTCCCAACACAAAGACCCTAGGGGGTGCTCTCCCATCTTCTGGCATTTTGTCAATCCGGGTGCCTACCTAGGTGCAGTTTGGTGAGGGACGCCTAGGAGGATGTTGCCCTCTGCCCATACATGTATCCATGGAAACATGAGGGGAAGTGGTGTGGCCTGGGGTGTGTATCTGAGTGTGTACTCTACTCATGCATGCAGAGACATTCCGGTCCTATCCCGACGCCAGTGCAGGAACCCAGGTCCTCCCCCATGCCTGCCCTGACCGCCTTGCAGCTCATGGGAAATTTCAGGGCAACTGGCTCAGTGGCCTAGCCAAGGGCAAAGGAGCCTGGATCATCGGGAGAAATGGTTTCTCTGCCTTAAAAGGTACTTCTCCCTCAATGCTCCACACCTAAACTCTCCAGAGTTCAGGCTGCACTGAGGTCTGAGGCATCAAAGCCTGAGGCCATGGAGAAACCAATTAATTCTCTTTCCCTTCTGCACAGTTGGACCCTGACATGTCAGGGAAAGGAGGGATGACTAAAGCTACAGGCAGCCTGAGGCAGCCACAGGCAAGCCCTCCAGAGGAACCTGCCAGGCGCCCACCCCGGCATCCATCTCTGCTTCTTTATAACAAAACTATTTTTGGACAAATAAAAGTTACTCTTTCTGAAGGAAAGCACCCTTTCCTGATTCTCTTGCTGTTAGATATCAGTATGTGATTACGTTCAGTTCAGCAAAATGCTCTTGGAAAAGTCACACATGGTTTTGGGGAGATAAAGGAGGAGGTTCAGCGGCGTTCTTATTTCTTCCTTTGGTCCTGACAGGTGGAATCTTATCACGGACCAATGGACTGTGAGCTACTGAGGGCAGAACCAACATGTGTACTCTGAAATTCCAATATGAGAACAATATAACTTGGCTTAGATGCTGTCTCCATGGAAGGACTTTTAGGGTGAGGACCACACAGCGACACAGGAGACCGGAAGGAGGCTGCTGAACTCCTGTGCGTCTCCTCCTGGGAAACAGGGTCTCACTGTATATATAACCTCTCCCCTGTTCCCGTTCATACTCACTTGTCTATTTCTCCAAGATCCCTGGCCAGCTCCTGCCTGCCACCTCCACCATTCTGGTCAGAAGTAGAGGGTACTGAGCTGGTACGCAACTCGCTCACTCAGCAAGTGTTCACTGAACATCTACTATGGGTGGGGGACTTTCCTAGAGGCTGTGGCTTCAGTACTAACAAACTATCTGCCCTTAGGATACAGTGTAGCTCAGTGTTTCTCATTCTTCCTAACTCTGCAACCCTTTAATCCAGGTCCTCACATTGTGGTAACCTCTCCCACCGTAAAATTATTTTTGTTGTTACTTTCATAAGTGTAATTTTGCTACTGTTATAAATTGTAATGTAAACATCTGATAGGCAGGATATCTGATATGCAGCCCCTGTAAAAGGGTCATGACCCACAGGTTGAAAACTGCTGGTCTAGCAGGGGGTGAGGGGTGTGCAACAGGAGAGAGAACATCAAGGACAAGGAGATGGGGGTGGGTTATATGTCCTGGAAAGCTCTCTCAAGGAGGTGACACTTGGGCAGGGTTGTCTAGCACACATGAAGCCTATGCATTCAACCTCTAGCACTACGTAAACTGTTGGTCATAGCGGCACACACCTGGAGGTAGAGGCAGGAGAATAAAATAGTAAGCTTACACAGGAGAGTTCCAGGCCAGCTGGAGTTCTGAGAAACTGTCTAAAAAAATAAATAAAATAAGTTTTGAAGTAAGACGTGGGCACCTAAGAATGTTTGAGGAAAGACGTGGTTAGGTGACCGACTGACTGTAAGTCCTTGTGCCTCAACTTCCCTTCTCTGGAATGGACAGACATGGAGGCTACCCAGTGGCAACCTCGTGCTCTAACAGCTTTAGCAATCTGTGACACTCCGTGGGGACGTTCTCAGAGAGCAGCAGGGGCATCCAGTTAGACGGAGTCTCAAGAGTCTTGCAGCTCAGGCTAAATTCTGTGGGTTTGAGCTCCATCCATGGTGGAGGCCTCAGACATTGGCTGTGTACTTAGGATCACAGAATGCCTGGGCCTTGTCACACTATTGCCCTGTCTACCTTACCAGTCAGACAGTTTCAAGGTTTGAACTCACACAGCCATAGGCCCCTAGTTATCCCAAAGCCTTCAGGGGCCTGGTTCTTGAGGGGGGCCTCCCGCACCCCAATGTGGGACTGAATGCAAGCCTAGATCAGCCAGGCCTCACAATTCTCTACCCTTGGGTTGAGGCATGTAGCTAGCTTTCCGGCTATGACAATTGGCGGACGGGGTGCCACCCTGCACCCTGGCCCTAGGGAAGTTTGAGGTGGCTGACCTGGGGGGGTGAGGGTACAGAGGAAGAGAGAGGGTGGTGGTGTTATGTGCCGAGAGGGTAGGGACAGAAGAAGGAAAGGAAGAGCTGGTGGCCCAGAGGACAACACAGCAACTATGTTGGTGGGCCTGTGCCTCAGATTCGGGGAAACGAAGGTTAGACAGTTATCAACAAGCCCATTCCTCCGGTGAGCACTTCTTTGACCACCTGTGTATTGCAGGTACTGGCTGGATGCCATGGATGGTATGGGAACTCTCAGGCCTATTGGGGACCCCGACATATCACTGGCAATCACAACTCAGGCCACCAGCTTTGTGACTGCACTTGGAGGTTCTGTGGCATTGATTGGCCAGATAACACCAAGCTTCAGTTACCTTAATGGCAGACAGGAAGGGAGAGAGTGGGTTAAAGGCTACATTAGTCAACCCTCACTAAATTCCCCCAGTCCCCGGAAGAGAAATGGCCCCAAAAAGACTGAATTCAGTTCTACAGCCACACACCTGTACACAGTTGTCTCATGGCAAGCCCTGGGGAACACCCAGAAAGAGGCAATGTTGCTCCTCCTTGGTCTACACTTCTCATCTGAGGAATAAGTGAGTTCGAGCAGGTGAGGCCCAGGTGGCTCTCAGCCCTTGGACTCTATCTTAGAACAGTTATGAGAGATGGTATAAAAATGACCCGTGGACCGGGCAGTGGTGGCGCACGCCTTTAATCCCAGCACTTGGGAGGCAGAGGCAGGTGGATTTCTGAGTTCGAGGCCAGCCTGGTCTACAGAGTGAGTTCCAGGACAGCAAGGGCTACACAGAGAAACCCTATCTCGGGGGAAAGAAAAAAAAAACTACCCTTGGGCTATTCATATTTTTTATTTTGAGGCTGGGTCTCCTGTAGCCTAGGCTGACCTAGAACTTACTATTCAACCCCCTCCACCTCCCAAACACTAGGATTAGAGGTGCACTGCTATGCTCACTTTCTGTGGGACTGAGGATGGGACTCAGGACTCTGTGTATTCTAGGCAAGTGCTCGGGAACTTGAACTCCATCCCCCCTCCCTACTCCCCCTCCCCCTCCACCCTCACCCCCCCTTCCACGCAGAGTAAGCAGCAGAGTAGCCCCCCCACCATGCACTGCTACTTAAAGAGCCTTATCTCAAGCATACTGCAGATGAGAAGCTCCTTACACCACTTTGCTTTTTGAGACAGGGTCTCAGTATCTCAGGCTGACCTCCAGACTGTCAACTTCTGAAGGCTCTGTGTCAGCCTCCCAGGTGCTTGAACTCTAGATTTGTGCCACTATGCCGGGTTTATTCAGTACTAGGCGCTGAAATGAGATCAAGCATGTCCCCATCCCATAGTGTTCTTTTTATTTACTTATTTGTTTGTTTGTTTTTGAGACAGGGTTTCTCTGTGTAGCCCTGGCTGTCCCAGAACTCACTCGGTAGACCAGGCTGGCCTTAAACTCCAAAATCCGCCTGCCTCTGCCTCCCAAGTGCTGGGATTAAAGGCATGCGCCCAGAGATCCTCTCACTTCTGAATGCTAGGACTAAGGACATGCTCCACCCCCTCTGGCTTTGAAGTCTTTAAAGAACACACTTAGGTTTCTGTGGGCCCAGGAGTCATGATCCCAGATCTGACACTTCCTCGGATCTTTCACAGCCTCACAAGTGGCGGAGAAACGACAGAAAGACTCGTCCCACAAAGTCTCTGTGAACAGACTGTGACAGGAAACTGTACCAACTGAGCTCCTGGCCCTGCCTCAGACACTCTAGGCACAAATAAGAACAGAGCCCAGAGCTGGAAGTCCTCCCGGCCGGCCGGTCAGCAGAGCCCAGCTTTGTCCTGTCTCCAGCTGTGGAGAGCGGCAGAGACTGGTTCCCAGTACACACCTGGAAAAGGAGTCCACTAGGTAGACATCGAAGTCCACGAGTCAGGCTGCCGGGCTTTCCTCTCAGGTCTGCAGCCAAGGAGCACATGCTCAGCCCGAGATCCCCGTGGTGGAGAGGCGCGGCAGGCTCCAGAGATAACCCATTCAGGAGCCTCCTCCCCAGAGGACTCTAACCCCGTGGTCCCTCCCCTCAGCTTCCAAAGGTAGTCTCCTCCGCGTAGATGGAGGGACCCCAGGAAGAACCGGCTCTCTCCACCTGAGCCTGACATTTCACACAGGCAGCGTGACCTCCTGAGGACTTTAAACTGCTGCTCTCTGTCCCACCCCGGGAGGCCACACCCCACCTGCTCTCAGTCCGGCTACCTCTGTTGATGAATACCTCAGAGTGAATCCTGTCAGAAAACCCCTGCCCCCTCCCTACTTCTGGAAGCTTCCCTTCAGCCCAGCGGCTGGTTCCCTCCCCTACAGAATTCCTCACAGAGCCCACCTCACACTCCCTAGAGTGGCTCCCATCCCCCAGCCTGCTTTACCCCTACGCCATCCCCCTACACCATTTATCCTAGCTTAGTGACCCTAGGAAGAGCTCTCCCACCCCCTGCAGATCTTTTTTTATTTTAAAATCTCCATACGAAAACACTCCAGGAAGCTCTTCACAACCCATACTGGGCTCATTAAGACAGCCTCTCCTTGCCTCTAGGAAGCAAGTCACACAACGACTGCCACTGGCTACCAACAGCAGAATACTGATGCACAGGGGGTCTCGAGCTCATCAGCACCCAATACACCCCTTCAATTCCGGGCAGTACCAAGCGGCAGCTGCTGCTATTGGTGAGTTGGCTACAATGTTACACCCTTATGGTTGCTCTGATGAAGACAACCCAAGAAGCAGGATTGAGATCACTTCAATAGGACGCAGAGGCTTGGGAAGTATACTGCCTAGTCCACAGGCATACAAGTGTGGGGCCCAGGCTGAGAGTTTCCACCATGTCAGCCCACCTGGCTCCTTCCCAGGATTTATCTATCAAATGGCTATCAGTCGGAGAGGACTAAATTGGTCTCTCTTCATCAGCCAAGGAACATGGAGGCCAAGACATCTACCACAATGGGAGCAGAGGTCCCCTTCCGTTCCGCCATGCTACTTTACAGATAGGAAAGTGGAGTGCAAAGGTCTGACTTGCCCTGTGGCAAAGGAAAAACCCAAAAAGGATCCCAGGATAAAGGCTGTTTCCCTCCAGGGCGTGCTCCAGCCACCAGCTTAGGGGGAAAGCTGGAACCTGCCCGGATAATTCCTTTGTTACAGAGACGTGCACTGTAAGCCCACGGTTTTGTATCTCATCGCTTGGTTCCACCAACTGAGGTGGGGCTGTGTGGAGGTATGGCTGATGACAGCCACTAAGGGAGCTGGCCAAGAGGAGAGCACAAAACCGCCACATCCCAATCCCAGGTTTGCCCCCTAAGTCTTTTTTTGCCCTGGATATAATTCACCATCATCATCATAATCAGTTTGCTGCCCTCGGGATCAGTGTAACCATTCCTTCTTGCTACCAAACACCGTCAAAGAACTTCTCTATACTGTCACATACTATAAAAAATGACATCTCTGGGTTAGGGTATCGGGGGCTTAGTGATGCTGAGACTTGCTGCTTGGAACAAGGCCAGGTTTCTGGACACATTTGTCCGCCCATGTTGAACTCTGACTATGACCCGTGCCTGCGGTAGAGTCTGGAGAGAGCTCCTCGGCAGACACAGTGCAGGACAAGAAGCCCAGCCTTGATGTTCAGAGACCAGGTTGGGAGCAGTTCGCTGATGGCTTCCAGGCATCTCCCTTTAGCCTGTATCTTCTCCAAGCTTGGCTTCTATAAAATCAGAATCACTGTGGGCTAACTAGCCCATCTGGCTTTTGAGTGGTACGAGGGGCTACCCCCCCCCAAAAAAAAAGCCTGCGTGTGAAGCTGCACCAGGAAGTTGCCAGGGAGTAATCTTCCCTTTCAGGCAAAGCTAGAGTCCCAGGCCACCCGCCCCCCGGAGGCTTGACCGTCCATTCCCTGAGCACCAGCCCTCACCACCCTACCACCTTTCATTGTTCTGCAGAACTCAGTTTCCCCAACACGAACTCCCACAGCAGCAGAGTCCCTGCCCAGCCTGGGCGGTCACCACAGTAGTTCTGAGTCTGCTCAGGAAGGATAGGCCACTCCGTTTATGAAACGTCTGCCTCTCTCTCCCGGGCTGAGTCTCTCAGCTGTTTGGCAGGGATTTGGGGACACCTGCTCTGATTACGTTTGCAGACACCGCCTGACCTCTCAAACAGAAAGTAACATTTCACCTTCAGAAAGAAGGTAGTGGGACTGTCTCCAAGCTGGGTCTAATGGGAGATGGGTGCCTGAGGTATTACTAAGACACAGCTCAAACCTCATCTGTGAAAGAAGTTTCTTGTTTACACAAAGGGGTGGGAGGGGCCCACCAGCCTGGCAAAGCTCTGAGAAAGAATCCGGTTCTTTGGCAACGAGAAGCCAAGGTCCCCGCTGAACCAGACTCTGGGACCCTGGAAGGAGCACTTACTCCGCTCGTCCCAGGACAGGCTTAAGAAAAAGCGCCTGGACAAGAAGAGCTCTGCACGCGTGGGCATTTAGGGGCTCGCAGCCAGCTTCAGGTGCTCCTTCTTGTGCTCCCTGCCCGTCGCTTTGCTTAGTTTCAACGACCTCGCAATACAGTTCCTGGTCTCCCCCAACACGAGCAAGAGAAATCGCATTCTGGTGGTTCCGCGGGAATCTGGGACCTCCCCACAACCCAAAGTTTCCCCCTTTCTTCAGTGAACCCACCAAGTACTCCCTTTACAATCTCACAAACTCCGGCTCACTCCACACCAAGGAAGACTAGAGGTAAATCCACGATCTGGCCCCGCACCTGCGGCGTTCTCCAATGTGGAGGGGGCGTGGATGGTGCCAAGGTCAGGACTCTGCGTGCGGCCACGCGGGAGAGGCTGCGAGCGGTCCGACCACGCGGTGCAGCCGGCTTCCCAGAGGCCCCGTCAGGCTTGGGGCGGAGGGGAATGACCAAGGGTCCCGGCAGAGCCGCGGCTGTCCACTCACCATCATTCTGGGAGAGAGATGGAGGCGACAGTAGCAGCACCAGCTGCAGCAGCAGCACGGAGAGCTCCGGAGTGGGGCGCATGGTTGTGCTCGCCCGGAGACTCGGAGCAGGTGGCTGCGGCGCTGGCGCAGGGTCGCGCGTCCGGACGGCGGGAGCGTCGGCGCCGCTCGGGGAAGCCTGGCGACAGCCGCGAACTCCGGAGTCGAGATCCGGCGGCTCCTCCTGCCTGCCGCAGAGCTAGGCTGGGACGCGGAGGCAGCTACGAGGAGCGAAGGTGTCTGTGGCCCGGGCGGTGTCTGCGCGGCTGCGGCCCCGCGCACGTTGCCGCGATGACTCCCGCCCCGTCCCGTCCGCGCTGGCCTCCGCCCCCTCCCCCAGGAGCTCGCCCACAGCGGCGGCAGGGTCGGGCGGGGCGGCGGCTGGGCGGGCGCTGCGAACAATAAGCAGAGGAGGAAACTCCGCCCTGGAGCGCGGCGGGCGGGGCAGCCGGGGCTGGCGGTCCCGGGCAGTGAGTAGTGAGTGTGTGTGTGTGTGTGTGTGTGTGTGTGTGTGTGTGTGTGTGTGTGTGTGTGTACGCGCGCGCGCGTGTGTGTGTGTGTGTACGCGCGCGCGCGTGTGTCTGTAGATCTGTGTTCATGCTGTGTATACTTGCGTGTATGTGTGTGTGTGTGCGCGCGCACGCGCGCGTTCGTTAAGTGTGTGTGCCTGTGGATCTGTGCTCATGCTGTGTATACTTGTCTATGCGCGCGCCAGGGACCCTGTCAGACAATCAGTCCCTGCCGCCGATGTCCTACACATTGCTTTTGCAGGGAGGGATCAGCCGGGATCCTCCATAATGCTGCCACCCTTACACGCGGGCACAGATCCCCGGCAACCGATCCTTCCAGGCCCCCAGACCTCAGCGCCTTCTGCGGCAGAGCCAGGGAAGCAGGTCCCCTACCTAGCTGGTGCCTGGATCTCGTGCAGTCCCCAAGCAAGTTTGTGCTCCTGGATGAGCCCCGTACTATCTGGACGGAGTTTTTCTTACCCTCTCCCACGATGTAGAAATGGATGCGAGTCTTTTAATGCAAAAATTTCAGCGCTTAATTCGTGCGCGTCTGTGTTCTAAGTGCTTTGCACGTATTAATTTGCTTGCTCTTCACAGCAATCATATTTCTAAGCCTCGTTTTGCCGACAGGAAAATAGAGTTTAAAAAAAAAAAGGTTAAAAAAGTTGCTTAAGATCCCTTAGGTGGTAAATAGCAGTCTTGCCTCAGAGACTAATCTGGAAACATACTTTGCACAGTGCCCGTTATACCGTAATTGCTCCATGAGAATTAATATTGCGGAATTAAAAGCAGCAATGGAGATATAGGGGCCTCTGCGTCAAATCCAACTTGGGCTCAAAACCTAGTCGTGCTAAATCACTCTGTGTGCTTCGATTCTTTTCATACGAAACACAGGGCTGACAACCCTTCCAACAGCTGCTGAGACACTTGCTTGGGAGAAGCACCTAACATAGGGCCAGAATCTTGAACAACCTTAATGAAAGAGGCAGCCTTCACTCCTGAGAAATGTGTAGACCTGAGATGGGAGATCGGAATTGGAGAATCTCGTAAAACCGAGTTTACTCTGTGAAAGGACAAAGAATCCTATACACGGCGTGGAATGCCATTCCACACCGACCCTATCCACCCCAGCGTGGGGGCCTTTGCGGGCTGCGGACTCTGTGGAGTCCAATGCAAAGGTGGCACCTCATCTCAACGGCGCTGGGATACGAAGCTGAAGGGGGAGGGGGCTAACACAGGAGGGAGATGGCGAAAATTCGTCACACATGACTCCTGGGTTGCTAATCCGGAGTCTTTATGTCTGATGAGTCTAAGTGGAGAGATTGTTCCCGGATGCCAAGGACAGCAGACCTTGTGAACCTCTCAAGTGGGCTGCGCGCAGGCTCGTGAAGCCGCTGAGGAAGCCGGGAGAGCGGGTTGGGGTGGCCTTGCAGCCGGCCTCAAGTTTGGGAAGAGCTTTCCGGGTGTTTTCACTAGGAAGTTTCTGCATGATCATTCCGGCGTGGTAGTCCACACCGCGTGTATAGGAAAGACAGAAGAGGTTCCCTGTGGACACACCGGGGTGTGTGTGTGTGTCTTTGATGGTTTTCTTTAGCGTTGTTTCCTCGAAAGTAGTACCAACAAAAGGCTTGGTTCTCAAACCAAGCAATACTTTCTCAAAACGGAGGTACAAAGTTTTATTTTGTATTCGCTCAGATTAATTCATGCCCTTGCATTTAGCGAATCAACATCTACACAAACTCAAAAAAAAAAAAAAAAACAATCAATATTAACTTTGTGGATAGAGGAGTTTGGGACATTTTAAATTCACGTGATTTCCGGATTGATCCCACTATCAGATCACACATAGTTAAAAATGACAGCAGATCTAGAAACTTAGGAAATGGGGTACTTTTTGCAGTAAAAACTGCAAAGTCAGAACTGTGGTTTCCAATCTCCAGTATCTGACAGGATCCCCAATTTACTTAGCGTGGAGCTTCCAGAATGAGGCCAACAGAAAGTGCTCTTCTCAGCTGGACGAAGCCCTGGTCCCGTCTACACAGGGAGCTGGCTGGCCTGGAACACAAGATTGGAGCTGAAATGCAATTCCGATGTTAGTCCCCCATACTTCCGGAATTCAGTGCAGGTTGGCTACTAATCTCTCTCTCTCTCTCTCTCTCTCTCTCTCTCTCTCTCTCTCTCTCTCAGCACTTAGCATAGGGCCAGGATCTTGAACAGCCTTAATGAAAGAAGCAGCCTTCACTCATTTCTTACGAGTGCATAGACCTGAGATGGGAGGTCGGAATTGGAGAATCTCGTAAAACCGAGTTTACTCAGTGAAAGGAGAAAGAATCCCCCCCTCTCTCTCTCTGTGTGTGTGTGTGTGTGTGTGTACACGTGTGACCAAACCCAAGGCCTGTGCATGCTAAGCAAGCAGTCTATCATTGAGCTACACTCTAGACAACCCCCCTAGTAGATTTAAACCTCCTTTTTAATATTTATTTATTTTATTGCATGTATGTGAGTACAAGATAGCTATCTTCAGACACACCAGAAGAGGACATCAGATTCCATTATAGATGGTTGTGAGCCATCGTGTGGTTGCTTGGAATTGAACTCAGGACCTCTGGAAGAGCAGTCAGTGCTCTTAACCCCTGAGTCATTCCTTCAGCCCAGATTTAAAACCTCTTAACACGGGATCTGGAGCCAGAGCAGCACAGCAGCACAACAATATATATAATGTGTGTGTATGTGTATGTGTATGTGTATGTATATGTATATTTGCTAATCTACTGATGCAGACATGCATGCCAGCTTGGAACCATAACACAGGAACCTATGGCATGAGATTTAAAATCGCATTCTTGTCCCTGTCAGTCCCTCCTTGTAAGGAGCAATTTGACCATGCAGCTGACCACATCTCTAAACGCAGACCTGGTGAGCCCTCTTGATCCTCATCCTGAAACACTTTGATCCTTAGTCACAATGTCTATTGAGGTAGGACAGGCCCTGTCCCGTTACACCTCCTACTAAGATGTAATGCGCTCAGCACACTTACCACCTCAATGCCTCTGTACCTGCATAGAGGACCAGGGATGCCTGTGTAAGAGCCCATGTAAAAGCTTACATGGGCTTTCCAACCCTGGGCCAGAGCGGTGTGCCATCTATCCTGAAATCCAGGACCTGGGAGATAGTGCCTTATCCAAAGAAAGTGCACACAGGTGAGCAGATGCAGAGGTGCTTAGAGTTTATCATAAAAGCTGCACTTTATTCTTGACTGCCAAGTTTTGTAATTCTATGAATTTCCACTGGGGCTTAAATTACGCACCTCGCTCCAAAGTCATGCCCCACGTGTTATTATTTAACAGTGTCTACTGTAGCAGGCGGTGTGCCAGACATTATGCACCGCGCTGAGAATCCAAACACAGGCAGCATAGCTTCCCCTCTCTTCAGGGAGAAGTAATACCTGTACACTGTACACAAACATGTTTTGCAGGTGGTAAGGACTATGCAGGCAGCAGAGAACAAGGCTCACAGCTTGGGCTCCAGGAGGAGGTAAGTGGGACTCTGGCTCGGTCCCCAAGAGAAGGAAAGGGGGGCATTTCGGGAGTCAGAGGAGGGAGGTCAAGGTGAGGCTGGGAGCTGAGATCTGCAGGGATCCCACCCGACACCCCAACCTCCGCCCCAAGCAGAAAGCCATTTTGATGTGTTAGGGCCTGACAATAGAGAGGTGACTACGGCTAATATCTTTAAGACAGTGACCAGCTTTCCGTATAAAGTCAGTCATTTTAGCTCCAGCATACTTAGAATGGGTGATCAGATGTTACCTCAGGGGAGACCACAGCATAACATGAAGCCAGCTCAATGGTCCAGGAAGGACTTGAATGCAAACACTAGAGACAGCAATGAGGTGAAAGTCCTAAACAGGAGGTATTTGGGGAACATAAGGATATGGGCATGGTAGAGTAGCTGTGTCTGTGCAGCATTGTGGCATAAAGGCATGAGTGGGTTCTGGAGATCTGCTGGTTACTAGGTGTACTATCTGGGTGCAAAGGTTGTGGAGGGTGGGGAGAGTAGTCACATTCCTGAAATAGAGGAGATAAGAAAAAGAAGAAGCAGATTTGGAAGAAGAAAGGTCTAGTTACAAGATGTGCTGATGCTAAAGACATGTGACACACTCAGAGTCCTATCTGGAGGTCCCATTTGTGATACTGGAGCTCAGACAGAGGTCAGGACCAAGAGCAGCCATAGAAGAGTCATCAGGGTACAGGTGGAGTTGAGGAAAGACTGATGGGGATGTACTCTGGATAGTTTCAGGGAAGATGAGAAAAGACTGAGGCAGAGCCTGAAAAAGATCCTCACAGCTGGGCTGCAGAGCTGGAGAGGCTGAGGAGGATGTACTCCTGAGTTACTAGGCCAAAGAGATGGAGGGAGGAGTTACTAAGCAAAAAGAAAGAAAGAAAGAAAGAAAGAAAGAAAGAAAGAAAGAAAGAAAGAAAGAAAGAAAGAAAGAAAGAAAGAAAGAAAGAGAGGAGGGAGGGAGGGAGGGAGGGAGGGAGGAAGGAAGGAAGGAAGGAAGGAAGGAAGGAAGGAAGGAAGGAAGGAAGGAAGGAAGGAAGGAAATGGAGGGAGGAGGAGTCATCTAAGTCACCGGCTCTAAGGGCTGAGAGACTCACTGACAGAATCAGGCAGTGCAAAGCCAATGAGGTTTCCATTAAGTAGAACGAATGGGCAGGGAGGGCTGAACAGAGGACAGAAGCTAAGGACTATGTAGATGGGGGCAGGGGGAGGTGCATAATGTGGAGCCAAGGGAAGGCTTCTGTAAGAGCTATCCAATCTTAAAATGAGAGAAACTTCCATGATTATGAACTAGGCAGAAGGAGCTAGCTCAAAAGGAAAAGCTAGAAGAAGCAGAGACAGTGAGATTCATCTTAAGCCAAAGAGCATCATTGCTAAAGGTTTGGAGTTGAGGGCTGGGGCGATGGCGCGGTGGGAAAGGACCTGAGCTCAAATTTCTCCATCCCCGTTTTCCCCATGAGCCAAAAAACTAGAACGAACAAAAAGACATGTGAAGCTAAGTGTAGAAGCATCCGTCTGTAATCAAGGTGCTTCTAGATCGAGACGAGAGGCCAAGGCAAGAAAATCCCCAGCCATGTGGGGATCAGTGAGCTTGTGGAGATCACTCAGCAGTGAAAATCCTGTCCCAAGGTGGAAGGTGAGGTTTGCCGCCCAAAGCTGTCCATTAGCTGCCATATGCACTCTGTGACATGCATTTGCTAATGTTTGCACGCACGTGCACACACACACACACACAGAGAGAGAGAGAGAGAGAGAGACAGACAGACAGATAGACAGACAGGCAGATTTGGGAAAAATATTGTTTTAAGACACTCTCTCAATGGCAGATGGGAGTTATATCTTGGATTGAGTCAGCCCAGAATTTTATCCTCTGGCCTAGTGGCCATAGATTCTGGTCTTCTCTTTAACCTCTATAACCTAGTCCCTTCCTCTATAAACTAGATCTCAACCCACAGAATCCTGTGGGAGTTGAGGGGCTCAGTTTGTGGATAATTTTGCATCCACAGAAGAGATACCTCAGTCTCTGCTTTGTTCCAGAAGTATTCGTTTCCTCTTACATATCAGAGTCTACGGTCATCAGAGTCTAAAATGCTGTGCTCTGGAATGACAGGTGAGAGACTTTTACAAATCTCAAGTGATGCAAATCTCAAGCCAAAATTACAGGTTACAAAATCTGTTTGTATCTGCCCTCTTCTCAGACAAAACAGAGCTATGTGTGCATTGTCTCAGAATTCCCACACCTCACATTCAGACAAAGTCTAAGGCTTGGCCGAGGTTAGGGGTCACTGGACCTGAAGTCTTCTTCGTCCACAGGAAGAAAGCTGAGGTCCATAGAGCTCAGACAACATCCTCACTAATGTAGCTTGCAAACAAAGAAGGTTCCAGAAACAGTCTATCCTTCCAGCTACTGTTTTAACAGGCTGCTTCAAATCCTTTGTCAATGTTATTCGCATCCATACACCTGTGTCTCACAATTTGGAAAGTCTCGGGTCCCCTGGCAGGAACTGAAGAGCTATGTCACGGAGACAAAAAAAAGCAAGGGAGTTGGAAGAAAAGACACTCAAGCGTCAGCTTTAGCGCAGTCCCCAACCTGCTTCCCAGGCACACTTCCTTCTCAGTCTCATGCAATAAAAGCAGCATTAATTTCCTCCTCCATGGAGTCCCACCAGGCCTGAAGCCTGCACCTGGGTAATACTGCACAGAACTTGGTTTGTATTTTGCAAATGGTTTTCCACATATCATTGTTCTGGCGTGATTACATCCTTATAAACCCAGAAGGGCAAATGGATTGCCATTGTCCCATTTTCCAGTTGAGGAAATGTAAACTCATTTCCCTGGCACTGACCTGAAGGTAGTTGTGGCTTTGTTCTGTGATCTCCGTCTTGGATGTTGACACACGTGTCTTATTTCTCCCGTGTGCTCCGAGCCCCAAGGACAAAGCTGTTGTATCTGGCTCCCTTTCCTACCCTGGGCCCGACATTTTCCCCTCACCTCTCTCTGCTTCCCCTCCACCTGACACCAGAGTATTGGGCCCCAGGATTAAATGGGATCACGTTCCTGTTCAAATGCCTCTGTTTCGAGTTGCCTAGGTTCCCTAAGGTGGCTTTCAAGGCTTTCTAAATTCTGGTCTCTGCTCACTTTCCCTCCTTCTCTCCCACTGTCAGGGAGAAGGTAGGTCTCTGACACCGCATTCCACCCACCCTCTCACTGGCAGGTCTTCCTTCGCAGGGGATGCTCTTTGTCGCCAGAGTTAGCTTACTTCCCACAGTTTGTGCATTTGGAGCTCAGGTGTTGTGGTGTGATCTGGCCTCTGCCCCTCAGATGAGAATTAACCATTTTCTCCTCTTCTTACCTAATTCACTGTCTGAATAGATGGCTTTTGTGATAAACCTCAGTTCTTTCTGTGAGAAGGAGAATCTCCCTTTATTTATTTGCCCTCCTGGTGTGTATTTAGCACAGCATCTGGTACGCTGTAAATGCCCAATAGTTGGACAAGTGAGACTGAGAAATTTATAAAGAAGATACATTTTTGTTGGTTTTAGCTTCCAGGCATGGAGTCTAGGAAGTCCAAGAGCACAGTCCTGGCATTCTCTTGGCAAGGGGCTTTTCTGTATCATAAAGGGAGTTAAGGCTATCGCATAGTGAGACATAGCAGGTAAGCTAATTCAAGCTTGCTTTTATATATATATATATATATATATATATATATATATAGTAAAACTACTTTCCAGATAACCCATTTACCTATGAATCCATCCATGATAACATAGTCCTCATGATCCAGTCACCCCTTAAAGGTCCCACCTCTTGGTACTGCTGCATTGAGGACCAAGTTCCTAGCACAAGAAATTTAGGGGATCCCACAATGATAGCACTTGACAGTCGATGATATAAACGAAACAAAATAAAACAAACAACAACAAAAAACAATGTAACATCTGTGACCAAAACCCCAACAGAAACAGCCTACAGGAACGAAGGTTTGCTTTGGCTCAGGGGCTCAGGGAGCTCTGTCCCTTGGTTGCTTGTCACACTGTAGCAGTGTGAGTATGTTGTTTCTCATGGTGGACAGGACATACTAACAGAGCCAGGGAATGATGACTTCGCAGGATCCTCAAACTCGCCTCCAATGTCGTAATTCCCCTAGCTAGGCATCTTTCTTAAGTTTCCACTACTTCCTGTATTGCACCTGGGGACCAGCAGTTCAACCATGAGCCTGTGAGGTACTGCATATTCGGAACATCTGGAGTTTATCAATCCTTGCTGTGCCAGTGCTGATCCAGATTAAACCATGGATAGCCCCGCTGAATCTTCACAACCAATGCACGAAGCAGGTTCTGTTGCTAATCCTGATTTCTGGGTAAGGATTTTGAGGCTCTTGGAGGAGCTAAATGGCTTGCCTAAAATCCCACAGCTGTTAAGTAGCAGGGTCAGAATTAACGCTGTCAGCTTCGCTTCTAAACCTCTCACTGTTCAGACAGTGAGAGCATGGGGTGTAACTACAGAGAAAGATTTATTGTGCTATAATTTTGCCTGCTGAGTCTCATAAACACGGTTAAAAGATGAAATGTCTGCCCTTAGGAGCAATCCAAAATATACCGTGCAGATGAAGCCGACCCTGAGTGCCATTCTCCATTCAAGGAAACAGTTGTTTCATCCACACAGCCACACTGCAGGCTGTCACAACCACACTGCAGGCTGTCACAGCCCCACTGCAGGCTGTCACAGCCACACTGCAGGCTGTCACAGCCACACTGCAGGCTGTCACAGCCACACTGTGCTGTATCCCCAAACCCACTTGACTCAGATAAAAAAGCACATGGGGTTTATGACTACTGAACCATCTTCACTCTATAGCATACGTGAGAGAGACCATGCGAGGTGTGTTTAAGCTAAACACACTCACAAACTTAGCATTCTATCTCAGTATCCCCGCAGTCAGATGGCTCAGTGGATGAAGGCACTTGCTGCCGAGCCTGATGACCAAGTTCAATCCCTGGGACCCTCACGGTAACAATGAAGGGACTCCTGCAAGTTGTACTTTGTTTAGTTTTTGTTTAGTTTATCAAAATAGGTTAATGTCATGTGCAAATGTCATCAAAATGTCCCGGCAACATGGGAAGAGCAATGCCCCAGAGGTTAATGGTTAGTTTTGTTTAGTTTCTCTGTGTAGCCCTGGCTATCCTGGAACTAGCTCTGTAGGCTATGCTAGCCTCAAACTCACAGGAATCCACCTGCCTCTGCCTCTGGAGTGCTGGGATTAAATGTGTGCACCACCATGTCTGGCTATGCAAGTTGTACTCTTACTTCCACACATATGTGTCCTCCATAAATAAATGTATCAAAAGAGTAATGAATCATAAGGTCTTTTACATCTTCCTCTACCTACAAATAGCAGGATGACCACAGCGCTCCAGGGGTTTTACCCTATAAACCCTGTCATTTCCCACTCATACTTCATAGGTCTTCCAGTCTCCCTTGGTTGGGGTTTATAAAGGGTTTTCTTCTTCCCATCTTCCTGGTTACTTGATTGGCAGCATCCAGGGTTTTGTAGCTCCAATATGACATATGTCCTGGGGTACATATTCTATTTCAAGCTTCTAGCTCAGGTGTCCTTATCCATGACTACAGAATGGAGTAGCCCTGCCATGGCCCTTAAGGACAGCACTGCGACCAAGGAGGCAGACACACTGGTCAGGTGTGGACAAATGGCAGCAATGGTGAGGCTGGGACCAAACACTGGAGGTTCCCATGATGTCATTAACCTCTGGGGCATTGCTCTTCCCATGTTGCCGGGACATTTTGATGACATTTGCACATTCAGGCACACAGCTGGCTGTAGGATCTGCCTCTGAGCAGGAAGGATTTGAGCAGTGCCTGGGAGTCACAGCCAAAGAGAACAAGGAAATGTCCTTCTCTGTCTCCCCACTACACATACACACACACATCACACATACACATACACCACACACATACTCACAAGCACACCACACATACATATGCACACACAGACCACACACATACTCACATATACATCAACACACATTCCAGCACACACAAAACACACACGTGTACACACTGTATATCACATACACATGCACATATGCACTGCACACACAACACACACACACACACACACACACTCACATATACACATACACACCATACACACAGCACTGTCTTCACAGGGGCATTTTGCATAGGCACAGTAGGAAATTCCGGAATCTTCAAGTTGCATCCCGGCAAGCAGGCTTTTGCTTGGAAGGACAGAGCTGGGCTGGCACTGCTGCTGCATGGTGCTCTTGCGCAGCATGTGTGAGGGCCTGGGTTCAATTCCACTGAAGAATAGATGGATATGCTAAAATGAAGGCACAAGCTGGAGTGTTAGCGTTTAGCGGGTCTCCTGATAGTTTCTCCCCCACCCCACACCCTCCACTGCCTACCATAGTCTATACATGTGTTTCTAAATCTTCCTCCCCACCATTCCCCAAGTTCTATGAGGTCACCGCCATGTTCCTGGGTTCAGACCTACAATGTGGGGCATATCTTGCAGCATAGCCTTGGGTGGAGCTCAGCTAACAGCAGTTAGGAAAATGAATGCATCTTCACAGATAAATTGTCTAGTCCAGTGGCTCTCAACCTATGGGACAAGACCCCTTTAGCAAAACTTCTAGATCTAAAAAATACAGTTATGAAGCAGTAATAAAAATAGTTCTATGGTTGGGGGTCACCACAACATGAGGCACTGTATTAAGGGGTGGCAGCCATAGGGAGGGGAGAGCCCCTGCTCTAGTTTCTATTCTTTGCTCTGCTGTTTACTCTTGTATGATATCAGGAAACTCCTCAAGAGTCCATTCCTTATCTGTAAAACAGGGGTAAGGAAGTGTCTGCCCTACCTTCTGTTTAAACACAGCTCTAAACTCCAAAGCAAAGTTGGTGAAGAAGTTTGAAGAATGTTGTTTTTTTCTGTACTGATCACATATGTCCACATGTGGATACTTAGATCTTATCATAGTCTCACACCAGTGGCTTTCTAACCCTGGCTAAGAATAATTGGTTCAACTTCAGGGATGCCTGTACCATCTGATGCCCTAGGGGGTATCAAGAATGGCGGCTTAGTCTGAGCAATGTAATAAAGACATAGCTCTTGCCTAAAGCGTCTAAGGGCCTGAGTTCTGTCCCCTTTTTAGTCTTCTAACCATTATGAAGGTTGTTTGTTTGTTTATGACACTGGGGATTGATGCCAGGGTCTCACACAGGATAGACACTCACTTGATCACTGACTGTGTCTCCAGCCATTTGTCGTTTTGTTTTGTTTTATCGTTTCTCTTGAGTAAGGGTCTCTTTAAATTATCCAACCTGGCCTCAAATTAACTCTACAACTCAGGCAGACCTTAACTTCTGATCCTCCTGCCTCAGCCTCCCAGGTACATTAGATACATGTTTGTACCACCAGGCCCAGCTTGGGGAAGAACTTATAATTAGCTCCTGGGTTCTCTTTACTATGAACCCCATATTCATGCCATGGATGCAACTATGGTGACCAACAAGGCCCAGGACATGTCAGGCAGGTGAATCTTACAGTCCCTTCGCCTCTTCAGAAGCATCTTAGTCTCTCTGACCCAACCAGTCCTTCTGTCTCCCCTGCAAATTTACTGGGTAAAAGAGTTTAGAGTGCTCAGAAGAAAACCTGGGACATGGATTAAGATGTCACCCTTCATCATGACAACCAAAGGTTCTTTACTTTTTTAAAATTGATAGCCTCCTGCAGGATGAAGAGACTACTGTCTTTGCCATAGCCTAATTTGCAGCTTCAGCCTACTGATCTGTGCACAGTGTCTGTGCATGCGGAGTCTCTGCAGCTTCCTTCTCCTACTGTGACTCATCAGCATTCTCCTTTCCAGTGTTTTGGAGTGGGTGTGGGTGGAGGGGAACGTGGGTTTCCAGATAGAGGCTCATGCAGCCCAACTTGCTCTTGAACTCATTGTGAAGTCAAGGAGAGCCTTGAACACCTGATTTCCTCTTCTACCTTCCAAGTGCCATGTCATCAGGCCTATTGGTTTGCAGTGTTTTGGTGTGGGTGCTGTAACAGTGGCCTGGGTCAGAGGATGAGCTGGGGATCAAAGGGGCAGGGAGGTTTGGAGGCCCCACAGCTGGGAAGGAATATCAGTTGCCTCCTTCCTTTAGAAGCTTCCATGGCAGCTTCTGGAACCATGAAGACTAGTCCTCACGGAGGAGGCTTCCGGGTCGAATGCAGTTCAGGTCTTATGGGTCCTGTGTCTGCCGGAGTGCATGTTGTTGTCAGCAATTGAGATTTACCTTCCATCTCATGGGGTTAACGAAGGGCAACAATAGCTCAGAATGTTTGGGAAGGCTCTTAGACAATCCTGGCCCCATCTTATTTTACATTTTATTTATCGATAGAAGCACACACCTTTAATCACAGCACTTGGGAGACAGATGCAAGTGGATCTCTGTGAGTTCAAGGCCAGCCCAGTGTGCATTGCAAGTTCCCAGGCCAAGGAGGACTACATAATGAGATCTTGGCAAAAAGAAAAAGAAGATGGAGGAGGAGGAGGAGGAGGAGGAGGAGGAGGAGGAGGAGGAGGAGGAGGAGGAGGAGGAGGAGGAGGAAGAGGAAGAAGAAGAAGAAGAAGAAGAAGAAGAAGAAGAAGAAGAAGAAGAAGAAGAAGAAGAAGAAGGAGAAAGCAAGAAATAGTAAGCCCCCCCATCCCCCCCCTCCCGCGTTGCTCACAGCTTAAGTTTTAAAGGAGAATGAACAGCTCCTCTCTATTCAATGTCCCTGGAAACTCACCAGAAAGCGAATCATTGTGAAGCACCTCATGTCTTCTCCATAAAAATAGCGCTGCCTGCCACTGAGGCTGCCTTCTAGAGAAGAACTTGGCATGAGAAGCCAGGGTGTGACTGGGAATGGCACAGGAGCAAAGAACTATAAACCTTTATCGTCACTTAAGATAATAAACGCGTGCTCCGAAGCCTTTTAAAACGCACAGAAATGTAGAGCGCACACTGATCACACAGAAGGCCATAAAACGAACACACTGCACATAAAAAATTATACTGTCGTATAAATTATCCTGAAGGCTGATGTATCGTTTATGATAAGCACTAATTAAAAGATTAATTACTAACGATGTTCTCTGCCTTTGTAGAATTTAGCAAAAAAATTAAAGTAGTTTAAATATATTTGGAGACAATAGTTTCTGAGGCATTTTAGTGGATGACTCGTGAGAGGGTACTGCCCTACCATGCTCTGCCCCAATCCATGCCATGTTTTAGGGCTGTTTGTTTGTTTGTTTTTCAAGACAGGTTTCTCTATATAGCCTTGGCTATTCTAGAACTCACTCTGTAGACCAGGTTGGTCTTACATTAAATGATCTGTCTGCCTCTGCCTCCTGAGTCCTGGGATTAAAGGTATGTGCCACCATGCCTGGTTCCAGAAGGCATTTGTTTTTAACTTAATAAATGGTGGGAACTTTTT
Organism: Apodemus sylvaticus; assembly: GCF_947179515.1. NCBI lineage: Eukaryota > Metazoa > Chordata > Mammalia > Rodentia > Muridae > Apodemus > Apodemus sylvaticus. The sequence goes on from NC_067473.1 coordinate 55,630,086, forward strand.
TTAGGAATCTAGAATTCATATAAAAACTTGCTCCAGGGACTAGTGATTCTCAGTGGGGAAAGTTGTCTTTCCCCAAGCCTGATGACACAAGTTCAATCCCCAGGCCCCACCTGGTGGAAGAAGAGAACCTCCACTCTACTACAAGGCATGCACACCGTGGCGAGTGGGGGGGTGCATAAATGAAGTATAGTTTAAAAATACCTATCAACGGGGGAATAAATTAGAATTGTGAGGGTCTAAATGTGTGCTTAGTGAGATATTCAGGTTTGGCATGTGGAGTTTGTCACCAGCACCACAAGCAAAAGGAGAATAAGGACAACAAAACAACAACAACAACAAAAATCTAGCTTATCAAAGAAAGTCCAATGTCCTAACTCTTCCCTTAATTTTATTTTTGATGCTGTTGTTATTGGTGCTAGAGATGACACTCAGGTCCCCATGGATATCACAGAGCTAGGACTCCTATCTGGAAGAACTGACAATGGATGGTCAAGTTATGAAGCTGGTAATGGCAGCAGCTGCTTTTGAAAAAGTTTGTTGTATAACAGACTAAGCATTATTATGTTGGCCAGTTTACATGCCTGTGAACCAGACTACTGAACAGAAGCAACCTAAGGGAGTGTGGTGGTTAACTTCTCTTGTCAACGGGACAGGATCTAGAATTATCTTAGAGACAAGGGAGTATCTTGATTTCATCGCAGTAGGAAAGGTCTACTGTGAAAGTGAACCGTAACATTCCAGGCCCTGGGGCCCCAAGTTGCATGAGAAGGAGAAAGCTATATGAGCATTTGTGATGGTTTGTATATGATTGGTTCAGGGAGAAATCCTATTAGGAGGTATGGCCTTGTTGGAGTAGGTATGTTCCTGTGGTGTGGCCTTAAGACCCTCACCCTAGTTGACTGGAAGTCAGTCTTCTACTAGCAGCCTTCAGATAAAGATGTAAAATTCTCAGCTCCTCCTGCACCATATCTGCCTGGATGCTGCCATGTTTCTGCCTTGATGACAATGGACTGAACCTCTGAGGCTCTAAGTCAACCCCAATTAAATGTTGTCTTTTATAATACTTGCATTGGTCATGGTGCCTGTTCACAGCATTAAAACCCTAACTAAGACAGCATTAGTATTCATTTCCTTCTGCTTCCTGATGGTGAATAAAATATGAGCAGTCACTCCAAGGCCCTCCCCCAAGTCCATAGCTTTCCCACCATAATGGGCAGTACCTGGGAACTGTGAGCCTAAACAAACCCTTTCTTCCTTGGGTGGCCTTTGTCAGGGGAATTTGTCATAAGCAACAAGATAAGCAGCTAACACATACAGAAGGTACTTGTTTGAGCTCATGGCTTCAGAGGGCTTTCATTCATTATGATCAAGAGGGCAAAGCAAGCTGGATGTCTTTGATCACAGTGCTTGGGAGGTAGAGCCTCCCAAGTTTGAGGCAAGCCTGGTCTACAGAACTAATTCCAGGACAGCCAGGACTGCTTAAAGTGTTGTCTCTAGTGATCAGCCAGGGTCTACATCCTAAAGACTCTATAACCTTCAAGAAAACCCCATGAGCTGGGTACTAAGCAGTCAAAACATGAGCCTGTGTGGGACATTCCTGAGCCAATAGGGAGCACGGTTCTCCAGCATAATGCTGGAGCAGTAGCTGAGAGATTATATCTGAGCCACAGCGTGAGACAGAGTGAGAGATTGGGAGTAGTATGGGGTTTTGAAACCTCAAAATCCACCCCCATTGACTCACCACACTCCTAACCATTCATTCCCTAAACAGTTCACCATGTAGAGGCCAACTCTTCAAATATATGACCCCGTGGGAGTCGTTCTTATTCAAACATCCACATATATAAAGGGGGTTGGTTTATTAGAGTATCTTAAAGGCTGTAGTCCTGGTCATCCAGCAATGGCTGTCTCTCAGCAAAAATACCAAGAGTCCAGCAGTTCAGTTGCCCAGGCTGGAAATCTCAGCTCTCCCAATCTGGTGCTGGAGGACCCAAGGATTCCCAGAGAGCTGCTGGTCTTCAGCCCACCTTGGATTGCTGAAGACGAAGGTTCTAATGTTGTCAAGGAAATTTCTCAGCAATAGGATAGATGAACTTCCCAACAAGAAGGAGGGGTGAATAGGCAAAAATGAAAAGATGCGTTTTTCCAAGTTTTTTTTGTGTGGATTGTGATCAAAAGGTGTGGCCTGGATTCAAAGTCAAAAGAACACAAACACCTCACAGGGTATCCAGCTGCTTGAGTTTTAGTCGATTCTTCATGTAGTCTGACAACCAAGAACAGTCATCACACCAAGGAATGCTTAGGGTTGTTGGCTCTCTGATAAGAAGGGGACATGAGGTCCCAAGAAAGAATCACCACCGCCCATCCCCCAGCTTTGAACTTCAGCCTCCAGAACCATAAATCCACTCATTTGTTGTTATTGTGGATTTGTTTATCTTATTTTCTGAGACAGGGTCCATCTATTTAGTCCTGACTATCCTGGAACTCACTGTGTAGACCAGGCTACCCTGGAACTTACAGAGATCCTCCTGTCTCTGCCTCTCAGTTCTGGGATTAAAGGCCTGAACTACCATGTTCTCAGTCATTTTTGTTGTTGAAGCTGCCCAGATCATTGGAGCCCAGTCTGGCCTTGAACTCTACACAGCCAAGAACGATCTCTTGCCATCTCCTCTTGACTGAAGCCATGGAGGAACTTCTGCAGACTGGGTAAGAGCAGACAACTTGTCTGTCTTTCATGGCACCTGCATGGGGATGGGTGTAGGTGGAGTAAGGGGGTGGGAGGAGTCTTGCAGGTGATCCAGGCCTACTTTCCTGGGTTACACACTGTGTGGAGAAGGAAGATTTAAGTGCATACTCACAGCTGGAGTGGAGCAAAGCTATGGTCTCAAAAGGCCCATGACAAAGCAAGGCAAGTGTGGAACCGGTTTAGCTATTCGCCAGCATCAAGCTGCGGGAGGTATCTTAGACAGTGACCAAGTCTTTCAGAGAGCAGTGACCTCAAGGGCACTTTCAAAGAGCTTCCCATTATTGAGCGGTTCTACAGTGACAGGCACTGTGACATGTGTCGATTTGTCACACACATGTGTGACATCACATAAATCAAGTCACTTAATTCCCACAGCTTGAGAATGATAGGGATAATGACATCGACACCCACGGAAGTAGCCCACCTGCTGCACAGCCTAGCTGGACTGACGAGAGGGCCTGGAGGACTACAGGGGAGTGGTCCCATGAGAGCAAGCCTCTCGCATGCCTTGACTTTTTCCTCCCAAGTGTGCAGGGCCTAACAGTGCCTGGGGCAAAGAAGGCGTTCAGTGAAGGTCTGGGATGAGTGACAACGGTGACCATGTGTTAGATGATTGTGAGTTATGTCATAAGACCACACACATACACACACACAGAGAGAGAGAGAGAGGGAGAGAGGGAGAGAGAGAGAGAGACTGGTTCAAGACCCACTTTGACCTCTCCAAGATGGATGAAAGAAAACATTACTGCAAAACATTTGCAGTCACTGCTGTTTTACAGAGATGGGAACTAGGAGCTTAGAAAATTTCAGCTTCTTTGGGGTCAGTTAGGGCTCAGGTTGGGTTTGAGCCCTTGCACTGCAAAATGGAAACAAAATTAAGAAAGCAACTGGGGTTCCAGAGCTCAGAATTCAGCTGAGACCTTCTGACCCCAAGTCCCAGAGCTTGTGAGGGCAAGTTGTGAGTATATACTGAATCCATAACCAAATCCCCTGTTCTTCAGACTCACCTGCCTTTACTCCCAAGTGTTGAGATTGCAGGATGATGTCCTTTCTGTGAGTTGCTGGGGACCAACTCCAGGACTTTGTGTATGGTAGGCACACATTGTGCCAACTGAGCCCTATTCCTGGCTTAGGTCGGGACCCAGTCTTGGAAATGGACTCTGTTTTATTCGTGGGTATGTCTGTGTGAGTGTATGTCGCATGGGTTCAGGTGTCCATGAAAACTACAGGAGGACCTGGGGTTTCAGGCAACTGTGAACTGCCTGATGACATAGGGGCTGGCGAACACACTTGAGTCCTCTGGAAGCCTGGCAAGTTCTCACAACTGCTAAGCCTTCTCTCCAGCCCAGAAATGCTCCTTTACAAATCTTCCTCCCTCCCTCCCTCCCTCCCTCCCTCCCTCCCTCCCTCCCTCCCTCCCTCCCTCCCTCCCTTTCTCCCTCCCTCCTCCCTTCCTTCCTTCCTTTCCTCCACCTTTCCTCCTCCCTCCCTCCCTCTCTTCTTCCTTCCTTCCTCTTTCCTTCCCTCCCTTTCTTTCCTCCCTCCCTTCCTCCCTCCCTTCCTTCCTTTCTTTTCTCCTCCCTTCCTCCCTCCCTCTCTCCTTCCTTCTTCCCTCTCTCCCTCCTCTCTTCCTTCCTTTCTTCCTTCCTTCCTTCCTTCCTCCCCTTCCTTCCTTCCTTCCTTCCTTCCTTCCTTCCTTCCTTCCTTCCTTCCTTCCTTCCTTCTTTTGGAGACAGGTTCTCACTACATAGCTTTGGCTGAAACAGATCTTGTTATATAGAGAGCAAACTGGTCCTGAACTCACAGAGATCTGCCTGTCTCTGCCTCCTCCTGCGTGCTGGGATTAAAGATGTGCGCCACGGCTTCTGGATTCAGAAATGTAATTTAAAGGTGATTTTGTTGTCTTTGCAGACATCGTAATAGAAGCCTAGATGGTGCTCATCAGTTTTTCTTCATGGCCTTCGTGTGTGTGTGTGTGTGTGTGTGTGTGTGTGTGTGCTCTGTGTGGTATGTGTAGTATGTGTGACTGTGTGTGAGTGTGTGATGTGTGTGTGTGGTGTGTATGTAAATGTGGTATGTGTATATGTGGTATGTGTATGTTGTGTGTGTGTTTCTGGTGCTAGATGGCCCAGCCTAGAGTCTCACATATGCCAGTAAAGTGCTCATCCTTTGAGCTACAGCCCCAGCCCCTCTTGGTGTAATCAGGAACAAAGAAAGGGTAAGACATCCAAGATCCTGTCCGTGTAACACAGCTGACTGCTTCACAGAACATTGTTTTGTAAGTAGAAGTAAGCTCTAAACTAACAATAAAAAGTGCGGTCTCCTAGACACACAGACCAGTAGCACAGCCATGTTCTGTCACGCCCCACACTCTGGGCTGCATGGGGTCTCTCTGCTCTACTTTTATATAACCAGCAGTGCAGTAGGTATGCTCAGGTGGCTCTAACTCCTGGTGCGGCGTCTTCACAAGGCAACAGGAAGTTTTCAGCGGGCACCATGCAATACTCCGTTTTCCCTTGACGAAATGCCGCAGTGTGCTCATGCCTGCAGGGCAAGTCCTGTGTGTCCGAGTCTGTGCTAGCAGTGTTCCTTACTTTCACTGATGAGCAAACTTCATTGCCAGCTTGAATGGACCGAGAAGGACCTCCAGGTGTGTCTGTGAGGATTACCTGGGGGAGGGGCGCCTTCTGGGTGGTAATAGCATCACCCCAGTAGCTGAGGGACCAGGTGGCATAGATCCTCCTTTAATATTATTGTCTTAGCAATTAAAAGTCCTACAAACACAACCCTGTTCCCTTCTTTTTATTTAGATTTTTGAAGTGCTGGAGATCAAACTCAGGGCCCTTTCGTGCACAGCAAGTGCAGACACACGCCCGTGCGCTATTTATGCCACAGTTACACAGGAGAACTCATGCGTTTGTACAGTTTCTCTGAACTTACTTACCGGCACTTTGCACAAAGTTGTGGCACATTGAGAAGTCACAAACTTGGGCTATTGAGATGGCTCTGTAGGTAAAGGTCTTTGCTGCCAAGCCTGAAGACCTGAGCTTAATTCCCAGGGCTCACATTTGTGAAAGAGAGAACAAGTTCCTGGAATTTGTCCTTTGACCTCCACATTCAAACACCTAAACAAACAAACAAATCTTAAAAAGAATGACTTAAGAAGTCAAGAAACTGAGTATTGCTATGGATGGATTGCTAACCACGAACTCAGAGGGATCTGCCTTCCTTTGCCTCCTGAGTGCTGGGATGAAAGGCATGCACCACTACACCCACCCAGCCTCACAAATACTGAGCCAAAATTAGCTTCAGCACAAGCTAATAGACAGTAGAGTGAGCACCTAGCGTGCATGTTTCTTTGTGTTCAACTTCCAGCACTGAAAAGAAGGGGGAAAATTAGGCCTGGAAAGATGGCTCAGCAGTTACAGATGCGTTCTGCTCTTCCAGAGGACCCGAGTTTAGGCCCCAGCACCTAAACTCACAGTGCGTGGCTCAAACTGCCTGTAACTCCAGTTCCAGGAGATACAACACTACTGACATCCATGGAGGAGACAGACCCACAGACTCAGACCCATACTTAGACAGACAGACTGACAGACACACAGACATACACAAATAAAAAACAAAATTTAATTAAGAAAGAAAGAAGGGAAGGAAGGAAGGAAAGAAAGAAAGAGAGAGAAAAAGAGAAAGAGAGAAAGAAAGAAAGAAAGAAAGAAAGAAAAAGAAAGAAAGAAAGAAAGAAAAAGAAAGAAAGAAAGAAAGAAAGAAAGAAAGAAAGAAAGAAAGAAAGAAAGAAAGAAAGAAAGAAAGAAAGAAAGAAAGCTGGAGAGATGGCTTAGCCGTTAAGAGCACTGACTGCTCTTTGAGAGGTCCTGAGTTCAGTTCCCAGCAACTACATGGTGGCTCACAACCATCTGTAATGAGATCTGATACCCTCTTCTGGTGAGCAGGCACACACACATACAGAACATTGTATACATAATAAATAAATCGAAAGAAAGAGAGAAAGAAAGAAAGAAAGAAAGAAAGAAAGAAAGAAAGAAAGAAAGAAAGAAAGAAAGAAATGAAGGAACAAAGGAAGAAAAGAGGGGTCTGGAGAGATAGCTCAGAAGTTAAGAGCACTGGCTGCTCTTCCAGAGGTCCTGGATTCAATCCCCAGCACCCACATGGTGACTCGCAACCATCTGTAACTCCAATTCCAGAGGATTCAACACCTTCTTTTGGCCCCCATGTGCACTACCAGACACACAAATGGTGCATAGATATACATAGAGGAAAAACATACACATGCTTAAGAATAAAATAAAATGTTTTTTTAAAAAGAAAGGAAATCTATTCATGCATATAAAAAAGGGAATATACCAAAACCCAGCAGTCTGGGTAGCCAATGCTCACTGACTGTGTAAGATAAATGGCTTTGTGGACCTTCATGACTGTTTCACTGACATCAGTGCTGTGACAGATACCATATGCTAGCAAGCATATCTTAGAGTCCAGAGTGTGAGGAATCAGTAGAACATGTGTGACCAGGCCAACATCCACAAAAAAGATGAAGTGCTTGCTCCAGGTTGCAGGGCCAGTCAGGGGGAGAGTGGACCAGATCTCTTGCATCTCCCTGATTCCGGGCTTTTCTCTCTCTACAGAGAACTCTGAGCCCAGACCCAGAGTGTCCAAGAAAAGCTCAAATTCTGTTCTATGTCTTCCACATGAGCTTCATATAAAGACTGGTAATGCAGACAGGGATGTAAATGATTCCAGGGTATCCAGGGTATCAGTGTCCAACCATGTAGACAGTAGCTCACTGGTGACACTTCCTGAGGAAGCCAGTGACCAAAGTTTTCTGACGGCAGAAAGAAATGGCTCTTCCTTCAGGGTACCCTCGAAGATCAGCAGGCACGGGGATGCAAGGATGGAGCAGCCAGCAAAGGATGCTGTATAGGTGGACTGTGATCCTCTGGAGCATGCCGTGGGAGCTCGAGGGACATCTCCATAGGTATGGAAATGACAGATGGGCTCATGGCTGGTATATATGGTGACAGTATTTCCATTTGGCAGCCCTGTCCGGGCAGGCTTCCTGCCAGTCCACATTCCTACATCCTCTGCTGACTCCTGGGCCCACCCGTTTCTATATTGAGCTGCTCCTAGCCTTAAATAAGGAACAGGAGCCAGGCACGAAAGAAAGGCTGTCCCATGGGCCAACAAAGGGCAGGAAGTGCTGGGCGGTGGCCCTGTGTGTCCCTCCTAAAGGCTAGCTCACCTGGCTGGGTTCTGGAGTCTTTGTATAAAAAAATGTCAGGCTGAAGTCCCTGACTTCCTGCCATTTGTCAGGCTGTGCCGTGACCTGGAGTTCACCAAGATGCCTTCAGCACCCAACAATACACATATACATCCTTTGGAAAAATTCTCCCCTCTCCCTAGTCCGGGCTCTGGAGCTTTTTGTGGAAGCAGCTGGAGGCTCCAGGCTGAGTGATGGAAAGTTTAGATTGTGCTTCTGAGCCTTGAAGGGGAGAAAAGAGAAGGGGTCATATCTCTGAGACACTGAAGCCCGGGGCTCACTCTCAAGGGCAATGGAAGCTCATTGCCTCCCGTTCTTGCCCAGCATTCCAGGTGCCTTGGCCTGATCTGTCTCTCTGGAGACGCAGGGGGCCACTGCCAGGGAGGAGGACAGAGTCAGAGCCACCACACTAGGTACCTGACTGATAGCTGCATAGAATCAAGGCGAACATGTGAGGTAGCCTTGAGCAGATGGCTCCATGCTGTGGCCCACGAGTCGCACATGGCTGCATTTGGCCAAGGATAGATATGAATTCAGACAAGTGAGTGTGCGTAGCTATGAATTCAGATAAATCGTGTGTGTGTGTGTGTGTGTGTGTGTGTGTGTGTAAAATTCCATTGTGCAGTTCTGGATCTGGATTGGTAAATTATAGCTTTCTTTTGTAATCTTAAGAGGTCAGGTTCACTTGACAGTTGGGATCACCAGTATCAGGAGCAGCCATGGTCATGGTGGGGTTCAGATTGACTCTGTGACAGGAGAGTCAGGGTACGTTCTCAAGCTGACAACAGAACGAAGCATCTACCGAGGGCTCTGCCGAAGCTGCTGCTTAGCCCTGGCCAAGACAAGATGGATGGTTACAGACACAGCCATTGATAAAGTCTTCTCTAGTCCTCTGTGAATGGGAGGAAAGGAGAAACTGGTGATACTCCCATCTCGCTAAGTGTGCTCCATCTCGTCTTTTTGCTCTGACATGATGCTCAGTACTGAAGACAAAGAAACCTGGCACGGTTGTTCTTGGTGCCCAGATTACTCAGTTTCAAGGGTTGTCCTTTAGATTCTGGGACTGTGTTTTTCTTCCTTCCTCACTGCTAAAAGGTGCTTTTATTCACGGCATCCTGATAACTGAAAGTGATAAGGCAGAAAGTGGGCAGCCCTGTGCTGGCTTCCCACAAAATCAAATAAACAGATGCAGATAAGTTGGAGAGTAGGCTGCGACCCTTAGGAAGTGTGTGGCCCAATCAGGGGAGTCTGTGGAACAGTCAGTGGGATTTACACTACCACATATCAGACTGAAGGCTGGCGGCTAGTATCCATCTGTTCCAGAGCAAGGTCCCCTAACCCAGGCTGACCAGATGAAGAATGACCACAGAAAATCACAGAGGACACAACAAAACTGAGACTTGGAGGGAGAGGAGGTCTTGGGGAGCTGGAGGAAATGTCGAGGGTGCTCTTGGTTAGGGAGCATTTGGGTGACTCTCCTCTGCACCGAATAGCTATCATCTTGGGATTGCAAAAGGTTTATCCCAGCTCGACTTGTCGACATTCCCATCGCTTCCTGAGGGTCGGGGAAGGATCACAAGATCCTCCTCTTAGGATCCAGCTACTTATTACCATCTGCGGTATACAACTCTGCCTTAATTGCATGTGATCTTGGGGAGCCTATATAGGCTCAGAAAGAGTATGCAGCTACTGGGACGCCCTCATCCCTTACTGTACAAAGCCTTTCAAGGTGTAGACCTTTGAGGGGAGAGCCCTAGACCCCTGTAAATAACCCCTCACCTGTGCTTCGCAAGGAAGCCCAATAAACTCAATGATTTCCTGGAGTGAACTTTGGTGAAGGTCTGGACTCAGTTGTCATTGGAACCTTAGAACAAAGGGTACACATCTCCCCTTGGAAAGAAATTTTAGCAAAGGATGCCTGGCCTGATATGCAGGCCCGAGGGGCCATAAATAAGTGGAGCTGTACCTTGAAGAACATGTTCAGACTTGATGCAGCTAGGATCAAGGGGTTGTGGAATATTCTTGAGCAATAGTACCTAGAAATAAGAGTTGACATCTATTTTCTGATGACTGGGTGTGGAAAGGCTGAGAGTCTGAGTGGAATGGGTTGTCAGGACTCAACGGGGGTGGTGTGTGTGTGTGTGTGTGTGTGTGTGTGTGTAAGGGGCTGGGGGTGGGGGATGGTACTGGGAAAAAGCATAGACACAATGCCAGGGGCCCAGGAAAGTGGGATGAGATTCTGATCTGGGAGTCTTGGAGAGTTCCAAGCTGTTTGCACAGATGGTATTACACGGGAGATAAAGCATTTGGGATGAGGTGAAAGGTAAGTGTGGCTTTGAGGGGTCATTTGTAAGTAGGGATCTCAGCTGCCTGGGGCTGATATGAGGAGAATGACAGGCCCAGCGTCTTCACAGTGACCACAACTTCAAGGGAGGAGAGAAGAGGTAACCCAGGGGGCCTTCATAGGAGTGTTCCCAGGAAGGCCTCCATCTTGGCTAGTATCTGGGCCTCTTCCTGTGGAATTTGGTTTGGATAAAGGAGGAAGGACCACCTAGGATGTGCAAACAGTCTCCTGGGGGCAGGGTGTCTGTAGGCAGACAGGCAGGCCCTGCCCAGGCTCCCAGCTTAGATAACCCAGGGCTATTCCAGGAAGAAAGCCCTAAGAAGATAAACAGGCTGGGGCCAGCAGATGGACAGATAACCTGCCCTTATCCCCAAGGAGTGGGGAGAGAGGGGACAGGAAGGTGCCAGAGGGAAAGGGGGAGGGGATAAAGCAGACCTGAGAGACTTAGATCCGGTTGAGGAGCAGGCAGCATGTCCCTGTGTCCCCAGCCCAGAAATGGGAGGCAGGAAGGTTCTTGGGCTTGTGACTGGCAGTGGGATCAGGAGTCCCCTAAAGTCACACTAAAGTCAAGAGTCCTCTGGGGATCTTGGTGTTCAACAGTGACACTGAAGGCCAATAGTATTCTGTTCCTTTCATGCTGTTTATGCATCAGAATCCTATGAATTCTGAAGGTGTCATTCTACTGAGATAGTGTGTGTGTGTGTGTGTGTGTGTGTGTGTGTGATATGAGGCAGTTCAGGGGTGTGAGTGAGATATGTTCCAGCCTACTCCATGTATGGGTAGTTTTAGATGTTTCGAGCCTGTGTACTTGTGGGTATGGTCTATGGTTTCATTGGTGGTGGTACTATGTACAGGTGTACTTGTATGTAAGAAATGTGTAGCTCTGGCATGTGTATGTGTTATGGCAGGTGGTGCATGTATTATGGGTACATGTACATGGTGTTAGTGTGTTGGTGTGTTGGTGTAGATGTTTATGTGGAATTGGTGTGTGTACATACATGTAGAATTAATGCTTGGGTAGTTAGTGTCTTGGTTAGGATTTCACTAGGCATCTCTTACAAAGGGCAACATTTAATTGGGGCTGGCTTACAAGTTCAGAAGTTCAGCCCATTATCATCAAGGCAGGAGCATGGCAGCTTCCAGGCAGATGTGGGCCTGGAGGAGCTGAGAGTTCTACATCCTCACCAAAGGCAGATGGGAAAAGACTGGCTTCCAGGCAACTAGGACAAGGGTCTTAAAGCCCACACCCACAGCGACACACTTCCTCCAACAAGGCCACACCCCCAAATAGTGCTACTCCCTGGGCCAAGCATATTCAAATCACCACAGGTAGGTATGTATATATGGGGTTTGTATGTGTGTATGTATGTGGTGTTAGTATGTAGGTGTAAATGTGTATGTACGGTTAGTATGTGGATGCGCATATTGGGAGCAGTAAAGTTATTTATAGGTGTTTATGTGGGGTTAATGTGTGGCTGTAGGTGTGTATGTGGGGATAGTGTGTCAGTGTATGTTTGTGTTTATAGGGTTAGTGTATGGGTTTATGTGTGTTCAGGGTTAGTGTGTGGGAATATGCGTGTATATAGGGTTAGTATATGGATATAGGCATGTCTATGTAGGATTAATGTGTGGATGTAGGTGTAGGTGTTTAGATGTAAGTGTATATGTGATGTGAATGGTTAGGTATAGATGCATGTGTGTATGTGGCATGAGTACTGTGGTATGTGTAATGGGGCACTAGATGTGAAGTATATGCAATGGAGCATGCGTGTGTATGTGCGAAGGGACAATTGGAGTGGAACAACAGGTAGGAGACCACAATTGTGATTGTGACCTGGCTCCTGCAGCCATCAGTTTTCTGGAAGCTGAGTAGGGTCTTCCCACCTATGAGGCTCCCTCAATGAGTAGCCAACTGGGAACCTTCCAGTCAGCCCCAGCCCAAATTGCCCTTCCCCTTGCCCTCCTGGACACCTCCTTGTCTCCCATTGCAGGCCATGTGCTTTCCTGTGGGCTCCATTTAGGACGTTTCCTCCCTAGGGAGAACCCTGCCCATCCTTTGACCTCAGAAAGCATCTGCGTGATTGAAGATGAGCCTGCCGAGGTAAGCCCCTGCCTCCGGGGATGAATCCTGGGACTTCCTTGACCTTTCCCATCACCAAGTCTTACTTGAATACTCTCCTTACTGAATACTCTCCTCCTCCCTGCCCCCGTCTCTGCTAACAGTCATACCTATTGAGGTCTTAGTTCTTGCCCATTATGACAAAATATCCCATTTTCTCAGACTCTGTAAGAATTACTTAGAGCCGTCAAGTGAATTCATAGTATTGAAGTCCAGATTCAAGTTACCTTACATAAGGTAAGACTGTATCTGTAATCCAGAAAGGCCCCTTGTGGGCCTGGAGAGAGTTTTTTCCTTCCTTCCTTCCTTCCTTCCTTCCTTCCTTCCTTCCTTCCTTCCTTCCTTCCTTCCTTCCTTTCTTCCTTCCTTCCTTTCTATTATTTTTAAAAGTATTCTATTAAAAATAAAACAAAACCTGTCTGTGTGTTTCAGGGTGTGCATGCGTGTATGTATGTACATTTACGTGTGTGTATGTTTGTGCATATTGTTTGAATGTGTGTGTGTGCCTGTGTGTTTGAATACCTGTGTGTATAAGTGTGAGTGTGCTTGTATATGTGCGTGTGTGTATGTTTGAGTGCTTATGTGTGTAGACTGTGCAGTTAACCACCACGGCCAACAGGACAATGATCTATGAGAGACAAGAAGGAAATCCAGTTCAACATGATTGTCTTAGTCAAGGTTTCTCCTGCTGCTACAAATCACCACCATCAAAAAGCTAGTTGGGGAGGAAAGGGCTTATGTTATTATTGGAGGAAGTCAGGACAGGAGCTTAAATAGGTCTAGAACCTGAAGGCAGGAGCTGATGCAGAGGCCATGGAAGGGTGCTGCTTACTGGTTTGCTTCCCCTGACTTACTCAGCCTGCTTTCTTATAGAACCCAGGACCATCAGCCCAGGGATGGCACCACCTACCATGGGCTGGGCCTTTGCCCATTGACTCACTAATTGAGAAAATGCCTTACAGCCGGATCTCATGAAAGCATTTCCTCAACTGAGGCTCCTTCTTCTCTGATGACTCTAACTTGTGTCAAATTGACATACAAAACTGGCCAGTACAATAGCTTAATGAGCCAGTGTTGATTTCAAACTTCTAGAGACGGACCCTGAGCAGGTTATTGCAGGCATATTTCAGAACAGACAGTTAGAAAAAAAAGAAGTTTCCTGGTGTAACACAATCCCCTGTGCCCAAGAAATCATAATTACATTGAAACTTCTCACAGTGCATATCACTTCTTCCATGAAGATGGGTTCTAAAGATAGGCTGCTGCATGCATTACCTTAAGGGCCGGGGGAGGATCTGGCCTGGTCTCAGTCAGACAGAGAGTGTAGAGGTCAGTTAGGCGTTTGCTCGCCTCTGGTCCTGGTTGTGGGGATTTGGGGAAACCTCTGACCATACAGACAATGCAAAGGTTGCTTACACTGTGAGCCACCTCCAGTCCTGCTGTGGGAGCCTGGTATGTCCTGAGTCTGCAGATAACACGGATCACCAGACTATTAGCCACCTCCGTTCTCCTTCTGGGTGGAAAAACAAGTTGTGTATCTCTCTGGTTGAAGAGACAATCCTGTGTGTTTAACATTCTTGGTTCCTCCTGTGGCCTATCTGCAAGCAGGAGGACCTTTGTGCTCCCAACAGTAAACCCTGTCTCAAAAAAAGAAGGTAGATAACTATCTGGAGAATCTCTTTAGTTGGATACTCAGCAGCCAAAGAGCTGGGTCATGTCTACCATTCCTGTCAGGTGCACCTGGGACTGCTCAGAGAGGCTTGTCACCTGGCAGTCATGCCCCATGCCTCTCAGGACCGCCATACTGCCACCCCTACCTCCTGTCGATGACCACAGAGCTTTCCTTGCAGGCTCTACATCTGTTCCGTCGGCTTCTACCTCCGACCAGCTTTCTGATGATTTCTAGAAGTTGGCCCTCTCTTCTTTGATTTCTCCAAGTCCCTTACATACTCATGTTAGAACAGGTCACTTCTCCTCCCATTCCATCGCCTGGCTGCAGATTTTACTCACTAAATTTTGCTTTGTTATTCAGCCTATCTAACTTCCTCAAGTGCTTTGAAAACCTCAAGCCGTTTTTTCCAATCCCCAAATCACAAAAATTATTCTCATCCGTTTTCTGGCATGAGGCTTCTGTGTTTGCCCCTGTCCAGTATTTTCCAGAGTGACAGGAGTTAAATGGGCAGAGGCAGTTTTAGACATTTTCCGTGGATTCACTTATGTAACCGTCATTGCATTGTGGGGAGGTGGGGACAATCTTTTCATATTTTCAAGCACCATAGCATGAGGAGACACAGGCGCTCAGGCTGACTATCGTCTCCAGGCCCACACCAGTAATGAGCTGAACCGCCGAGGCACCTGGCCTGTGTGCTCCAACCTCTGTGCTAACCATTTGTTTGAGCTGACCTGCACTCAATCCTCTGATAAGGTGATTATTAGATTAGATTGTAGATTAGCCTTTTGCCCTAGCTCCCAAGCCCCCTACATTGTCGCTGTAGCCTCTGTTCTTGTTGGGAAAGACAAAGATGGAGACTGGCCCCTCATGGTTCTGTAGGGAAGTGACTCCCTAAGCAGAGGAGTAGAACCGGAAACAGGCTGGCTGGCCAGGGGACACGCTTCCACGCTGGTCTCTGTGGGAGCAGCTAGGGAACACACAGAATGGCTCCCAAATTGTCCTGATGGTGCCTTTCTACCAGTTTCTGCATTCTCCTGGCCTTGGCCATCCCATCTCATGTTTGGAGATCCAGACAGAAGAGTCCTGAAACAGAATTCAGCTGGCTGTAGGGTATGGCCGAAGATGGGTGTTGTCACAACATGTTTGGTCAGAGGTGAAGCCACCATACTGCTGTATGTCATCCATACTGACCCAATCAATGCTCGTTTCTGACATTTCTGTACCACCGCTCTGGTCTCTTTCTTCTAACTGACATCTGGGCTCTGATAGGAGGACATATTTAGCTCCTTCATCTTGTGCCCTTCACAGTGCACAGTGTGGCTCTAGGCACAGAACAGGATAGGAAGAAGCCACCTTATAAGGAGCACTTTTAAGCTCTGAGAACCAGAGTGGGCTCACTCTAGGTATCATGGCCTTGTATCCCGGTCAGTATCCATTCTTCAATAGCTGTAGCATGGGGATAGTGAAGTAGGGAATACCACAGAGCTTAAACAGAACTTAGTAGATTCCCCAGGGGCGGTGCGCTCAAGGAATCAGCTCCCAGCCTCTCCTGCTTCCACTGGGGAGGCATGGGTGTGAGTGAGGAGGAGTCTGCAAGCAGAGGAAACAGCTAGAGCCTTAACAAAGGATCCAGGCAGGAAGCCAGGGTTTGTACAAAGACCAGTGTCCAAATGAAACTCAAAGGAGGCCTCAGGGAACTAACAGTTGAGTTACCTCTGCTGGGGTGGTGAGGGACTGAGAAGGAGGAGGAAGCTGGCAATGGGTGGAGTCTCGTGTTTCCTGAGGCTAGGAATCCCCTTTCTCCTTTGTACTGGAGAAGGCAGAGTTGTCCTTCTTCCCACCTAGGTCTGCAAGTGTGTGGTGCATCACTCTGCGTCATGGACACGGAAGACAGGAAGATAAGCTCAGAGCCAGCGTCTACCAGGGTGGGGACTGGTGTTGGTGACTCTCTCAGCTAGCCCCTCTGGTGACCTTTTTCTTCCACCTCCCTGTCATCATTTCCCCTACTGGCCTTTGGAAAACTACCTCAGGGTCCTTGGGGAAAGTTCTGGAAGGACTCCCTTGTGCTGCCCCCAGCCCCCTGTGCTCAGTCTGATGGCAGTATGTATGAAAGAAGGAAGGAACAAGAGGATCCTCAGAGCTGGGGCTGAAGAGGGGTAGAGTGTCTTCCTCCTCTTGCTTCTCAGCCTTCCTCTCCCAGCTTTGACAGGTTGTCTACCACATTCCTGGGCTCCTTCAGCCTGGCCTTGAATATCTTGCATGATCAGCAAGTGCTCTACCCCTGAGCTGTGAGTTCAACTTTCCCATTGCTTTTTTTTTTATTGAAGCCCCAATACAGCCCTGTTCTAGGAAGCAGAATTTACGATCCGGTACGGGAGGCAGGAAATGTACATGTGACCAGTCCCCTAAGGCAGGAACACTGTGAGTAGTATGAAAGAAATATTATCAAGAAAATAAAACAGGGACCGGGGACTTTAGAGAAAGGGTCATTGTGGCAATAACACTTGACAACTCAAATCTGAACTTGTAGAGTCCTTGGCCGTGTCCTCTCCTCGTGTCACCACACACTGATGGTGGCACCTCTGACCCATAGGGAATGGCAGACATGATTGTTTTTCAACTCACGTGGGAACAGCCTGGTGGCACTAGGCTTCCCTCTCACCATGTGTCTTTGGCAGGCTGCTAAGAGACAAAATAATGTCACAGGTCTCAACACTCTGTGTGAGAGCTTTCCCTTCCCAGAAGGCCTGGCTGGGTGCTAGGCAGACCTAACTCTGAGTACCTCTCCACCTGTGGCCTGGGGACCATGACTCTCTGCGCTCACAGAGTGCTAATGGAGCCTCCTTGTCCTCCTTGTCCTCCTTGTCTATAAAGCAGGCAGAAAGCTTCTGCCCTTACAGAATGGCGCCTGCTGCTCCAGGACCTTAATGGAGTCACCATAAGAGGCAGCAGAAACTGGGAGGCTCCAAACTGCTGAAGCTGTTGTTTCTCAGTGCCGGGGCCACAAGTCTCGGGCCAGATGCCCATAAGCTGCTTCTTTCCTCGGGGTTCAGCCAGGCTCCAAGCCTCTCTCCAAGTTTCTGGCAGCTATTAGCAACTCTTTGACATCCTTTGGTGGTAACACCTTTATTCCAGTCTCCGCTGGTTGTTGCCTGGTTCCCTCCCTGTGTATCTTTGTCCAAATGTCCCTCTGCTAAGGACAACAGTCATTGGATTAGGACTGACACTAATGACTTCATTTTAACTTGTAGATAGATAGATAGTTAGATAGATAGATAGATAGATAAATAGAGATATATATGTTGTATGTGTATGTATACATATATTTGATATATATGTGTGTGTGCACTGTGCGCACATGCACAGTGTTCCTATTTCTAAATGCATTTGGGGTTTTGGTGTTAGGACTTAACTACATGCTTCTCTAGGAAGATACAATCCATTTTGCAACAATGTCTAATGTCACCTTGGTTATTAGTATCATTATTGCCATGGGCATCATAATACACTGATGTTGAGGGCGGGGGAGATGGCCTAGTGGTTAAGAGTTCTCAGTACTCAGTACTGCTCTTACAGAGGACCTAGCTCCCACATCAGATGGCTCACAACTGCCTGTAGGTTCCAGAGGATTTGCCACTTATTGTAGAAATTGTTTCTATCACTTAGAACCTTCAACAGTGCAAGAGCCGGGCAGCTGCCTTCCCCTATGCTGTTAGAATCTACGTTCCCATTGTTAACTCCGAGTTATTACTTGCTATGTTTTATACGGGCTGCTCTTACCTCCAATGGCCAGCCCTCAGGGCCATGTTCTCTTGACTCACGTGACAGCTTCTCTTTCCTCCTCCTCAACCCTTTTCTCCCGAGTGGACCCTTTCCCTAAACCCCACCTATGTCTCTTCTGCCCAGCTATTGGCTGTTGGTATCTTTGTTTACCAATCAGAAATAACTAGGGGCCAAGGTGTATATACAGACTCTCTTATCTCTGGGGCAACTAGGTCTTGAGGGCCTCACTTAGCATTACAATAGACAGCAAAAGACCAAACCTTAACAGACAAACTCTTCTGGTGTCCTTGGGCGTTATACACACGTTGTGGACATACATTCATATGGTACATACATGCTTACTCAGACATACAGAGTAAAAAGTAAAATTTAAAAAAAATTTAAAAGGAGGTTGGAGAGACAGCTCAAAGCTTAAGCGCATTTTCTGCTCTTGCAGAAGATCCAGGTTCGTTTCCTAGAAACTATATGGTAGCTCCTTTAATTCCAGTACTAGGAAGCAAGTGGATTTCTGTGAGTTTAAGGCCAGCTTGGTCTACAAAGTGAGTTCCAGGACAGCCAGGGATACAAAGAGAAACCCTGTCTCAGAAACAAACAAACAAGCAAACAAACAAAGAAGAAAAAAAACCTCATGACTCCCACCCACTATCCTCCCCTACCAAAAAAAAAAAAAAAAAAAAAAAAAAAAAGAAAGAAAGAAAAAGAAACAAACTTTAGGCCAAAGAGATGGGTCAAGTTTAAAGGTAGTGCCTGTCAATCCCACAACCTGAGCTCAGTTCTGCCCAGGAACCACATGGTGTGGAAGGAGAGAGCAGGGACTGACTTCTGAAGTTGGCTTGGCCTAATGTTTTGTTTTTCAAGGACTCATTCTGTAGCCCATGCAGACTTGGATTGGTAACAAACCAGGTACCTCAGTCTCCCAAGGACTTGGACTGCAAGGTGTGAACTACAACACCCATCAGGCACTCTAGCTTCTGAATTACAGGCAAACATGAACCGCCCAGGGTGCTGGGGCATACTGCATTTCTATGGGGCTCCTGAGATCCTGATGCTTCTGTGCCATGGCCCATGCTGTGGGCAGCAGGGGCCTGTGTGTCTGTCACTCCTATCTGGGCCCCCATCAAAGGCCCATCAGTCTCTTTGGAGAAGACTGCAGGCATCTTCCCTTGTCTTGTGACCTTTATGCTTTCAAGACCCAGACTGGGAGGCTTCGGACAAGTCACCTCTGCTTAGGCCGGACCACCTGTGAGGTCTGTCCCTCTCCTTTCTGAGGCTTTATTAGTATTCCAAGGAGCCGGCCTCACAGGCATGCACACACCAGGAGAGCCAAAGGAAGCTTAGCAAAAGAAGGGCCACAAACCCAGCAGAACACAAAACACAAATACCCAGCCAAAGACCCTCGTCCCTGGACCCCAGCCAGGACTGTCCCTTGATTATTTTTGTTCTCTTTCCTCTTTAACTAGATCTTTCATGAAAACAGCCTGGGCGTTGCTAAGGTAACGCCTTGGAGCCTCCCTGAACACATCATTGTTTAATTCCAGCAGCAGCAGCAACCCAGAGGAATTCGCTATTTGTTTAAGAGATGAAAGCCTTGAATTTCCACAGATTCTTCTCCAGCTTCCACTGCGAGGCTGGGCTGGAGAGGAGCACATTGGGTGGAGGGGACCCAGTAGACTAGTGGGTGATCTTTACGACTTGAGAAGAGGGAGAGAAGTGTCTGTGGAGTGGGTGTTAGGGGAAGAGGCATCCTCCTGGGAGGGTCTGAAGGACTTGACAGATGATAATGTTCTCAGCTTTAAGTCAGTGCCCTGTGAATGGACACTGCCCCTCAATGGTTCAATTTCACAGATGGTACCCAAAGACCTTGATGAGTGGCAGACCCATCCTGTATGTAGTACACAGGAGAACGGGATCTACAAGAGCTGGGATGAAGCTCCATCACTAGGTTACTGGCCAAGAAGGCAGGAGGCCCGAAGTCCAACTTCTATGCAGTATGGTAAGTGTTCCAGAGGCCTGTCCTTCCTTCATCTGTTCCAAAACAACAGCAAAATTCAGAAGAATTTCAAGGAGAGAAGAAGAAGAAAAAGGAGGAGGAGGAGAGAGAGAGAGAGAGAGAGAGAGAGAGAGAGAGAGAGAGAGAGAGAGAGAGAGAGACCATTCAGATGAGAATAAATTTTATAGTATGACGGATATGTGGTACAACCTCTCCTTTGTCATTCTTCCGTGGACACTGAAAAAATGTACACTGCTCTTCCAGACTCTGGCTGAGGACTTATAAGTTTTTTTGTGTTTTGTTTTTCTAGAGTGAGAATCTCATGTATCCTAGACTGGCCTTGAACTTATTATGTAGCCAAGGATGACTGGGAACTCTTGAACCTCCTGCTTTCGAGTGTTGACATTACAGACATAGACTAACGTGCTTGGTTTATGCTCTGCTGGAGATGGATTCCAGTGCTTCATGTTATACTGGGCAAGCATCCTACCTAATGAGCTATAGCCCCAACCCCTCAGAGTCTCTCTACAGAACATAGGAGAGCTTGGAACTCTATGTAGCCCAAGTGGGGCCTTGAGGTTGCAACAATCCTCCTGCCTCAATCTTCCAAGACTGGGATACCAGATACCATGCTCAGTATATTGTATTTGTGTTTTCGGCTGCACTGACTTGAATCTCTATACAAAGGCAGGTTTAGAATAGAGGCTGGCCCTGGGGCCCACCCAAATCTGGTTACTTTAAAAAGAATGTTAGAATAACAAACAGTTCGTGACCAGATAGACACCAGGATTAAACAGCAAACCTTTTGAAGAACAAAAATGATATAAAAAACAAACAAACACACACACAAACAAACAAATAAATCCAAAAAACCGAAAGTGAAACCGAGCTGGGAGCTCAGGATGGGATGGTGATTCTCAGAGACAGATGTCATGGTGCTGAGGTAGGTAGAAAGGTATTAGCAGCCTCGGAGGCCACTGAGGATAAATGTGTTCCTTTGGACCCTGCTTCCTGCTAAAAAAATGAAGTTTCACAGTTGCCCTCCATATTTAAAACACAGGAGGAGGATCTGGGAGGAGAAAAAATATGATTGAAATATGCCGTGTTTTAAAAAAGATTTAAAATACCTTTCAAAAATACTACATGAAAATGTGGGTGTTCCAGAGCCCCCATGAAGGAAGAACTGCTTCCAGTTAGTCAAAAGCGTAGACTATGAGATGCGACCCAGGCATTGAACCCAGATGTGATGCTCTTCTCTGCCTCCCGGCTTAGAGAGAAGGCAGATCGGCTGTGGTCGCCTACCCCCACAGGTGATGCAGTTGAGTCCATCAGGGACCTGGCAGGAGACCACCCCTCAGGAAAGCTGATTTACCTGGAGATTTGTTAAGGCAATGGGAGGAATAATTATCCCTCATGAGATAACATGCTTTTATGTCTTAGAAGCCCTCTTTCAATGAGGTTGCTTACAGAACTTGACTGCTAAGGCTGCCTGATTTTTTTTTAACTCAAAAGTATTCTTCTTTTTCTTGTTGTTGTCATTGCTCTTCTTCTCCTCCTTCTTCCTCCTCCTCCTCTCTCCTTCCTCTTCCTCTCTCCTTCCTCCTCCTTCCTCCTCCTTCTTCCTCCTCCTCCCTCCTTCCTCCTCCTTCCTTCCTCCTCCTTCTCCTTCCTCCTCCTTCTCCTTCCTCCTCCTCCTTCATCCTCCTCCTCCCTTCTCCTCCTTCCCCCTCCTCCCTCCTCCTCCCTCCTCCTCCTTCCTCCTCCTCTTCCTCCTTCTTCTCCTCCTCCTTCTTCCTCCTCCTCCCTCCTCCTCCTCCTTCCTCCTTCTCCCTCCTCCTCTTCCTTCTTCCTCCTTCTTCCTTCCTCCTCCTCCTTCCTCCTTCTTCCTCCTCTGGTTTTCTTTTCTTTTCTTTCTTTTCTTCTATTTTTTTTTTTAGACAGAGTTTCTCTGTAGACCAGGCTGGCTTCAAACTCTGAGATCAACTTGCCTTTGCCCCTGAGTGCTGGGATTAGGGCGTGAGCCACTGTGCCCAGCTGCTCATCCCTTCTTTGTATTCCAGTCAGACTCCTAAACATACTTGTTCTGATACCCTGAGCTTTTTCTCTGATGCCTCCCACTATTTTTTTTTACAGTTTTTGCTGATCTTCATGATCTGACTTCCTTCTTTTTTAAAATTCATCTTTTCTTTCTTTCATTTATTCTATCTATCTATCTATCTATCTATCTATCTATCTATCTATCTACCTATCTATCTCTCTCTATCTCTTTCTTTCCCTCTCTCCTTTTGATTTCTTGAGGCAAAGTCTCTTTATGTAGCACTGTCTCTCTTGGAACTCAGTATGTAGAACAGGCTGGCCTCAAACTCGCAGAGATCCACTTTCCTCTGCCTCCTGAGCTCTGGGATCTCAGGCAGGTGCTACTATGCCCAGCTTACTTGTTTGTTTACTTGAAGGCAGGCTCTCCTATGTAGCCCTGGCTGACCTGGAACTTACTATGTAGACCATACTGGCCTGTAATTCACAGAGATCCATCTGCCTCTGCCTCCTGATTTCTGGGATCAAAGGCGTGTGTCACCAGCCACCACCCCTGCTTCTCTGGTGTTTTATAGTCTAACTCAAAAGGCTTTTCTCTTTTATCTTCTTATCTGTCTCCCAGCGGCTGTTGAGAGTTATCGCCTGTCTGCCCTATTGTTTTTCTCTCTAACAATTATAAAATGGCCCCTGAGCTGCTTCCGAACCCATTTGTGAATGAGACTTAAGAACTCATGAAAAGGAATCCCAAATTCCCCAGAAAAACTGTGACCAGTCTGGTTAAGGGATACTGTACTGAAGACTAGCTGTCACCTGCCTGTGGTTTTTGTTCTATAGCTGCCCAACAGGGTTGAACCATAAACACAGGAAACACTGAAACTGCACCCAAAGCAGGAGGGGTTGGGGGAGCTATTCCCCTGCAGAGGGCTGTGTAACTCATTCCTTCACCCAGGTATGTTGGCTGGGAAGCAGCATGAAGGTCTTCAAGCTAACTCTCTCCATTCAGAGGTGGAAACTGGAGCTCGGTGGGGCTGTGATGCTCTACCCACCTACCTCCTCCTCTCCCCGGGTCCTGAAATGAGTGATCACTGCCCTGGCAAACTGACTCAAAGCACTGACCTTCAAAGGACAGTGACTTTTTATCTTTTGGGTGGGAGTACTGAGACATAAATTTTGTCCCATTTTCTGTGACGCAATCATTGGGAAGATGAGGATGTCATAATTTGGTGACAAAAGGGACAGGATGGCCAAAGGGTAGTGAAATAATGAAAAAAAATCCCAGCTCTTTCCATCAGGGTGGGGGAGGGGTGAACGAGGAAGGTCGGGTTGCTAGCACGGTGTGGCTTTGAGGACCTCCTGGGGGAGGGGGTGTCACAAGCCCACTGAACTCCAGTCTCCTCCTCTGAGATGGAGAGTTGTCTTGATGACGTGTATGATTCTCACAGCCCGGGTGCAGGCATGAGTTATGCATGCCCCTGTTCTGGCTTGGGAGTCAGCTGGCAGGGGTGCAGAGTGACTTGTGGCTGGGGGTGGGTGAACTGTTCATAGGGGTAAAAGGACATGTGCCTTATACCAGTAATAGAGTGACCCATGCTCACAACTCTGCTAAAAGCCTTGAAGTCTATAGACGCGCCTGGGAAAGGGGCTTCTGGCTCCTTGCTCCACTCTTTCCCTCAGTGCCAGGCGCTGAGCCCAGAACCGACCACATACAGGAAGAACGCATGCTCTACTACGGAATTCCATCCCCAGCATCTGGCCAACCTCCTAGTGAAACTGAGCTACGGTGTTTATGGACTGGTTCTCGTATTGTACAAGTTTCTATGTATTAGGCTAGTTGCTAGAAGTCTAAAAATACCGAGTTGGGGACTCACATTTTGAGTTAGTTTCACATTATCCCAGTAGCTAGTACCCGCTTTTCACTCAGGCAGGTACTCTGAGCTCCCCACTATGCCCGGGTGAAGCGTGGACCAACCATTTCAGAAGAAGGCACCACATTTGCCTCACTGGATACAGTGAGCCAGGCCCTAGTAACCACGAAAGGAAAATTCAGGCACAGACCAGAAGAAAGCCTGCCTCCTGGCCAGCCCCTCCTCTGGGTCACCGCAGCTGAGATGAAATGGGAGAGAGGGGATTCTTTGGCGCTCAGTTAGGATCCGCCTTTTGAATGCAAAGGAGAGATGGGAAACTGGAGCGGAGTCAAATGTGGCTCTCCATCTCAATGCCCAGAGACAAAGGGCAAAAAATGTAAGGAATTTCCAAAGTGCCTCCTTCAGACAGCATCTCTCCCTCCTCTCTGGCTCCACTCCATGACTCTCTTAGATGGGAATAGCAGCTCTCTTCTCCGGGCTGGGTCTGGCTTGCTGCCCGCTCCGTTAAAGCTTCTATCAGAGCTGAGAAAAAAAAATTAGGAATCTCCCTTTGTAGCCCATGCTCTCGCTGCCAGGTAAAAAGATACTTCTGTGGACTGGAAGGGTGATGGGCCTTGTTCCTGGTTCTCCTGGTCTTTCTTAGTCAGGGACATCTGCACTGGATAGTGACACTCCCTCCCCACGAGAAGTCACCCTTGGCAGGCAGAGTGGAAGCTGACCCAGAGGAAATAGGTTTTCATTGTATCATGAGGAATGAAGACAGGCGAGGGCCCACAGAGTCCTCCGTTGAAGCTATCTCAGGCGATAGACATACACGAGGCCAGGAGTTCAACCCCAAGCACTACACAATATCAGGTGTGGTAGCACACACCTGCAACCCCAGGAGTTAGATCTAGATCTTATCATTTAAGCGGTGGACACTACAAAGTCACACGGTGTAACAGATGACACGTGGGAGGTTTATTGGGGGAGTGGGGCTTGCAGAGGCAGCCTCTGAGATAGCCCTGAATGGGGAAAGGAGCTGGAAGAGGAGACGGTGTCATTTTATAAGGGAGTGTATAGCACATGCACGTCTGGAAACGTCTGACATTTGGGTGGCAAATGATGACGTGCATAGCTGCTGTCATTTGGTATTGAACATGGGCTTAGGGGTGGGATTTTCCAACAGAGGAAGCAGAAGGATCAGAGTTCAATGCCATCCTTGGCTATAGGCTTTAAGACTGACTAGCTTGAGGTACATGAGACTCTGTCATAAAAACAAAAAGATATATTGAGGCAAAATGACTTCTGAAACTCTTGGGGCTTCCTGAAGTCCAGGCAAATGTCTGAGGTCCTTTCTGCGTCACTACTTAATTGAATCTTCCTCTGCCCTTTCTCCTCCTTTCTCTGCAGACAACTGGGTCTCATTTTTTTCCTGTGGAGGTGAGAAAAAGCAGAATGGACTGTAGCTCATAGCATCTTTCAGGGAGAGGTTGGCAGTGATGACTCCAATATCACGTGTGAAATCACGTGTGAAATCACGTGTGAAATCATGTCCCTCTTTGCTATGGTCTGTCCACGAGGGAGGCCTGCTCTGGGCTTCTTGCTGTCTCTTGCTGAAAATATTTAAACACAAGCTTGGTCTCGCCACTGTCTAGTCTTGGAGAGTGGCATCCTCTGGCTGCTGACTCTGGACCGGAGGTCTAGGGCAGCTCACAGCCCACCCTGGCAGGGTTCATTTATCTCATCCCTGCATTTTTGTGTACTCCTGGCTCCTCTTCCCTGGTCATCTGTCTGTCATCCTGCTTGAGTCTCTCCTTCTCTAAGAAGGTTCTTTGATAACCCTTGCTGCCCTGGCATCAGCCCCACTCAGCCTTGGAAATCTCTCTGCTTGCTTGTCGTCCTCTTAATTGCGTGTGTTCCTTGAAAGAGACAAACTTTTGGGCCTCTTTCTTCTCATCTGTGATATGGGGAAAGCAACCCCTCCAACACGTGACAGATCTTATAATGACCAAGTGGAATAATCACCTTACTATGACAGACACACAAGGAAGTCTCTCTCCCTCTGTCCTGCCCTCCACCCCCAGTCCTAAAAGGTTGCACTTACTGTGATGTCACAGGTAAGAGTGGCTGGGGAGGCATCAGGAGAGAGAGAGACCAGAACTTCAGAGACATCAGAGCTAGAATCAGAGATGACAAAGGAAGTGTGAGGAGATTTTAGTTTGGTGTGGAAGCATGCCACCAAGGTGGAGAGCAAGCACCTGGGCATGCAGGGGCATCCTCATGAGGTGCTGTCATGGCTGCTTGGATAGCGTGTTTTATGAAATGAAAGATGGAGTTATTCATGCTAAGGTAGAAAAAGGGTGGGATGGTCCCTCTTTACCTCACCCTTATCTTTATATGAGGTTACAAGGAGCCGTTTTTTTACGTGGGGCCGGCGATGAGCCAAGCTAGGAGAGCTAAGGTTCCTGACAATCAGTAAGCACCAGAGCCACTCCAAACCAGTGGCTTCCAAGTTCTTTGTCTTGCAGACTTGAATTAATACCATGGGCTGTGGGAGGATGGGTTTTGGAAAGGGACTTTATTTTAGGAGAGAGCTTTAGAGAAACCAGGTAAGCAGGGTTCTTGTATGGTTGGAGGGTCCCAGGGGAGGATTATAAAAGAAGAAAGATAAATGCTAGGCACCAGGACATGAGCCAGTGACTTTAGAGATCTTGGTATTTCTGTTCTCTGGCCAGGACACAACCACTGATAGGGCTGAAGGTATTTTTGGCTTCTGGTCAAAACAGAACTGGTTGGCAAGGGTAAAGAGTAGAGCTGGTCACTATTTTAGGTTCCTTCCCTAAACCTCCTGGGCAGTTTTTCTCTCTTGTTCTCATCATTTGTATCAAATCCCAGATAGGCACAGCCAATTCTACAAGGCTAATGATGTTAGCACTGAGGCAGATACCAGCAAGCAGGCTTGGAGAACAGTGGCGTTGGACCTTCCCCTCAACAGCCTGTACCATCGAGGAGAGGCAGCAGGGCTCTGCCTACTAGTCAGGCCTGAATTGTATTGCTGGCCCTTCAGGAAATGTGACATTCCAACTGCCTGTAGGGTCATTAATAAATAACTATCCAAACCTGGCTTCAGGAATACTAACCCCTACAGGATTGCCTTCTAGAAAGAGACTTTATCATAAAGATCAAAGACATCCTGTTTCCCCTTCTGGAAGAGTTCGTCCAAATGTGCTTCTCAATCACCTGGATAGGAAAACCCCTACCCGCCAGGATAGGCTGCCTGTTGCAGAGACTTCAGAAGTTGATAAAGGTTGTGTGGGCTGAAGATTGTCACAGATGTCCCCTTTAACCATGGTCGAGTCTCTCCCTGAAGCATGTACTCTGCTTTATCTAAGTCACAGTAAACTCTGTCTACTTTCTCTGCTATGTTCTGTGCAGCTCATCAGATTTCTTCCCACGGCAATCACACGGATCCAGGAACTTGGAAGTCCAGAGTGAGATCTCCACGGCCATGGAGACACCAATTTCATGAAGCCAAGGGCATGCTGGGTAGTCTGTGTTCACCGTGTGGGTCCCAGTCCGCTTTGGGTGGCCTTCACTGAGCATTGATGTTTTGGTGTCCCACAGCTCTTGTATCTGTAGTATCAGCTCTTAGTTCCCTGTGGGCCTCCCTGTGCCATCTTGTCCACCTCATCTTTGCTTTGAAACTTCTTTGGGAATACAGTAGGTATGTTTTAGTTGTCTTAAACAGTCTGCAGCTCTTGAAGTTTGAGGAGGCTCTACTCCAGTGGCCCAAAAAGTGAGGTTCCCTGACTGCTTGTTAGGAACACAGACTGATGGGCTCTGGTCCTGTACTAATGAGTCCATAATTCTCTTTTTAAAATTCTTACATAGTATACTTTGATCATATTCTTCCCCCCTCCCAACCACCCCCAACCACTTCTCTCCTCCATGCTTACTTAGCTTCCTGTTCTTTTTTCCTGTAAACAAAACAACAAAACATAAAACCCAGTAAGACAAAAAGAATAAAAGAAAAAAAGAAAAAAACTCACCACACCACCATTACCATCATCATCATCATCATCATCATCAACAACAACAACAACAAAAACAAAAACCAAAAAACTAAACCCACTAAAGAACACAGAGTCCATTTTTTTTGTTTGTTTTACTTTGAGCCCATGGGGCCTGTCCTGGACACTCTATTGAAGATAACTGATTTTCCATTTCCCAGTAGATATCAATCGCAGATCGTTTCCTGATTAGGGGTGGGACCCCATGTCCGAGTCCCTCCTTCAGTGTTGACACTTGGCCTGGTTTGTACTCCTGTAGGTCCTGTGTGTGCTGTCACTGTCTCTGAGTTCACATGAGCATCCTGTTGGGTCGGAAGACACTGTTTCCTTGGAGTCATGCATCTGTGGTTCTTATATTCCCCGTCTTCTCAATATAGATCCCGCAGAGTCCTTCCTTGTATGGGCTCAGCACTGTATTTAATAAACCTTCTAGAGGGCTCTAACGTACCTTTGAGATCTGAGATCTGATGTACTAGTGTGGGATTCTTTTGGGAGCATAAACGGTCTGCCGAAGTAGGCTACTTGAACTCAAAGAAATCAGTTATCTGGACTAAGAGTGTAGCTCACTGGCAGAACACTTGTGCAAGACTCTGGGATCTACCCCTACTAGTACACAAGCAGACAAGCAGACAAGCAAGTCAGTGAACAAGTAAGCTATCAATCAGGAAAGCGAACAAGCAATCAAGCGAACAAGCAAGCAAGCGAACAAGCAGACAAGCAGACAAGCAAGCAAGTGAACAAGCAGGCAAGCAGGCAAGCAGGCAAGCAGGCAAGCACTTTCCAGTTGCCCCTTTCCTAAGAACCAACTCTCCCCTTCTATCCTCAGATCGAGGTATCGTTGAGCCAGCACCTTCCCCCTCCCCAACTTATCAGAGGATAAAAAGTTTCTTCTGTGTGCTTTGTGTATCTAGCCATTGACATCATGTTACTCAGGAGCTTGGAGGCTGACAGAGATCCTAGAAGAGATATATGGACTCTCCTCAGAGACTAGCTGACTGGCATACATTGCCAGGATTTCCCAGAAGGCCACTGGGGTGAAGAGGGCAATTTCAGTCAGCTTGCTCTTGCCTCTTTAGATGCCAAGTGGGAAGATCACTCTGCACCCGGCAGCTCCCCTCAGGCAGTCAGCAGCCTGTGTGGCCAAGAATGGTGAGCCTTGAATGAATGGGGACCTTGTATTGAAACCCTAGCTGAAGCTGAGATCCATAACACAGGGGCTTTTCAGGAAGAATCTCATAACAGAGATGGCATTGAGCATGGCGGGTGGCTCTCCAGCAGACCTGGATTCTGCTGGACGTGTGGCATCGGTACCCCAACATTTGCTACTCCTCCAGAGCCTGCCTGGGTCAGCGAAGGGGCTTGGAGGTGTCTTCCCAGAGGGAGTGTAATAAGAGTCACGCTCTTCCTAACTGAAGCCACCCCCATACCCTCTTTCACCCAGAGGCATTTGCAACTGAACACAGCATGTGTGTGAAGGGGCTGCCGTGCTCATTGGGTAAGTAGGTGTTGAGCAGGAATGGGTTAAAACAGCATTTTGGAGAGTTCATCCAAGCTCAGCACAGTGGGGGCTGGTGCCTGGAGAAAAGGGAGGTGCCAGCTGCCACCTGTCCATTGAATAGGGACAGGACCCCAGGGGACCCTCTCTCAGCTTGGCTGAGGTGGTTATGCTGTAAGCCTGAGACAGGCACTCAGTACAGGGGCTGGCAATGGAGGTGGGACATGGTGGGTTGATTCATTTATTTGATTTTGGCCAACATGGTATAGTGCTTTCTTAGGAAACATCTTCCTTCTCCATCTCTGTTCACCTTTGACCTCTCCAATATGGCTGATCAATGGGTCAGTCAGACCCCAGATTCTCTCTTCTTGTACTTGCTCTTTTCCAGGTAAGAGTCAGGACCAAAAGATTTTTATATCTGGATATGGGATACTCATGTGTTGTTATATACACACATGTGTGTGGTATATGAATGTGTGTTTAACGCATATACAGGTTCTCCACACTCTTAGAGCTACAGATCAGTGGGGTCCTTTCCAAGGAAGTATGGGCAGTTGCTGTCCGTCTCTATCTCCAATTTGTTTATCAGGGTTTAAGAAGAACCTGTCATCCTGAGAAGTGGTCCTTTAGTCAAATGGTCATTTACCTGTCCAACTGGTGTCTCAGCTCTCCACCCAGGTCAGAGATTTTATCCTCTTGTACAGTTTTTCCTTAGTGAGCTTTTCCTGCTGCTGTGTCAGAAGGGTTGCCAGGCCAGGGTTGTAGCTCAGCTGGGAGAGAGCTTGGCTAGCAGGCACGAAGCCCTGACTTCAGTTCCCAGCACTGTACCGAGAGTTGGCGGCACAAATCTCTAATCTTAGCATTCAGGAGGTGGAGCCAAATAACGGAAAACTTTGAGTTTAAAGCAATTCTGGGATATACTAGACCCTGTTGTGTGTGTGTGTGTGTGTGTGGATAGGGCTGGGCAGGTTGTTTGTTTGTTTATTTGTTTGTTTTCTGTACAGGCCATTGATTATCAAACTATTCCCAGGAGCTCAGAAAGTTATAAATTATGGAGAGGTGTACTGGGTGTTGGGAGGAAACGACGAAGGAGTGACCTTCAGTTACTTGGGAGGGTTTGGCACCAGGTAGGCCTAGTTCAGGCCTACCCGCCCCCACCTCTGCGCTGCGTTTCCTGCTTTGCCTGAGCTCTGGGTAGCCTTCCACAGCCTCTGTTTTTGGCCATTCCCAGGCTGTGCACACTGCTGCTATGTAGTTCTGCTGTACAGCTCCCGGAAGTTCAGCTTGTTACTGACGGTGCTAACAGGAAGCTCAGGGACTCTGGGCACAACCTGGAGCCTGCATCTGCCTGGCCTTTACAAAGTGACACTTGCTTTGCCCGAGTGCCCCTGGATTTCAGGGGACAAACCTCAAGAATCAGCCTGAGTCACTCCGAGGCCTCTAGAAGGCTCTGCTAGATCTCAAATGTGGGGGGAACCATGACGAGGAGACCAGAGGCAGAGGGGAGGACCCCAGTGGGCAGCAGGCAAGGCTGAGGCCCTGGAAAGCAGCAGCGTCTGTTCCTAGCAAGGCTTGGCTGACCAGTGCTGGCTGAGGCCCTCGGGAAGATGGCATGACCCCGTGGCTTCTGCATTACCCAGCTCTTTTTTTTTCTCTTTTTTTCCTCTTCTCTCCCCTGGGTGCCTCTCATCTTTTTCCTTTTTAGCTATCATCCCCTGGCTCTTAGTCTAGCAAATGGGGACAAGGAAGAAGAGATACGTCCCTTAGACATCCCGGCTCTACTATCGTCCTGCTTCATGTTTCGTGTGACAACCTGGGAGCTACTGGTCATTTGATTGCTTGTTCTGTGCATGTCTCTTCCACTTGACTGAAGGAGAGGGACTAGTTCCCAGCTTCTCTCTGCCCCAGGATGCGGCAGGTGTTGCACTTACCAGTGAGCCACAGACCAGATCTGTAGTCCCACCTTTGGTGCCTGGGCTCCCTGTCCAGGGTTCCCTAGAAATGATGGTGACTTTAGAAACCAAATAAGTGTGCTATATAATAGCTTCACACAATGTCTGGAAAGAGCCTAAAAGCGCCACATAGAATCACCTGATGGCCATGGTGTCCTGTCTCGTTTTGGCAGATTAGTCACTGTAGTGCAACCCACTTATCCCCACAGGAAAGTTGGCAAAAAGAAAAAAAGCTTAACTGGGTGTGGTGGCACACACCTTTAATCCTAGCACTCTGGAGGCAGAGGCAGGGTCTCTCTGTGAGTTCAAGGACAGCCTGCTCTACAGAGCATGTTCTAGGTCAAAGCTACAAAGTGAAACCCCTTGTTGTCTCAGAACAAAACTGAAACTGTTTAGAGATACATACATTCAAAACTGAAAATCTACTGAAAAGCAGTGGAGTATTAACAAATTCTAAAAACCATTTTCCTTTTGGTAGCAGATTAGAAGGAGGACCTTCTCATGTGTAGCTATTCATTGTGTCATTTTTAAATGAATTCTTCTTTTTGATTTTTTTTACAATATTTTGCTTGGGGACTGAGCCCAGCCTTTTATAGGCAGCCTGGTTTATTTGAGAGTTGTCTCTCAAGCTGTTTGTATAAACTTGGGGAGGAGGGGACCCAGGGAATCTGGTCAGTTTCGAGGGCTTCCCAAAGCTACTGAAGTCTTGAGACACTTCCCTCAAAGGACAGGTTTTAACTCAAAAGCATCGATACCCAGCGCGTGCCAGGAGGGCTCTCTAGCACTGAGAACCACTGAAGCAACCCAGGCTCTTTTGCTTTGGTTTACTTGTGGTCTGGGTTTTAGCTTGTCTTTTGAAATTATTTCTCCCTATGTAGCCCAGGCTGGCTTCAGATTCACAATCCTTCTTCCTCTGCCTCCTCAGAGTTATTACAAGTATATGACTCCACATTCAACATCCAAGCAGTCCTATCCAAGAAATCTCTTGGCATATTAAGTCTGAACACATACTAGTGAACCTTTTATTTCCTGACCCAATAAAATACATTAGTGTCTCTTGCATGTGGAAGGTATCTTGCATCTGTTCACGATTCTATAATCTCTTGTATCAGTCATTTGAAAAATACTGACTCATGAATTATCCAAGTGTCCCAAGTGTGAGTTCACATCACACAATGTCAAATCACTTTCCCATCTGAACCAGTCTTGTCAGAGCACCCTCTCAGTAGTGGCAGCCACACAGCTGCCGAAGTTTTGCAAACTTCTAATTACATCTTTAAAGCTGAAATTTTATTTATTTATTGTTTGGTTGTTTTGTTTTTCAACACAAGGATTCTTTGTGTAGCTCTGGCTGGCCTGGAACTAGCTCTGTAGACCAGGCTAGTCTCCGACTCTTTCTCCAGCCTCTGCCTTCTGAGTGCTGGGATTAAAGACGTTCACTATCAACTACAGCTGAAATGTTATAACTGGCAACAAACAATATTATATGCTTTTCATGAAATGACACGCTTACCTGTTCATTTTAAAGGAAATAACCACAAAATTCCAAGACTGAGAAGCCAAGGTTTATGAGTCATTCTTTCAAGGAAAAAAAGTGTTGAATGACTTATGTAACTTAAAACCTAGTGTTTAGAGTTGTGGCAACCATCACACATTAGCATGTACCAGAAACACATGCACCGTGCTTATTTCAGCACTTAGAAATACAAAGAGCAAGCTGGGCAGCGGTGGTGCAAGCCTTTAACCCCAGCACTCAATGCAGAGATGGAGGGATCTCTGTGAGTTCAAGACCAGACTGAGTTCCTGGACAGAGAGAGCCACAGAGAAAGGCTGTCTCAAAAAATAAAAACAAAAACAGAAAAGTAGAAAAAGAAGAAAGAAGGAAAGAAAGAAAAAAGAAACAAAGAAAGAAAGAAAGAAACAAAGAAAGAAAGAGAGCCGCAGCACAGGCTTAATAAAATGAACTCTTTTCGTGGCCTCATCAAAAACATTCTTGCCTGGTGTGAGGGTGCATGTCTATAATCCCAGCACTCTGAAGTAGGAGAATCACAATTTATCAGACAACTTGAGACTCTGTCTCAGAGAAGGATAAGGGGCTAGTAAGAGACCTTGCTTGGCCAAGTGTTTTTCCTAGCATAGATAAAGCTTCGAGGTTAATTTCAAGCATTCCATAAGACTACACTCGGTGGTCCATGCCTGCAATCCTGGGACTTGAGAGATGGAGGTAGGAGAATCAAAACCTCAAGGTCACTCTTGTCTTTATAGAAAATGAAAGGCCAGCTGGGTGTTGGTGGTACATGCCTTTAATCCCAGCACTTGGGAGGCAGAGGCAGGTAGAGTTCTGAGTTCGAGGCCAGCCTGGTCTACAGAGTGAGTTCCAGGACAGCCAGGGCTACACAGAGAAACCCTGTCTCGAAAAAACAACAACAACAAAAAACAAAACAAAACCAAAAAAAAAAAAAAAACAAAAAAAAAAAGAAGAAGAAAAGAAAATGAGAGGGCAGCCTGTAATACACGAGACACATATATGTATTTGTATACATATATATACATATGTGTGTGTGAGAATGTGAGTGAGTGTGTGTAGCATAAATAAACTGAGAAGAATATATTTATGGATATATATATATATATATATATATATATATATATATATATATATATATATAAAACTAATTTTAAAAGGGCATGAATTTCCAGGGAGGAAAGGGAATCTCAGGAAAGTGATATAATTCTAATTTCAAAACTTAAAAAAATCTCAAGAGAAAATACTTCTTTCATGAATGCCTAGAGGTAAAGGATACACTGACAGATTTCTGTAGCAAGACGCCATTGCTTTGATTTATATTTTTCCATTCATTCATTTATCTATTTACTTTACACTCCAATCGCTATTCCCCCTCCTCCCAGTTCCCCACAGTCTCTCCCCCATCCCTCCCTCCCCTGAGAGTGGAGGTCCCCCGCGTGTCCCCCCACCCTGGCACATCAAGTCTCTGCAGTTCTAGGCGCATCCTCTCCCACTGAGGCAGACAAGGCATCCCAATTAGAGGAGTGGGACCCACAGACAGCCAGCAGCCTTAGGGCTAGATAGCCCATGCTTCAGCCGTTGGGGGCCCACGTGAAGGCCCAGCTGCACATCTGCTACGCATGTGCAGGAGACCTAGGTGCGGCCCATGTACGCTCTTTGGTTGCTGGTTCAGTCTCTGAGAGTCCGTCAGCCTTGATTTATCTTGGGTATCCATCCCAGAGAGCATTCTGATTTTCTAGAAGCAACTTCTTATAAAACCTCTTTCTGTGATGAGCTATGTGTAGGAAGCCTCCTTCTGTCTTCTTGCTGGGCTCTGTTAATGGATTATAAGAACCAAGAGGAGGGTGAAATTAGAGCATATGGTCTGCTGGCTGTCCTCCCTGGGCCACCTGTGGTCCCTTCAGGTCCCTTCTTAGAGATCTTCATCTCCAGTTTCTCCTCCCCCCTCAGGCTGGGGCAGACAGATGGCTCCTAGCTGTGACTGTGCCTCTGCTGTCTTAGGCCGTGTCTTGTGAGTTCCCTTAACCCTGTCCACCTGTTGTGAATAGTGCCTTTATTTCACTCTGTTACCTTCTTAATACACTATTGTTTTCCTGCATAAACCATGACTTTCTGTCAGCTTCCCATCTTCATGGTGCAGGCCGTCCCGCTGTCTCCCCACCCACCCTGCCCTGGCTAATGGCCTCTCTTCTCATGAGCAGCCGCCAGCTTTATGAGTGGTACACACCTTTTTGCTTACTTACATACTCTTTCCTTAGACAGTCCCCTTGCTCTGCCATTGCAGATGGGCTGAATACGCACACATAGAAAGGACAGATGGATGGACGGAGAGACAGCTAGAGATGTAATAACACCACCTTGCTTTTTAACTAAGTGGTACAATATTTCTTTTGCATTTCTTGCTATTTTCTTTAACCCAAGGCGAAACATTCTAGGCAAGTACTTTACCACTAAGCTATGCCACCAGCCCAATTGAGCAGTATTTCTACACATGCTCATTCACACACACACATAGAGACTTAAACAATAGTAATAATAGTGTGTGTGTGTATGTGTCTGTGTGTGTCTGTGTGCGCGTGTGTGTTTGTGTGTTAAACAGACACTAACCTGGATTACTGGAATTACTAACCGGGAAGCTATCTGGAAGAGGCAGAGAGCAGCTGAGGAGCTGCTTGGAAGGAACTCACCGACCTGTGGAGCTTCCTGCGGCCTGCGCACCGGTTTCTGGCTTATGTCAGTAATCACCCATGCTGGGGCAGCTCCACAGGTAAGGCAGCTAACTGTCTTTGAGCCTTTTCTCCCTGTAAGTAACTTCTCACCCATGTACCTATAAGTAATTCCAGTAACATTCACTGATCCACCATGCTGGACCTTGGTGGTGTTCTGACTTTGGCTGTTTGTTCCGTGTCTGAGAGGAATGCTTGTGTCTCCATGGTGTCACACAAGAGCGTAAAGTCCCCAGGACCGCACCCCTCAGCCTTCCTACACATAAGACATGGACTCGTGTTGAGTTTTGATGAAGTGTCAAAGGAGGGCACCTAGAATTACCTGAAAATGCTCTCAAATATTTCTTTCCAGGACTAAGTTTGCAAAGTGAAGGATTTCTCTGCCATAATTTCAAACAGGTCTTGCTAGGTCATTCTGGCTGGCCTAGAACTTGCTGGATAACCCAGGCTGGCCTTGAATGCTCCTGTCTCAGCCTCTCACGTGCTGGGATTATGGGACATGAATCACCATACCTGGTTCCCTGGTATTCTCGATGCTGAGTACAGAGGCATGTGGAAGGCAGGAGGCCTCTGTCCACTAAGATAGCCTTGCAGGTGGGCAAAAAATATCACCCTTCTCAAAGCTGTGCTTTGTTTTGGAACATAACTTTGTTTAATACAATGTATTATTTACTTCTTAAATATGTTATATTTAGTAAGATACACTTGTTTGTTTACTAGGGGCTGGAGAGGTAGTTCAGTGATGAGGTACACTCAGGATTCATTCCCATGCAGGCTTCAGACTCTTGGTCCTTTTGCCGTAGACTTCAGCACTATCCCATGCCTAGCAGAGAGCTGAAGGAGAAAAAATTAAAATGAAAGGAATTCCAATTTTTCATGTAAACGAATAACAACGAGCCCATTATGTACAAACATATTTTATTAAAAATTTGAAAGAATTTAAAGATTGTACGCGTATTGGTGTCTGCCTGCACGTGTGTATGTGTCCCATGCACATCAGTAACTGCAGAGAGCGTCAGATCCCTGAGACCTGGAGTTACAGATAGTTGTGAGCTGAGATGTGAATTCTGGGAACCCAAGCAGGGTCCTCCGCAAAAGCAGTGACAGTGTGTACCACTGAGCTGTCTCTCTGGCCCTTGCTTGTTTTTATATTTTAATTACTTGTGGGGGGCTGTTTCTAGGAATTGAACCCACCTCAGAGTCAAGGTGAGAGACAACGTGGTCTTGAATTCAGAGAATTCGTCCCTGGTGCTGTGGGTTGCCTGGAACCGAGGCTGCTGGCCCTCCTTATCAGCGACCATTGCTTATCTCCTCCATGAAGGAAACATTTGCTGGAAGCCTTTCAAGAGGGACAGCTCCTTGACGGCAGAGCTGGCCAGTGTCTTTGCAAGTTATCTGAGATCCCGGAGGAAAGGGGCCTTTGGCAAGGTGGCAGTGTGCCTAGCCCAGCCGGCGCTCAGACTGCCTTCCTTCCCTACTGGGCTCTGGGTTCCATGTTTGCAGGCGTACCCACGTGGCCACTGATGCAGAGAGCGGGACAGGTCCGATTCCTAGCTCAGCTCTGGTCCGAGGATAAGAACTGGTTTTGACACATGAGAAGAAAAGAAACACATCTCGTGGAGAGAGGAGTCTTCCAGAACAGTCCTTTTCCTGAAGACATATTTTGACAAAGACTATGCCAAGTACATACAGTCAGGATAAAAGGCCCAGCCCACCTTTTAGCTAGGACGCGAACCCTTCTATTTTGAAATTAGGGACAGAGCTGTGGGTGGAAATGGCCTTGAGCTGTTGTTGGTTGGCTCCTCCATCTTGGATCTGCGGGTTCAAGCTGCTGGCCCTGAAGACCTTTCTTCCTGGCTCGGGGCGCTGGGCTTGACTCAGAGGCAGTGTGAGGCGGATGTCATGGGAAAGGGCTTGTCTGAGAGGAAGGCCTGAGGTTCCTGGAGAGAAACGATTTCACTTCCTCATTTCTCTGGCCGAAACGCTGCACTGCCTTCCTTGGGGGACTTGGCAACCTCTGGCCCTGGCCCATAGAAGCTGGAGAAGCTACAGACAGGGTCCAGAGGGAAGGTGGTCCAACGGAATGCAGGAGCCTCTGAGAGCCTAATCCCCAGGGCCCCGGGGGAGGCAGAGGCTGGTACAGGTTAGGACTGTGTTTACCACCAAAGTCCTTCTGAAGTGGGAGGGCAGACTGTATTATTTATAGGTTTGACCCAGCTGGGGAAGGGGCTGAGCTGGGAGTCCTGAGCCTCACTCTCCTTCAGGGTAGATAAGGAGAGAGATCAAACGAAGCTTCTGTGAGCTCACCCCTTAACACCCTGAATCCAGGCTTTAAGACCCCATGGCAATAGTGTCAAGACAGATATTTATGTGTGAGGAGGGTGTTCGGTTTCTGCTTTTCAAGTTTCTCACACACTCCTCTCACTGGAAGCCAGCTAGCACACCCAGGGTCCAGCTTCCCACGTATCTTGTCAGATCTTCCGTGAATTTCCCTTCTATTTCTGACTTTCTCCTGACCAACCCCGGGTTGGCCTGAACTGAAGGTCAGTGTCTGCTTCCTCCGATCTGAGCATGACCTGCTTCTAGTGCGGATTGTCTGTGCCTGCCTCGGCCCTGCTTAGGGGGAGGGGGTCTCTGGATCCTTTGTTACAACCTCAAAAAACAGAGGTTCAGCCCACAGTCCCGGGACATGTTTAGATATTCCTGGAGGTGAGGGACTGAGGTGTGGGTCAGCAGCAAGTCACCTTGGACTCAACCTAGGGGACCCCTACTGGGTCATCCTTGCTCCAGAGCGGCCAGGCACTCTGTCTCTGCCTGTTCCACACTCAGACTTTGAAAACCCCTCTTTTCTCCCTGATGGAGGGGCCTTTCCCGGTTCTTCGCTACCAGCCTCCTTGGGAAGTCCCTTGGCTTGTACACGTGACTCTCATTGAGGGAACCCCAGCCATACCTAGTCAAGGAGGCTCAAAGAAGCTTGAGGTGGCTGAGCTGAGACTGCCTGTGTTCCTTAGACTTACCCAGGTCCCCATGTTCCACTGGGGGCACAGAGGTTTACTGCAGGGTGCGTGGGGCCAGTCAATGGCCTGCCCAAGCCCCTGTGTACCCTGGACTTGGTTGCTGGTCATTTCTCAAAGTCATTTCTGAAATCTAGAAACCATCCTCTATCATCCAAACCTCAACATTTTTTCTCCCTCAAAACAAAAGACTCTTTTGATTGTTATTAGTCTGTTGACACATACATACATACCAATGTCTTGGTAACAAAAATGTTATAAGCAAGTGCTTATAGGTGATTGCTATTTTTCCGGATATGCTTTTTTCTATTTTAATATTTTTATTTTATTTTATTTATTCTCTTTACATCCTGCTCATGCTCTCTCCCTATGACCCCACCCACAATCCTCACCCACCCTGATTGATTCTAAGCACATTTTATTATCTATCTATCTATCTATCTATCTATCTATCTATCTATCTATCTATCTATCTACCTACCAATCTGAGACTGGGTCTTTTGTATCCAGGCTGGCCTTGAACTGACTCTATAGCTAAGGAAAATCCTTTTGCTTCCAGCTCTGCAGGGCTGACATCATAGGCACGTGCTACTCTGCCCCGTTCATGTGGTCCTGGGGCTTTGGGTGTGCTAGGTAAGCACTCTCAGTTGAGATATCTTCAGCTGTCTAAGCACAGTTTAGCTATTAACTCATCTGTTCTCTGCAGCTGGGGAGAGGTCTGCCTGACTATTCTTCTACACAGCAGTGGTGCCTTCAGGGTCAGGAATCTCTCTCTCAAGGACTCCTTAAGCCCTAGGAATGTTTGCAGATGATCTGCCATTGTGAAGCCCTTTGTCAAACAGGGTTAAAGTTCTCCTTCCTAGTCTCTTGGGGACAAAGAGTAACAGAAAGATATGGGGAGAGATTAGGCCAGGCAGGAGAGACATGGCTGGGCCTCACAGAAGGAGTGAGGAAGCCACTTTGTCCTGTGTGATACCCTGGTAACCCCTGAGAGGTGGATTGTGGGTAACCTGGCTGAATGGTGCATTGTGGGTAACCCAGGTCTCTTTTTTTATGTTTTCCTGGATTTTCTACCATGTAATTCCATTTACACTGTTTTAAATTTTTATAGAACACTTTTATTTGTTCTTTTGCGTGGGGGAGTGGGGCTTGTTCATGTCACAGCACTCGGATGGAGTGGAGATCAGAGGACATCTTGTAGAAGTGGGTTCTCTCCTTCTACCATGATTAGGCTTTGGTGGATAGTGCCTTTACCTGCTAAGTCATGACTGAGCTATGCTGTCAGTCCTTTTTTGTCCCCCCTCTTTTTATTATTATTATTACTACTACTACTACTATTATTATTATTGTTTTTAGTTTTTCCAGACAGGGCTTCTCTGTGTAGCCCTGGCTATCCTGGAACTGCTCTGTAGACCAGGCTGGCCTCAAACCCCCTTTTTTTCACTCTTAAAAGAGAAAATAAGTTTTACAAAATGTTAGTTTTGTATGTATGGAGAGAGGACTATTACACTATGTTTTCGAGGGCAACTACAAAACCCACAGTGCTGTTTGGCCTTCAGCATTTAAATCTCCCCGTGCACTGGCTATTTATCTGTCCTGCTGGCCAGAGAGCCCTGGAAGTCATGGTGTCTGCTCTGGCCACTTCCCTTCCCAGAGCCAGCAGTTAGACGCAGCGAGGTGCCGCCATGTTGGTCTCTCTAACTGTGAGAGATGCACCTCTCTCCTCGGTTGCCCACTTGCACCTGGAGCTGGGAGTTGCCGACTACTGGTTGGCATCTACGTCCTTAGCAGGAGTCCTCAGCCTGTGATGAATGCCTGAAAAAAAAAACAAAACAAAAAAAAAAAAACACAAACCAGCAAGGCCAGGCTTGAATGCTATACCAGCTAAACCAGAACCTCTGCAGGTTGAGCTTGGGCTGACTTTAACCTCTTCATATCCTGATGGTTCCATCGAGGCAACGGGACATACAAAGACACAAGACTTGTGTTGACAAAGGGCCGCACTCTGCCAGGCACTGGCAGACTTCTCTAAGTGCTCACAGCTGATTTGGAAGTTTTGGGAGCCAACCAGATCTAGTGGCATGGGCCTGTTATCCCATCTACTCTGGAGGCTGAGGCAAGGTGATAGAAAGTTCAACGCCTTCCTGGGCAACTTAAGAAGAATCTGTCTCAAGATAAAAAAAAAAAATCAAAAAAAAAAAAGAAGGTTAGACAAGCCCAGTGCTTGGCATGTGTAAAGGCCCCGGGTTCAATCCTCAAAACAGCTATAAAACTTAGAAACATTTTTAAAAAGGAAAGAAATGAAAAGAAGCATATTAGAAGCTGTACAGAGATAGGAGCACCCAGTGTGGCACCCAACCAACATGGTGACGTAGACACAGAAATACTGAGGGAAGGAAAAATAATCAGGACAGTCTTTCTGAAGGTCTTGGAAGCCGTTTTGGGGAGCTGCCCCACTGGGGAACTGACTCTTCTGGTCATTTCTAAGGTTCTCTCAGGGGCTCCTCTTCTGAAGCAGTCCCCCCCCCCCCACTCTAGCCACTCTCATTGTCGCTGATCCTGGGCTCTGTTGTTGGGTGTGGCCATCCACTCTTTAGTCGCTGCCCTGACTCTCCAGGACACCCCGGCAGGACTAGGCATGGACCGATAAGAGCCGTGCTTGTTAGCACAGCTGTTCTCTGCAACACCCAAGCCTTGTTTTCAAACCTGCGGAAACTTGGGTGCGGAAGCACGGCTACATCCACCCAACTTCAGAGTTGGGCTCGCTTCCAGATAAAAGGAAATTCAGTCAGTTTTCCCAGACACGCTGACAAAAATAGCATTGACAGGAACCTCATAGGGTCTGCTGGGGTTCCAGTATGACATCTAGAAAAGTCAGTTGGGCCTTGGGACTGGATGCTGTTAAGAGTCCTGTAAATTCTCTTCTCTAGAAGTGGTCCTTGTGGAGGTTCTTTGGGCACAATGTTCTGCAAGGTGGATGTATCCTACTCTTCTG
The DNA here is from genome assembly GCF_947179515.1 of Apodemus sylvaticus. Classification (NCBI taxonomy): domain Eukaryota; kingdom Metazoa; phylum Chordata; class Mammalia; order Rodentia; family Muridae; genus Apodemus; species Apodemus sylvaticus. The sequence goes on from NC_067473.1 coordinate 55,671,679, forward strand.
CGGTTGACAGACTTTTTGTGGGCTTTGGGGGCCTCTTTGGCTGATAAGCTTAGTAGAAGGTTCTAAGACAAACTGTCTGTGGTTAAGTAGATGGCACAAAGATAGGGACAGGTATGGGATGGTAACTCAGGTTTGGATAGAAGGGATCCTAGCATCCTGGTGTCCTATCTCAAGTGTGTGCACCCTGGGTAAGGTCCTGGTGCCAGATAGAGCTGGATGGAACTGGATGAAGCTGGATGGAGGTGGATAGAGGTGGATGGAGGTGGATGGAGGGGGATGGAGGGGGATGGAGGGGGATGGAAGTGGATGAAGCTGGATGGAGGTGGATGAAGCTGGATGGAGGTGGATGGAGCCGGATGGAGCCGGATGGAGCCGGATGGAGCTGGATGGAGAATGTCTCCTGTAGTGGAAAGTTGCTCAGCCTCAGGATCCCATCAGGACTTGAGCAGCTGCTGCTCTCACAGATACCTTTTTTCATATTCTTCAGGGATCTTCTAAAAAAGACCGCTGGGTTGGTCATCATCTGACAAATAATGGTTGCTTTTCCCAGTGAACAGCCGCTCTGAGCCTGAAACTCACATCTCCCAATCACCCGTTCTCCCCCACTCAGAGGGCTAGCTCATCAAATGGTCACCGGAAACTAGGGATTACATAAAGCAGGGGTGGGAAGAACCACATGAGTCCCCATCTCTCACATTCACCGGTAAGCCCATATTGGATGGATAAGGAGGCTTTTGTAAACCTCGTTGCCACACTCCACAAAAAGGTTTATTGCAGGGCATTGCCCTCTGTCTGATGGTGAGGTGATTGGATGTAGGGTATCTGGACAGAGAATGCCAAGGCAGAATGCCTGGGATAAGCCATTATCCATAGGTACCTTCTGTGAACTCCTTGGTGGAGAACAACACGCATCTCCTTCATGGACTTTGTCCAGGTTAAGATGAGACATTCTTTCCGAGAACGGTACACAGAGCACTTCAGACGGCTGGGAAACACGCTTTATCAAACTGCTTTTGGGAAAGGCCCTTGCCCATCGCTTCCAGGCCCAAGGGAATTGGGTGTAGGATGGCCCCGCACCTTTAAGGAGAAGACAAAGTTATCCCAGAAGAAAAAGGAACTTGTCTTGAGACACACAATGAGAGTCATCGAATCATCATCGGCTCTAAGGTCAGTTGGCATAGGGTTTGCCTCCCAGATCCCTGGGGCTCCCTCTCCGCCCCTGTCATAGAGTTCCTGCTTTCTAAGGCCAGCACAAGCCCTGCCTCTCCCTCCCCCACACTGCCCTCCCTTGCCGGAAACCCTGCCCCATTGTCCCGAGCGAGGCTTGCTGCCTGAGCTTCAGGAGTCCAGCTGTGCTGGGTGGGCTGATGTTTCCTTAGGTAACTGATGATTCAGGCAATGGCTAGCACAGTCCAGTTCAGGGGAAAGGGCTCTGCCCTTTGAGCAGTGGTATGTGCAAACATTTCTTAGAAAGGTTATTTCTGAATATTGGAGTCTGTTCTCTCTGTCTCCCAGGCTCAAGAAACTTGGGGTTGGGGGATGAGTGTCACTGCTGGAGGGACAGCTGGTGGCAAAGGTTATTTCCTCAGGTAGCCTGAGCTCTGAGGATGGGGAAAGGGCACAAAGGTCTATAGGGATTGGGACGCTGTTAAATAGGGCTGGCTCTATTGCTTCAGTGTTATCCCAGGAACGAGGTTCTTAGTCTCAGGAAGGCTTTAAAGTCAGATGCATCACGGATGAGCTGTGAGCTTGTCAGTGTGGCCTTGCTGTGCTACTGTTTGTATATTTGAAAGCAGGGTCTCATGTAGCCCAGGCTGTGACAGAGCCAAGGGTGGCCTTGGACTCCTGGCCCTCACGCCTCCACTTCCCAGGTGTTAGGATTAATTCAAGTTCCTTTTGAAGCCCTGATTTTGTTGTTTTGTTTTTCTCCTCTAAGAGGGGATAAAAATACTATTTATAGTTACTTTGAAGATAAAGGATCTAGTTCTCAGAAACATTCACAGAGGGCCTGGCTTAAAGATGCTAGCCTGTTGGGGACTTCGTGACAAGAATGACTAGGAACACCCAATACTCCACCCTTTACTGGAAAGAGCAGTTCCCGAAGTTCTAATTGTAAGGTGGATGGGTCCTCTCGGCACAGAAGAAATAACACTCCGTTCATTTGGTAAATATTGACTGAACACTTGCTGTGTGTCAGACATTTTTCACGCAGCCCAGGAGATGACAGGGAACCAGTGTCTGTCCTCAGAGTGTGGATATATGTGCAGGACGAGGGGTTAAGACGTAGGGCAGGAACAGATGACGAGAGAACAACATGTAAAAATAATCCATCTTAGGGCTAGGGCTGGGGCTCGTGGTAGAGCGTTTGCCTAGCCCTGTGCATGGACCTGAGTTCTAGCCACTGCCATGGAAAATGGAATGGGTGCTGCGAAACCACAGAGGAGGGTCATGCTCTATGTGCTCTTTGGGGTCATGCGAAGAAAGCCCATCTAAGGATGTGTTAATGGATTCTGTGAATGGGGAAAGGCAGAAGCAACAAGCAAAGAAGGGTTAGGTCAATGGGGCTGGGGAAGATAGCTCAGGTAGTAAAGCGCTTCTCTTGTAATCTTGAGGCCTTGAACTCAGCCTCTAGAACTCCTGTTTAAATGGCCCAGGTTAAATGTCCTGTTTAATGTCAGTCCTCTAGAACTCCTGTTTAAATGTCTTCCAAAGGTTCTGAGTTCAATTCCCAGCACCAACCATCTGTGATGGGATCTGATTCCCTCTTCTGGGTGTGTGTGAAGACAGATCACTCATATACATGTAAATAAAATTTTTTTTAATGCCAGGGGAGTGTGTAATCCCTGCTTTAGAGAGAGAAAGGTGAGATCTTGGGATTCCCTGGCCAATCAGTCTAACCTCCTTGTCAATGAGAGAGGTTGTCTTCTGATCTCCACTTGTGTACGTATCATTCACATGTGCACCTGCATGCACAGGCATATCCTTTCCCTGACAAAACAGTTGGGGATTACTAATGTAGAGACCTATTTAAAAGGAAAAGTAGGGTGATCAGAGAAGGGGGCACCAGCAGAATGCTGGCCACACCCCTCTGAGTAACTTACACTAAGGGTCTGGACATTGTCCCTGGATTTTAGGACAGTGACCCACAGCCCTACTCAGGTGACCCGTGGCTTGCATATACGTGGAAGGGAGCAGGGGGAGTGTCCCAGGATGCAACAGAAAGCTGACCATGGCAGCTTGTGTATTTTGTTTTAATTAGACTGATGGCAGGCAGCTGTCACTGCTTTCTTGTTCATTTATTTATTTAGCCTCTGCTTTCTGATTAAAACTCTGGTGCTATTTGCTGATGCTAGGGGTCAGCTTGTGTTCTGAAAACACAGTTGGGTCCAGCTGCTGACCTTGGAACCAGTTTGCTCACAAGCTTGGGGGCAGGTTCAGTGGTGTCGGGGAACAGCAGCTCCGCTCCATGGTGCTCCTGACTCCGGGTGTCAGTTCAGAGCCCTCATTAGGTCCACTATTCAAAGAAAAGAAAGCCATCTGTGTCTTCAAGTTGCCCTAAAAACGGACTGATAAGTCCCTTCAGAGAACTGTTGCTCACTCAAGCCTTTCAGTGTAATGATATTTCTCGGGGCCAAATAATTAGCAATGAAGCAAACCCAGATGATGGTTAGGATTTATGTGACAGGTGACCTGACAGGTCGTATCCATGCTCCAATTCCATGGATCATGCAGACAGAATGAAGATGAATAGAAGGATGCCCAGCCTGCCCCAGGAGCAGGCACATCTTTGACCCAAGAAACCCGGACAGGCCGAATGAGGCTGAGGATTCAGCATTAGATAAACCAGAACTATGAGTCAGCCACTGAAGTACTTGGCGTACTAGTGGGAAGACCTGAGTTCAGTTCCCCAGAACCCATGTAAGAAGAAAACCCAGCCTCAGTGGTATGCATTTGCAATCCCAGTACTGAGGAGGCAGAGACAGGCAGATCCTTGGGGGAATCACTGGTCAGCTACTCTAACCTACTTAGTGAGCTTTAGGCCAACCAAAGACTCTGTCTCAAAAGGCAAGGTGAGTGGCTCCTGGAGAATGGCACCTAGGGTTGCCCTCTGGTCTACACACACACGCACAAATGTGAACAGGAACAAACGAGAGCGTGTATGTGCATTTGCCTACACACTGGCAACTGTACACATGTGCACTCACACAGGGGAAGGGGGAGGGAGAGAATGAGCCCCCATAAAACAAAAGACAAAATTAGATAAACCATTGGTCAAGATACCGACCAAGGACCAGAGCAAATCAACTTCCAGGTTGGAGAAATGGTTTAGTGGTTAGGACCACTGGCTGGTCTTCTGGAGGACAAGGTTAAATTTCTAGCACCTACACAATGGCCCATAACCATCTGCAACTCTCCGTTCCATGGCATCTAAATCTCTTCTTGCCCCCCTGTGGGTACCAAGAACACATGAAGCACACAGACATACATTATAGGCAAAATATCCAGTGTGGATTATTTTTATGTGTATTGAAAATAATTTTTAAAACAAAACAAAACAAGATCAAACAACAACTGACTTTTCCCAGGGTTTTGTTCCCCAAGCCCAGCTGTGCATAGCCTTTCTTCATCCTTGATTCATCCAGGAGTGCTACTGCATAGGTCGGTTTTGATTTGTCAACACACTTGGATGAAGAAACACCAAGGGCACCGTAAAGCATAGCTTTGAGTGTACCCGTGAGGGTCTTTGAAGAGAGGTTTACCTGAGGATGGAAGACCCACCCTTATAGCAGACAGTCTTGAATCTCCTGGGCTGAGTAAAAAGGAAGATAGAAAAGAGCCAGCCCAACCCTGACATTCCCCCTTCTCTGATTCCTGGTTAGAGTCAGGATCCTAGCTGCTGTCACGCTTCCCCACCATAGCCAACTGTGTTCCTCTGAACTGTGAGCCCAAATAAATTCTCCCTCCATTAATTTTTTTCCAAGTATTTAGCCACAGCAATGAGAAATGTAACTGATGGTCTGTACTCCTTTCTTTCCTTTTCCTGGGTCTTCCTCAGGGCTTTCCTTTCTGAATAACCGAACCGTGGGCAAATCAGAGTATACTTGCTTAATATTTATTTATTTTTATTTTATGTTTATGAGGGTTTGTCTGCATGTATGTGTGTGCACCTGTGTGTGTCTGGTACCTGTAGAGGCCAGACCATGGCATCAGAACTAGAGTTACAGATAACCATCTGTGAGCTGCCATGTGGGTGTTGGGAATCAAATCTGGGTGCTCTGGAAGAACAGTCGGTACTCTTAACTACTGAGCCAGGGCACATTTATTCAGTGTCACAGATTGGGAGTTACTAAGTGCTGGATGCCAACAGTTCCCTTCAAGGACACCCTCTGGCACACACTGAGGGCCTTAGCTGGAACATCATCATTTCTGTATTCCCAGTTCACACTCCACCTCTGGCTCCCTGGAAGATGTTAGTTAAAAAAAAATCCCACTTCCTAAGTCCGTCTGTGGACTTCCTGACATTGCTGTCTTTCCCAGTGCTAATTCTGCCACATGGACTCTTTGATGTCTGGTGACTCTCACATTAGCTAACGGACGCCATTTTCCAGGCACAGTCCTGTGCTTCTCAGGCCCTATGCTTGTGAGTGACAGCCAGGCCCGTGGGTCACGGGGTGAGGGACAAAAGGTTACAGGACTGTTTGCTCTGTCATCAGTATGCACAGAGTGAATGGCTACCAGGCAAAGCAAATGAGTCAGGGGATGAGGCCTTAAGAGGATGGTATCCTAGCGGGAGCAAGTCATGCAACAAATATGAAACATCTGGGAGATGTGGGCTTCTGCAGCAAGTACCGAGTAGCCTTGTGACTGACTTGGGTGACTAGCAAAGTCAAGTCAATCAATTGAGACCCACTATGTGATGTCGCTCAGAGTCCTGGCTCCTGGGGCTTAGAGCAAAGGCGTAGGTGCCAGGGGCATGGAGATGGAGCAAGAGAGATCCGTAAATAAAAGAAGGGCGGAAGATAATAGTGTCACAAAACATCGAGGATGCGGGTTTGGGTCACGTGGTCAGTTCTTCTGACCGTCTGAGGAGCCCCACCCCCGCCGCAGGGAAACAGATTCAGAAGCTCCCAGTTATGAGGAGATGAGAACCGCCAAGCCACAGCAGCAGGGTGAAGGGCTCGACTCCAGATCGTTCAGCCAGAGGCTGAGGGGAGTTCAGGACTCGCTTCTTCCCTTCAGACATTGTCTCGGGGATGAAAACTGGAACTTGGAGCGCTGAGTAGGCTGGGTTTCCTGGGCAGGGAAGGATTCGTGGACCGGAACACGAATCAGAGAGGAGAGTGCTCATCTGGTGTCACAGCCATACTCGAGGCTCTTCCTTCTCCCTGCCCTCTGCCTGCTTGCTGCCCTCTCTACCTTCCTCATCCGGTGCCCTCGCGGAGTGGGCGTCTTTCCTCTTGAGCCGTTTGGTTTTCTATTCAGTTTTGATCCGTCACCACTACGGCAGAGTGAATGGCCGGCCACTGTGGAGAGTAAATGAGCCCGAAGATGCGTCCTCTGTGAAGAGGGCGGTGCCCAAGTGGAAGCACGTCATACAACAAATATGAGATGGTGAGGATGCACGGGGTAGCCCTGCCTTGCAGCTCAGCGGGGTGAGTAACAAGTGCAGAATGACCTCAGATGCTAAATAGGGGTGACACGGGCAGTGCTCATTGGCAGGAACTGGCCCGGCTCCTGGCCTCCTTCCTGCCCTTCCTTCATTTCCCTGACTCCTGGATGTATTCGTCTCACTTCTAACCTCTCATCAGAAAATGGCACCTGGAAGTCTCATGCCCCACCGGGAACCCGTGTTGGGGACCAAACCAGGGCTCTTGAACATGCTAGGTTCCCCTAGAAGCTTAAGAGGCACGTGCAGTCCTAATTACATCACACTGACTCTGGGGTGTCACTGACTGTAAGATGCAGCTTATTTTATAACATTGACAGAGCAGGGGGGGGGCTGAGATGGCTTGGCAGGAAATGGTAGTTAGTTTCACACAAGCCTAATGAGCTCACTCTGATCCCTGGAGCTCACAGAAAGGTGAAAACTGACTTTACAAAGTTGTCCTCTGTTCTTCACACGAGTGCCTTGGCATCGCGTCTCTCCCTCACACCTCACTCAGATCATGAGCAGTGCAGTGCTTTCTAAAAGAGTGGGTTCTCTTGCAAATACCTAAAGCTGAGTCTATAATTTTTAAGATTTATTTTATCTGAAGTGTATGGATGTTTGGACTGCCTGTGTGCCAGAAGAGGTTTCAGATCCCCTGGGATTGAAATTATAGACAGCTATGAACTGCTGAGTAGGTGATGGGAATTAAATTTGGATCCTCTGGAAAAAACAGATAGTACTTGTAATCTCTGAGCCATCTCGCCAGACCCAATTCTGTAATTTTTGATGGTAATAGTAAGTACTGACAGCTCTGTCATCATAACTCTCCAACTGATGACTCTAAGATGGCACTAGATGTATTAAAATGCTGAAAAGCAAAGCTAGCAACACCAATTAATTCATTAATTAATAATTAATGAAAACTGGAGCTGGAGATGTGGCTCGGTTTGTTAGAGGGCTTGCCTGGCACGTGTGCAGCCCCAGGTTTGACCCCCAGCCTCACACAGACCAGACATGGTGGCACACAGACCGGACATGGTGGCACACAGACCGGACATGGTGGCACACAGACCGGACATGGTGGCACACAGACCGCACATGGTGGCACACAGACCGGACATGGTGGCACACAAACTGGACATGGTGGCACACAGACCGGACATGGTGGCACACAGACCGGACATGGTGGCACACAGACCGGACATGGTGGCACACAGACCAGACATGGTGGCACACAGACCGGACATGGTGGCACACAGACTGGACATGGTGGCACATAAAAGGTGGAGCATGTGAAAAGTGGAGACTGGAGGATCAGAAACTCAAGGTCATTCTCTGCTACATGGCAAATTCTAGGCCAGCTTGGGGCACATGAGTCCCCGTCTCAAAATAAAAATAAATAAGTCAGTTGTTACATCACAGATGATGGAATTAAGTTTCAGGGAGAATAGATATCTTTCATGGTCAGATGGCTAATGAGTGACTTTTGAGCCCAGACCAGTCTTGACTCTGGGTATGGGCTTGTATATCTGAGTCTCCCTCCCTCCCTCTTTTCCTTCCTCTCTCTTTCTCTCCTTCCTTCCTTCCCTCCCCTCCCCTCTTTTCCCCCTTCCTTTTCCTTCCCTTCCCTCCCCTCCCCTTTCCTTTCTTCTCCTCTCCTCTCCTCTCCTCTCCTTTCCTTTCCTCTCCTCCCCCTCCCTCCCCTCTCTTCCCCTCCCCTCCCCTTTCCTTTCCTTTCCTTCCCTCCCTTTCCCTCCCTTCTCCTCTCCTCCCCTCCCCTCCCCTCCTTTCCCCTCCCCTCCCCTTCCTTCCCCTCCTCTCCCCTCCCATCCTCTCTCCTCCCCTTCCCTCCCCTTCCCTCCCCTCTCCTCCCCTCCCTTCCCCTCCCTTCCCCTCCCTTCCCCTCTACTCCCCTCTACTCCCCTCTACTCCCCTTCCCTCCCTTCTACTCCCCTCTACTCCCCTTCCCTCCCCTCCTCTCCCTTCCCGTCCCCTTTCCTTTCCTTTCCTTTCCTTTCCTTTCTTTTTCTGAGATACAGTCTCACTGTGTAGACCAGGTTGGCTCACTGACTTCCTACCTTAGCCTCGACTAGGGCTGCCATTAGTAGCGTTGGACTTCTCTCACGTGCTGCTGTGCTTCAAGACCTTGCTAAAAGTCCACTTCCCAAAGCTGAGGCTGGTCAAGCTCTTGTCCCAGGGCTGGGACCTTTGGACCTGGCTCTGCACTCACTCATCTGTAGCCTCCCCCACTCCCTGAAGTCACCCACTAGCTTCTCTGGCCCAGTTCTAATTGTGCTGGGCACAGGCCTGTTCTCCTAGGCTTTCACTCCTGGGCCCTTCTGTAGAGGACAACTCAGCCACAGCTCAGAGTCTCATGTTTGGCCCAATGTCATGTCTGGTGAGACATGGCCAGCTCATTTTCATGTCACGGCAGAGCCAATCAGCGTCATGCCTGGCCTGAGCCCCTTAGTGGAGGACTAAACTTCCACATGGGTGACTCTGTCCCCACACAGGCTTCTGTGGTCCTAACTACAACATTTTCCATCCCCTCCCTCTGGGCGGCATGAAATCAGTCAGATGGTTCAAGAAGAGGTCTAGAGATCCGGGATATCCCCACAGCAGCCATTGGGGTACATGGGCCTACTTCTTCAAACTGTGTAAGTGATATCCTGTCTATGACGAGGGTGTTCTTGATATCACAATGATTTATGGGAAAATGCCTGGTTTTGCATGTTGTGGACATAGGCATTCCTTGTCTTCTGAGTCTTCAGGAACCCGACTCTTCATGGTATATGGTGATTTGGGCAT